>NC_091432.1:228795031-229095281 GCF_964237555.1 Oryctolagus cuniculus | reverse complement strand
TTACATTTTTTCCTGACCAACCAAATAATAAGGGGAAAAAAAAAACTGGGAGCCGGCGCTGTGGCATAGCAGATAAAGTCACTGTCTGCAGTGCTGGCATTTCATACAGGCACCGGTTCGAGTCCCGACTGCTCCACTTCCGATCCAGCTCTCTGCTGTGGACTGGGAAAGCAGTAGCAGATGGCCCAAGTCCTTGGGCCTCTGCACTCACATGGGAGACCCAAAAGAAGCTCCTGGCTTCAGATCAGCTCAGCTCAGCCATTGCAGCCATATGGGGAGTATATCAGTGCATGGAAGGCTCCTCTCCTTCTCTCTCTCTCTCTCTTGTTTTTTCTCTCTCTCTCTGCCTCTCTGTAACTCTGTCAATTAAAATAAATAAATCTTAAAAAAAAATGGTTTTCTTCCAGGACACAAGCAACATATTCAGAGTAATAAAATATATGGCAGTTACGGCTATCTGAGGAGCAGACCACTAAATGGAAGACCTCTCTCTCTCTCTCTCTCTCTCTCTCTCTCTCTCTCTCTGCAGCTGCCTCTCTGTAACTCTCCCTTTCAAATAAATAAATTTTTTTTTTTTTGACAGGCAGAGTTAGAGAGAGAGACAGAGAGAAAGGTCTTCCTTCCATTGGTTCACCCCCTAAATGGCCGCTACGGCCAGCACTGCGCCAATCCAAAGCCAGGAGCCAAGTGCTTCTTCCTGGTCTCCCATGTGGTGCTGGGCACAAGCACTTGGGCCATCCTCCACTGCCTTCCTGGGCCACAGCAGAGAGCTGGACTGGAAGAGGAGCAACCGGGACAGAATCTGGCACCCTGACCAGGACTAGAACCCGGAGTACCCACACCGCAGGTGGAGGATTAGCCAAGTGAGCCACAGCACTGGCCAAAATTTAAAAAAAATAATAATTCTGAGCAGAAATGCCGCTAGTATACCATTGGACAGAAAACAAACAAAACATTTCCTATAAATTACAGGAAAAGTCTATTCAATTTCCACACCACAGTTTTTTGTACTACAAGGAAAAATTACTTTGTTGTGGACCTGTTCACCAACTTCTGTGCCACAGATGTTTGTTTTGTTTTGTTTTTTATTTTTTGACAGGCAGAGTGGGCAGTGAGAGAAAGAGACAGAGAGAAAGGTCTTCCTTTGCCGTTAGTTCACCCTCCAATGGCTGCCGCGGCTGGCGTGCTGCGGCCGGTGCAGTGTGCTGATCTGATGGCGGGAGCCAGGTACTTATCCTGGTCTCCCATGGGGTGCAGGGCCCAAGCACTTGGGCCATCCTCCACTGCACTCCCAGGCCACAGCAGAGAGCTGGCCTGGAAGAGGGGCAACTGGGACAGAATCCGGCACCCCGACCGGGACTAGAACCCTGTGTGCCGGCGCCGCAAGGCGGAGGATTAGCCGAGTGAGCCGCGGCGCCGGCCCACAGATGTATTAATGTGAAGTGCTTCTACAACAGTTCACAAGGAGACTGGCATCTAATGGCACATCACGGTGGGTTCATTGAATATAATGAAGATTATGCATTAAATGCCTTTCTATGGTATGACTGTGTTCCCCCAAAATTCAAGTGTTGAAATCCTAATCACCAAGATGATATAGTATTTGGAGGTAGGGTCTCTGGATAGAGGATTAGGTCATTGGTTAGGGCCCTCATGGATGGGATTCGTGGTCTTATAAAATAGGCACAAGCAAGCTTGTTTGCCCCTTGTACCATGTGAGGACACAACAAGAAAGTATCATCTAGGAGCCAGGAAACAGACCCTCACGAGATATCAAACCTGCCTTGATCGAACTAAGACACAAATATAGAAGCAAACATAGCAAATGCAGAAGCAAAAGATCACTAATTTAAAGAAAACAATATAGATTTCTTAATAATTATGGCTGTAAGTTACACGCACCAGTAGACTCATACCTCGTTTTCTGACATCATTCCTGGAGTAAGCTGGGGACCTGTCCCTAAGGAAATGACCAACACCTCTTCTGGTTGTACCTCCGGGATAGTTTCCTGAGATGATCCTTCATGGTCCATATGTAGGTCCATTAGCATATTAGTACGGCTTCTGCTCCGAGTAGCTAATAAAAAATTGCAAATAAAATAATTTACAGAAAGAAAATGATAAAAATAGTACTCTAAATACAGAAATGTATTTTCCATTAGTGTAGATTTATGCAAGCATGAAAAAAATCAGTGGTGAAAATATGAGTAAGAAAAAAACCGAACCAGAAACTCAATCTCTTTCAAAACTGATAACAGGGCCGGTACTGTGGTGTAGTGAGTAAAGCTGCTGCCTATGTTGCTAGTGCCCCATATGGGTGCCAGCTCAAGTCATCGCTATGCCGCTTCCAATCCAGCTCCCTGCTAATGTATGTGGGCAAGCAGCAGAAGATGGCCATCCACTAGTTCCCTACCCAAATGCAGCAGCAGCATATTCTAGGCCAGGCCGAGGCTAAGAACCATCAACTCCATCCAGGTTTTCCACATAGGTGGCAGGAACCCAAGCACTTGGGCCATCCATCACCTGCTGCCTTCCTGGGCTCATTAGCAGGAAGCTATATTGGAAGTTGAGTTTCCAGGACTCAAATCAGTACTCTGATATGAGATGTGGGCACTGGAGGCTGCAGTGTAACCTACAGGGCCATAATGCCTGCTCCCAGAGTAAGTTTTTAAAAGCACATTTTCCAGGTGCCAGCGCTGCAACGTAGCGGGTAAAGCCACTGCCTGCAGTGCTGGCATCCCATTTGGGCATTGGTTCTGGTCCCAGTTGCTCTACTTCCAATTCAGCTCTCTGCTATGGCCTCGGAAAAGAAGTAGAAGATGGCCTAAGTCCTGGGGACCCTGCACCTGGTTAGAGACCCAGAAGCTCCTAGCTCCTAGCTCCAGACTGGTGTAGCTCCAGCCACTGCAGTCATCTGGGCAGCGAGCCAGAGGATGGAAGGTCTTTCTCTCTGTCTCTCTCCCTCTCTCTAACTCCGCCTCTCAAATAATTAAATAAATCTTTTTTTTTTTAAAGCATATTCTCTCCCCTGAAATGAATAAACTTCTTTCCAAAAATACAAAAGGGAAGTTTTCCTAATGTTTAAAATATGAGATTTTGGGACAAGCATTATAGCACAGCGGGTTAAGCCACCACTTGGGACACTGGCATTCCATTTTGGACTGCCCATTTCAGCCCCAGCTGCTCTGCTTCTGATCCAGCTTCCTGCTAATATGCCTAGAAATGTGGGAGTGAACTGTGGACAAAAACTTTTCTGTCACTTTGCCTTTCAAATAAATAAAACTTTAAAAAAGTGAAAAAAATAAAATATGAAGTCCTGGGACAGGCATTGGGACATAACAGGGTAAGCCGCTGATTGAGATGGCCACATCCCTTATCAAAGTGCCTGGGACGGGGTCTCATCTCCAGTTCCAATTCAGCTTCCTGCTACTGTGCATCCTGGGAGGCACCAGATGATGGTCCAAGTACTTCAGTGCCTACCACCCATGCTGGCGACCCAGACGGAGCTCCTGGCTCCTGGTGTCAGCCTAGGCTAGCTGGGCTTGGCCATCTGGGGAGTGAACCAGCAAATGGAAGACCTCTCTTTTTCTCCCTGTCACTCTGCCTTTCAAATAAAATAAATAAAACTTTTTTTTAAATGAGGCCCTTTCTGTTTTGTTAATACATTCTTAATTAGTAAAGGTGCTTCCCCCATCTATAAGTAAACAAGTAATATTTTTTCTTTTTAATAAAAGAATCCACCCTATAGCTTTTTCAAGAACTTTTGGTCACTGAACAATATAGATAGTTTGTAACAGTTTCTCTGAGTATCTTCTGGGAAAAGTTTCTATTTTCTTTCAGAAGCATGAAAATCCAAATGCAAACAGAATACTGAGTAGAAATTCTTGCAGTGGGAAATAAAAAATAGGAAGCAAAAGCATTCTATAGTAACAAAAATCTTTCAATTTTACTTTGAGTGAAAGCTGACCTCCTTGATGACAGAAAGAGGCAGATATACAAATCATCTTTTCTTTACAATGCTGCAGATAAATTACCTTTGTCTGAAAATTCAGAACACATACCCATTTCCAAAAGTCTAAAATAGGCCCCACTCACATCTCTATTAGCTGGCTCTCAGTTTTTTTACTCAATTATTTTAATGAACTAAAGCACAACTCCACGAACAGGTCTATCAGTATTAATAAACTCTATAATTTATAAAAATACAAGTAATCAAATTTCATGTAGCAATCTTTTTTTTTTTTTTTTTTTTTTGACAGGCAGAGTTAGACAGTGAGAGAGAGACAGAGAGAAAGGTCTTCCTTCCGTTGGTTCACCCCACAAATGGCCACTACGGCCGGTGTGCTGCGCAGATCCAAAGCCAGGAGCCAGGTGCTTCCTCCTGGTTTCCCATGTGGGTGCAGGGCCCAAGGACTTGGGCCATCCTCCACTGCACTCCCGGGCCAGCAGAGAGCTGGACTGGAAGAGGAGTAACCGGGACAGAATCTGGCGCCCCAACCAGAACTAGAACCCGGGTGCCAGCGCCACAGGTGGAGGATTAGCCTAGTGAGCCGCGGCACCAGCCTCATGTAGCAATCTATAAACAGCAAAAGAGACAAACATATGGAGCACGCTTTACTTCTTAAGTAAAAGTTGTATAAGAACAGCCTAGGGGCTGGTGCTGCGGCATAGTAGGTAAAGCCTCTGCCTGCAGTGCCAGTATCCCATTTGGATGCCATTCAAGTCCCGGCTACTCCACTTCTGGTCCAGCTCTCTGCTAATGGCCTGGGAAAGCACTGGCAAGTGGCCCAAGTGCTTGGGCCCCTGTACCCACACAGGAGACATGGAAGAAGCTCCTGGCTTCCAGTTTCAGATCAGCCCAGCTCTGGCTGCTGTGGCCATTGGGGGAGTGAACCAGCGAATCAAAGACCTCTCTCTCCCTCACTCTGTCTGTAACTCTGCATCTCAAATAAATAAATAGATCTTTAATTAGAAAAAAAAAAAGCCTACTACCCACTAAATGGGGCTACTAGGTGTGATATGAGCAGTGAGATTAGTGGCTAAGGAATCCCAGGAGTGATGGCTGCTAACTGCTGTCCTGGGTTGCGAAAACATTAAACAAAAAGAAAATCAACCCTCTGAACAATGGACACATAGTACAAGATACAAAATAAATGCAATGACCAGGTCTCGTGACTATATAAAACAATACTTGGGGCCGGCGCCGCGGCTCACTAGGCTAATCCTCCCCCTTGCGGCGCCGGCACACCGGATTCTAGTCCCGGTCGGGGCGCCGGATTCTGTCCCGGTTGCCCCTCTTCCAGGCCAGCTCTCTGCTGTGGCTAGGGAGTGCAGTGGAGGATGGCCCAAGTACTTGGGCCCTGCACCCCACGGGAGACCAGGATAAGTCCCTGGCTCCTGCCATCGGATCAGCGCGGTGCGCCGGCCACAGCACACCGGCTGCGGTGGCCATTGGAGGGTGAACCAACGGCAAAGGAAGACCTTTCTCTCTGTCTCTCTCTCACTGTCCACTTTGCCTGTCAAAAAAAAATACTTGGAAACCATTTGAAATTTACTTTCCACTAGATCCATATTTAATAATACCTTTGGATGATAGGAAATGAAATATTTAGTGTATAGCAGAGAACAATGGAAAAATAAAATAGCTGAGCTACCAAAAATCATTTAACTCTTCATGTTAACAAAGCATATATAGTCCACAATATTAAAAATCACTAAGCTCTATGTTTCATTTTTCTTCTATTTTTAATCATGAACACTGACATTTTGGGTTGATGAAGAAAGCCAACAACGTGGGGCCAGTTTTGTGGTGGGTAGACTGAGCTGCCCACTGCTACATCAGCATCCCATATGGGAGTCTAATGTGCCTGGGAAAGCAGTGGAGGACGACCCAAGTCCTTGGATCTCTGTACCCACAGAGGAGACCCAGATGAAGCTCCTGGTTCCTGGCTTCAGCGTAGGCTGTGGTGGCCATTTGAAGAATGAACCAGTGGATGAAAGATCTCTCCTGTCTCTCCTTTCTCTGTAACTCTGCCTTTCAAATCAACATAGGAAGGAAGGAAGGAAGGAAGGAAGGAAGGAAGGAAGGAAGGAAGGAAGGAAGGCCGGCCAAAGACTTGAAGAATATGACATCACATTCCTGTTGATGATGCAATTCCATATTACATTAAATGTACAATAGATTAATTTGAGGAAACTGACAGTTCTTGGGGCCAGCGCTGTGGTGCAACAGGTAGAGCTGTTGCCTGCAGTACCTGAATCCCATATGGGTGCCGGTTCCAGTCCTGGCTGCTCCACTTCTGATCCAACCCTCTGCTATGGCCTGGGAAAGCAGTAAAAGATGGCCCAAGCCACTGGGACCCTGCACCCGCATGGGAGACCCAGAAGTTCCAGGTTCCTGGCTTTGGCTCTGCCCAGCCCTGGCTATTCTGGCCACTTGGGGAGTGAACCAGCAAATGGAAGGTCTCTCTCTTTCTCTCTGCCTCTGCTTCTCTGTAACTCTGCCTTTCAAATAAATAAATAAATAAATAAATCTTAAAGAAAAAAAATAAAGAAAGAAAGAAAGAAACCAACAGTTCTTAACAAATTAGCTCATGGAAATTTAAAAATAAAATCCCATTCTTTATAAATTATAACAAGCTATTTATGATCATGAAGTGTTGCTTAGTTCCTCATTACTAAGCTGACACTAAAATATGCCTGCTCCCATGGCCTACACACTTTTCCTCATCTTGTTCACTCTGTCAGCTTTCATTTCCCCTTCAAGAGAAAATACAGGTTCTGGAGCTGGCACTGTGGCACAGCCACAGTGAAGCCACATGAAGCACCACCATCCCATATGGGCTCTGGTTCGAGTCCTGGCTGCTCCACTTCTGATCCAGCTTCCTGCTTGTGTGCCTGGGAAAGCAGTAGAGGACAGCCCAAGTGCTGGGCCCCTGCACCCACGTGGGAGACCCAGAAGAAGCTCCTGTCTCTTGGCTTCAGTCTGACCCAGCTCCAGCCATTGCAGTCATCTGGGGAGTGAACCAGTGAATGGAAAATCTTTCATTTCACTTTCTCCACAATCTTCTCCTGAAACCCTCATCATTTGGCTAAGTTAAGAATCTCCATAAGTCCATGCTTATCTCCATCAGAATAGATAGGACAAAGGGTACTGGTCTCTTCTTGTTCTCTTCAACTAGACTA
Organism: Oryctolagus cuniculus; assembly: GCF_964237555.1. NCBI lineage: Eukaryota > Metazoa > Chordata > Mammalia > Lagomorpha > Leporidae > Oryctolagus > Oryctolagus cuniculus. Next base: position 229,088,096 of record NC_091432.1, on the reverse strand, counting down.
TGAGCAAGTAACCTGAGCATGAGGGTATGTCCCATGTTCTCTGTAACCCCAGTGTCTAACAGCACCTCAAGTATAAAATACTGATTATACCTTCACAGAGTTTTTGTGTGGACTAAATGAAACAGCATTTATAAAGTCCTTACCCAATGTCTGGTACATGGCACGTGCTCAATTAATTTTGTGTATGTATGCACAGATAACAGTTACTAAGCAGATAAAGGTCAGACATAATTCTTAAATGACTAAACTTGACAAAATGAAACTTTTTCTTTATTTTATAGTATTAAGATATCTTAGCTCAGTTGCTACTAATTACTAATAAAACAATGAAAACACAGTAATTATTATTTTCTACTTTATTAGACTGCTACATTTATTATTTAGAACTTTAGAAAAGGAGAGGATTACATAATTCAAAAATTAACTATGACAAATAACATTTTCAACATTTTCTTAAGGAAAAAAATGCTTAAATTTAAAGTATACTGTAGTTGGCATAATTTCAATTAATTATGAAAAATGTGTTTAGATAAAGTCTACTGATACACTTTCATCGATCTGGTGTAATTTTTAAAAATTGAAATACTAGCAATAAACATGAAAAGACTTTACCAAGTATTTAAAACAATAATCCAAAATACAGAACAATAACAAAGACTAAAAAATATCAACTTTAAGGAAGAGCCCCAATGTGAGAAATTCTCTTTACCTATAGGTAATCGGTTCTTTTTATTGGCTGGAGTGGTTGCTGGAGACAGCTGAGGAGTATTGTAGGGCGTCATTTCTAAACTGCTGCTTTTTCCTGGTTTGGCCTGGGGTAGGTTTGCCAATAAATTGTCAAGAGCCATTCTATCTTCTCTCAGTTGATCTCCAGACATCACACTCTTCATAAAATTCACCTGGCAAAAGTAAAATCAATTTTTACTTTAGCTTCTAAAATCAATTTTTCAAATACAATATATATTTCTTACACAATATACTCATCTGTGACTGCTCACGCTTAGCTAAATGACTTATGAGCAAATTCTATCAACGAAGAAGCCTTTACCAGAGTAACAAGTTGACTGTAGGTTATATAAACCACAGTTCTGCTTAACCCTTCCAGAGGATTAACGGCGGACATCGGAGGGGTCTCCACTGCACGGCCCCCAATCACAACATCAAGGAAAGCAGCAACACAGCTCTGTCAAAACAGGAAATGACCACAGTGAAATATCACCCTTGAAAATCCTGGAATAAAGTTTTTAAGGTGGATAAAAAAACACAAAAGTATTAACTTCTTGAGAATTACTCTAAGCCCAACATTTAAAAAAAAAAAAGTAAACTCTTATATATTGTCATAGAATAATCTGCAAGACATACTGGTAAACAAAACAAACAACACAGAACAGTATATACACTAGGCTTCCCTTTGTGAAAGGGGAGGAATGGAGCCGGGTGGGAGAATATATGTAGAACTTTGCTTGTACACATGTGACCTCTAGAATGATATACAGAAAACTGATAATTTCAAGACCCTTTCAGGGAGGAAAGAAAGACTAGAGGTGAGAATTGAAATTTCACTGTATCATCTTTTCATTTTTAGCCAAGTTCGAGGGCCAGCACTGTGGCGCCAGCAGCCCATATGGGAGCCAGTCAAGTCCTGGATGCTCCACTTCTGATCCAGCTCTCTGCTAATGGCCTGAAAAAGCAGTGAGAGATGGCCCAACTACTTGGGCCCTTGCACCGATGTGGGAGACCCAGAAGAAGCTCCTTGTTCCTGGTTTTAGACTCCAGCATTGTAGCCATCTGGGAATGAATCAGAGAATGGAAGACCTCTCTCTCTCTGTCTCTGACTCTCCCTCTGTCTGTAACTCTGTCTCTCAAATAAATTAATTAATTTAAAAAAAAAAAAAAAAAAAAACAGCCGGCGCTGCAGCTCAATAGGCTAATCCTCCGCCTGCAGTGCCGGCACCCCAGGTTCTAGTCCTGGTCAGGGTGCCGGATTCTGTCCCGGTTGCTCCTCTTCCTGTCCAGCTCTCTGCTGTGGCCAGGGAGTGCAGTGGAGGATGGCCCAAGTCCTTGGGCCCTGCACCCGCATGGGAAACCAGGAGAAGCACCTGGCTCCTGCCATCGGATCAGCGCGCTGCGCCAGCTGCAGCGCACCGGCCACAGCGGCCATTGGAGGGTGAACCAACGGAAAAAGGAAGACCTTTCTGTCTCTCTCTCACTGTCCACTCTGTCAAAAAATAAATTAAAAAAATAAATAAACACATAAAAACACTCTCAAAAAAAAAGCCAAATTTAATATACATCCTACTCAATATATGATTAAATTTTTCTTTAACTGAACAATGCCATAAATATTCATTTATGAAATATACTTAAAATTATACAATTATTCTTGCTTCATTACATCCACAAATTTTTAAAAAACAAACTTTTTAAAACAAAAGAATCTTAGCAGATCTTTGATGCTTACTACAATGCTACCTGCTCAATAGTCTACTAAAGGCCGGCGCCGCAGCTCACTAGGCTAATCCTCCACCTTGCGGTGCCGGCACTCCAGGTTCTAGACCCGGTTGGGGCGCCGGATTCTTTCCTGGTTGCCCCTCTTCCAGGCCAGCTCTCTGCTGTGGCCAGGGAGTGCAGTGGAGGATGGCCCAAGTGCTTGGGCCCTGCACCCCATGGGAGACCAGGATAAGTACCTGGCTCCCGCCATCGGATCAGCGCGGTGCATCAGCCACAGCGCACCGGCCGCAGCAGCCACTGGAGGGTGAACCAACGGCAAAGGAAGACCTTTCTCTCTGTCTCTCTCTCTCTCACTGTCCACTCTGCCTGTCAAAAAAAAAAAAAAGTCTACTGAAGAATTTGTGATTTTCAATGACATCTTTCATCAAAATCTAATCCAAAACTGTAGTTAATTATAAGGAACATTAGTTTATAAACAACTAAGCAAATTCAACTAAGAATCTGGCAGAATTTTCTGTAAGCAATGTCCACAAAACATAGGGTTCAATCTTACTTTGTCAAATTTTCCAAGGCTGCTCTTTGTCCGGGGGTCTCCCTCTTCTGAGCCGGTCATTGCTAACTGCTGCAGAAGGCGGCCAACCTGCAATCCAAAGCAACAGTAGGGGATAGCAGCTAGAGACACCCATAAATTCTTCTCTACAAAAGCACTTCTGTACTAGTCTAAAAACCTGGTTCATAAAAATATGTTCACCACCTGCCTGGGCATACAAAACAAGGTCCTCAGTAAAATGGGTATTTTATCTATGCCAGTTTTTACTATTTTTAGATTAAGAGTTATAGAAAGATTTAAAAGTTATAGATTATATAGTTATATAGATTAAGAGTTATAGAAAAATTTGCTTTCACTTCTAAGATATCAACACTAAGTAAGTGTGCTAGTATCACATTATTCATGTGCTAGAAATTTTTAAACTGATTTATAAAAGGTGACTCACTTATTAAATTACTTCAATATTAAGTACTTTTCCTGGGGCAGGCATTCTGTACAGTGGTTAAGACGCGGCACATGGGACAAGCATTGAGGCACAGTGCATTAAGTATGGCGCCAGCATCCCCTGTCAGGATCCCAGCTGCTCTGTCTCTGATCCAGTCCTGCTAATGTGCCTGGAAAGGCATCCACGTGGAAGACCCAGATAAGAGTTCTTGGCTCTGGCCTGGCCCAGACCTGGCTGTTAAAGCCCTTTGGAGTGAATGGAGATCCCTCTCTCTCTCTGCCTCTCTTTTTCTATCACTCTGCCTTTCAACTAAAGCAAAATAGATCTTAAAAAAAAAAAAAAAAAAAAATGCCACCTGATCACAAATCAGAATGCCTAGGTTTGACTCCCAGCTTTCCATCCAATTCCAATTCCAGCCTCCCACTAACGTGTACCCTGGAAGGGAGATGACAGCTCGAGTTCTTGGGTCCTTGTCACCTATGGAAGGCTGAGTTCCCCACTCCTGATTTCAGCATAGCCCAGACCCGACTATTGCAGACATTTGGGGAGCAAAACAGAGGATGCAAAATCTCTGTCTATATTTCTCTCTGCACTTCAAGTAACAATGAAAAGTTTTTGTTAGCCGGCGCCGTGGCTCAATAGGCTAATCCTCCACCTTGCGGCGCCGGCACACCGGGTTCTAGTCCCGGTTGGGGCGCCGGATTCTGTCCCGGTTGCCCCTCTTCCAGGCCAGCTCTCTGCTATGGCCAGGGAGTGCAGTGGAGGATGGCCCAGGTGCTTGGGCCCTGCACCCCATGGGAGACCAGGAAAAGCACCTGGATCCTGGCTCCTGCCATCGGATCAGCGCGGTGCGCCGGCTGCAGCGGCGGCCATTGGAGGGTGAACCAACGGCAAAAGGAAGACCTTTCTCTCTCTGTCTGTCTCTCTCACTGTCCACTCTGCCTGTCAAAAAAAATTAAAAAAAAAAAAAAAGTTTTTGTTGTTGTTATTTAAAGTACTTTTCCCTTTAGAATTCACAAAGCACTTGAGGTAGCATTCTTTCTGAAGGGCTAGCGTTGTGGCAAAGAAGGTAAACTTCTGCCTGCAGTGCCAGCATCCCATATAGGCACCAGCTCAAGACCCAGCTGCTCCACTTCCAATCCAACTCCCTGCTAGTACTCCTAGGAAAGCAGCTAAAGATTGCCCAAGTATTTGGGCCCCTGCACCTGCATGGGAGACCCAAAATAAGCTCCTGGCTTTGGTGTGACCCAGCTCTGGCAGACATCTGGGGAGTGAACCAACAGACAGAAGCACTCTCTCATTCTCTACCTCTCTGCTCTCTTTTATCTCTGCCTTTCAACCAATAAGTAAATCTTTTAAAAGAAAATAAAAAGATTTTTCTCCCTAGATTTAAAAGCAAACAATTTGGGGCCGCCGCCTACAGTGCTGGCATCCCATATGGGCGCCCGTTTGATGAGTCCTAGCTGCTCCACTTCCAATCCAGCTCTCTGCTACAGCCTGGGAAAGCAGAAGATGGCCCAAGTCCTTGGGCCCCTGCACCACGAGGGACACCCAGAAGAAGCTCCTGGCTTCAGATCAGCCCAGCCCCAGCCATTGAGGCAATCTGGGGAGTAAACTATCAGATGAAAGACTTCTCTCTCTGCCTCTGCCTCTGCCTCTGTGTAACTCTGCCTTTCAGATAAATAATCTTTAAAAAACAAAAAACCTACAATTCCTATAGAATATCAGCTATGAGTAGATACTAACTCACAGAACAAGTTTTTTACTGCCAAAAGTGAAGTGTGAATCCACTATGACTGAAGGCTCCAGGCTTCATTATTGTTAGCATCATTATGTTAGCATCAAGGACAACCCTCCTTTTTACTCATTTTGAAAATATGTGATTCAATCTCTAACAGAATAACAAAAATAAAACTACAAATGCATCATGTCATAAGAATAATATTTCACAGATGATTAAAAAAACTAAAAATTTTATTTCAAGGATTTCCTTTTTTTTTGACAGGCAGAGTTAGACAGTGAGAGAGAGAGACAGAGAGAAAGGTCTTCCTTCCATTGGTTCACTCCCCAAATGGCCGCTACAGCCGGCGCGCTGTGCCAATCTGAGCCAGGAGCCAGGTGCTTCCTCCTGGTCTTCCATGTGGGTGCAGGGCCCAAGGACTTGGGCCATCCTCCACTGCCTTCCGGGACACAGCAGAGAGCTGGACTGGAAGAGGAGCAACTGGGACAGAATCCGACGCCCCAACCGGGACTAGAACCCCGGGGTGCCGGCACCACAGGCAGAGGACTAGCCAAGTGAGCTGCGGCGCCAGCCTCAAGGATTTCTATATAGTGAATTACTAAACACCCCAATGTGATAGATAAAGAAAAAGCAAAAAAAAAAAAAAAAAAAAACCTGAATAATAATGAAAAAAAGCTTATCTCTGAAGTCATCCAGAAGTAATATATTCTGAAAAACCTAACTGCTTCATCTAAGATTTTATTCTGGGAGATAAGATGAAGAGATTCTGCAAACTAATAATAAAACGAGGGGCCGTCGCTGTGGGGAAGTAGGTTAAGCCTCCACCTGCAGTGCCGACATTCCATATGGGCACTGGCTCTAGTCCCGGCTGCTCCTCCTTCAATTCAGCTCTCTGCTGATGGCCTGGGAAAGCAGTAGATGATGGCCCAAGTGTTTGGGCCTCTGCACCCACGTGGGAGACCTGGAAGAAGCTCCTGGCTCCTGGCTTTAGCCTGGCCTACCTCCGGCCATTGCAGCCATCTGGGGAGTGAACCAGCAAACGGAAAACCTTTCAGTCTCTCCCTCTCTCTGTAACTTTGCCTCTCAAATAAATAATTAAATAAACACTAAAATGACTTCAGATGATTACAAAAAACATGTAAAAATCCTCTTTATGAAACTCTTAGGTCTAGAAGAGTTTCACACTTTAGAACTCAAAGATTTTAGAAATGTAATTTAGTGCATTATCTAAGACAACATATACAGCACATAAGGTAGCCTCCCTTTGCAAAAAAAAAAAACAAAAAAACAAACAAACAAACAAAAAAAAAACTTTAGTCACAAAAACTACCTAACAACTAGAAATAACCTCATGTTAGTTCAGCTTAGGTTTTGCTACAAACTGAAATATAAATGTCATTCTCAGTTTTTCATTCTGCATTCTGAAATTATAGAAGAGGGATGGTGGACTTGTAGAAAATTTAATCAACTAGACATTCAAGTGTGTGAAAATTCCATTTAAAAACTAACACAAAATGTTTTAGGACTACATTTAAATTTTTCAATATGATTGCTTTTAAGTCCAAAGAAGCAACAGTCTGAAGAAAAGGAATGGTAAAAATACTCATGTGAGTACTGTCGTCGTATTTTCTGTTCCCATCCCCTAATGCCCAATCACTACGAATAGCAAAAGCATACCTGCATCAGGTTAAACCGTGCCACCTCATTAATTGGAGCATCAGAAATTATCCCATACTGTTCAGGGTTGACAACTGCAGGACAAATGAAGCAGGCCAACAAGAGATCAGTACACATTGCCCTGACCTCCCCAACTTCCAGTCTATCTACACAGGAAAGGGTTTTGTACATCTGTGACACGATCCACCTCAAACTGTGGGGAAAGCAGTATGTGTTCTGTTTGAGATAACCAATAAATTTGTTCACCAAAGCTACCAGTTTGGCCTCATTAGACTCCACCATCTCTTGAACCTTCTGCCTGTATCTATCTGAGCCTTTCTCCCCAAAGAGTTTCTCCTGTTGAGATGGGGAGAACCTCTCAATTAACTTGTTTGGATCAGTTTCCAAATGATCTTCATCTTCAACAAGCAGTTGCATGATTGGCTCATGTAAAGTAGCTGTGAGAAAAAGTTTGGCAGAAAAGAGTCCTTCAGAAAAAAGTTTAAATAAGATGCTGAAGGCACAAGTTCCTCTCCTCAAAAGGCGTCTGGGGTTGTCACTTTCTTTAAGTTCAAATTCAATCAAGTATCGCAAAACCTGAAGGAGGTAGCTTTCATCTTCTTGCATAATGCAGTTGCCATATAGGGAGGTAAAAACGGTGTAAATAACACTTTGTGTGTTCTCCTGATTAAGCTTCTCTCCAGCAACCAAAGAGGAGGCAATAAGACGAGGATTTTCCCTTAATCGACTCAAGAACTCTCCATAAGCAGTTTCCTGAAAACCCAACTGTTTATATCCATCAACAAACTGTGTATCCTCCAAAATCTTGGCATGTTGGCAACATTCAGCAGGGGAAGCTTCAGCACTGCAGAAAATGAGACAAGAAATAGTAATATTAATAACATGACACATAAACTATATATGAAACATGGAAATGTGTGTGAATTATAGGTCCAGCAAAGAGATCACTCTGAATTGCTAAAATCTTTTAGATCAACAGCATCTGAATGAATAGAGAAAGACAAAACTAAGAAGTACAAAGGAGTGAGGCTGGTGTTGTGGCAGAGCAGATTAAGCTATCACTTGGAATGATGGCATCCCATATCAGGGCGTTGGTTCGAGTCCTGGCTACTCTGCTTTCAATCCAGCATCCTGCTAATGTGTCTGGGAAGGCAGTGGAAAATAACCTAAACTTGGGACCCTGCCACCCATGTAAGGAGAACAGGATGGAGTTCCTGGCTCCAGGCTTCAGTCTGGCTCAAACCTGGCTACTTGAGAGTGAACCAGCAGACAGAAGCTCGCGCTCTCTCTCTCACCTACTTTCTCTGTCACTCTTGGAAATAAATAAATCTTTTTTTTAAATATTTTTTTTTATTTTTTATTTTTATTTATTTTTTTTTTTTTGACAGGCAGAGTGGACAGTGAGAGAGAGAGACAGAGAGAAAGGTCTTCCTTTGCCATTGGTTCACCCTCCAGTGGCTGCTGCGGCCGGTGCGCTGTGGCTGATGCACCGCGCTGATCCGATGGCAGGAGCCAGGAGCCAGGTGCTTTTCCTGGTCTCCCATGGGGTGCAGGGCCCAAGCACCTGGGCCATCCTCCACTGCACTCCCTGGCCACAGCAGAGGGCTGGCCTGGAAGAGGGGCAACCGGGACAGAATCCGGCGCCCCGACCGGGACTAGAACCCGGTGTGCCGGCGCCGCTAGGCGGAGGATTAGCCTAGTGAGCCGCGGCGCCGGCCAGAAATAAATAAATCTTTAAAAAAAAAAAAAAAAAAATCTGGGGGCCAGCGCCATGGCTCACTTGGTTAATCCTCTGCCTGCGGCGCCAGCATCCCATATGGGTGCTGGATTCTGTCCTGGTTGCTCCTCTTCCAGTCCAGCTCTCTGCTGTGGCCCAGGAGGGCAGTGGAGGATGGCCCAAGTGCTTGGGCTCCTGCATCCCCATGGGAGACCAGGAAGAAGCACCCAGCTCCTGGCTTCGGATCGGCGTAGCTCTGGCCATAGCGGCCATTTGAGGGGTGAACCAACGGAAGGAAGACCTTTCTCTCTGTCTCTCTCTCTCACTGTCTAACTCTATCTGTCAAATAAATAAAATCTAATTGGTATGGTAAAAATATTAATGGTTAAATTACAAATTTCTATAGTAGTACTTAAGTTAATAAATAAAATAGGTCTCAGTGTTGTGGCATAGCTGGTAAACCCACCACTTGCGACACCAGCATTCCATATGGGAACCAGTTCATGTCCCAGCTGCTCCACTTTCTATCCATCTCCCTGCCAGTGGCCTGGGAAAAGCAGTGGAAGATGGCCCAAGTATTTGGACCCCTGAGGCCACATGGGAAACTCAAATGAAGTTCCTGGCTCCCAGCTTGGGCCAGGCCCAGTCCTGGCTGTTGCAGCCTTCTAGGAGTGAACCACCGGATGGAAGAGCCTTCTCTCACTGTGTCTTCCCCTCTCTCTGTAATTCTTTCAAATAAATAAATCTTTAAAAAATAAACTCTAAATACAGTATAAGCAAAGATTCAATTTTAGTAATTTAAGCCATCTAACCCATTATGTACCATTGTCCTATACACAGGACACCTATGAAGACTTAAAATGAGCAATAAATAAACCACTTATAGTAACTCTGCAATAAATATGTCATTGAAACATTCACAGAGTTGAAAACTTGAAACTTACTGAGTTAAGCTATGCACTTTATTTGAGATAGATTCATTCATAGCAATTCACAAAAGACTTGAAAATCTTTACCTGTGAAATAAAGCTTTGAGTTTGAGAAATAAAGGTTAAAAAAAAAAGAAAATCTTTACCTAGTTATGATAAGCCGATCCAAATTAATTCTCTGTTGCTTTGCAATCCATGCTGTGCGATACAACTTCTCTGCCGTTTTAAGAACATCCGCATTGAGTCTCTGAATGAGCTGTTTCTCAGAGTTTACATATAAGCGCTCCTGCTTGAGGTGATGGGCCAGAGTATGAATATCTAGCTTCACCATCTTCAAATGTGGAAAGGTACAAAGGCTAATCACTACAAATAAAAGGACAAATTTTAAGAGGTTATATAATTTAAATTCTTTTCAAAAATCAGAATGGGTGAGAGAACACATGAAGAATTAATATAGTATCACTGCTAGCTCTAATTTTAAAATAATCTATGTACTTTGTATTACAGAAGCATAACCCATTCCATCTAGAAAAACTGGTAAATGCAGATAAGCAAAAAGAAAAAAAAAAGTTCCCAATAAGGCCACTGATGGGAGTTAGCCACTGTAAACACTGTAAGTTGAGTGTCTATTTATTAACCCTGGAGTTACCCTTGACTATGCCCATGCTCACTCACCACACAGACAATATATCCTGTTGATTCTATCTTCAAAATATATCTCAAATCTGACTACTTCTGCCCCCTCCATCACTAGCCCACCACAATCTCTTATCTGGAGGCCTGTGTAATTACCACTGCCCAACTGATGTCCCTGCTTTCTTTCTTGTATTCTAAAGTCTGTTCCTCTACATGCCATAGAATAAACCTTTAAACTTAAATTAGGGGGCTGGGGCTGTGGCACAGTGGGTAAAGTCGCCACCTGCAGTACCCGTATCCCATATGGGTGCTGGTTCAAGTCCTGGTGCTCCTCTTTTGATCCAGCTCTCTGCTATGTCCCGGGAAAGTAGTAGATGGAGCAAGTCCTTAGGCCCCTGCATCCACATGGAAGACCTAGAAGAAGCTCCTGGCTCCTGGCTTCAAATCAGCACTGCTCTGGCCATTGCGGCCAACTGGGGAGCATACCAGCAGATGGAAGACCTCTCTCTCTCTCTCTCTCTCTCTCTGCCTCTCCTTCTCTCTGTGTGTAATTCTTTCAAATAAATAAATAAATCTTTAAAAAAAAAAACTTAAATTAGGTGACTTTATTCTACTAGAAACTATCCAAAAGTTTTATTTTACACATAGGATGAAATGGGAAGTTTCTACAAGATCTACCCCAGCTACTTCTCCAACTTTATCTCCCACCATTCTACCGTGATTCTTGAAGTCCTGCCACAGCTGCCTCCTTGCTATCCCTTGAACAGGCCAAGCACAGCCCTCACCCATTCAGTCTCTGCAGTTGCTGATCTCCTAGCTGGAAGCCTATTCCTCCAGACAGCTGCAAAGCTTCATTCCATTCAGGTCACTCAGTTCAACTTTCTATTTAGAAAATTATTCTCTGGGGTCAGCACTGTGGCGTAGAGGGTAAAGCTGCCACCTGCAGTGCCGGCATCCCACCTGCTGGTTCAAGCCCCAGCTGCCCACTTCCAATCCAGCTCTCTGCTATGGCCTGGGAAAGCAGTAGAGCAGTAGAAGATGGTCAAGTCCTTGGGCCCCTGCACCCACATGGGAGACCCAAAAGAAACCCCTGGTTTCAGACAGGCACAGCTCTAGCCATTGCATTCATTTGGGGAGTGAACCTCTCTGTAGCTCTGCCTTTCAAATAAATAAATAAATAAGTAAATCTTTAAAAAAATATATCAAAATAACAAAAGGCCAGCGCTGCAGCTCACCAGGCTAATCCTCCGCCTGCAGCGCCAGCCCGGGGTTCTAGTCCCGGTAGGGGCACCAGATTCTATCCCAGTCACTCCTCTTCCAGTCCAGCTCTCTGCTGTGGCCCAGGAAGGCAGTGGAGGATGGCCCAAGTGCTTGGGCCCTGCACCCGCATGGGAGACCAGGAGAAGCACCTGGCTCCTGGCTTTGGATTGGCGCAGCGTGCCGGCCGTAGTGGCCATTTGGGTGGCGAACCAACGGAAGGAAGACCTTTCTGTCTCTCTAACTCTGCCTTCAAAAAATAAATAAATAAATAACAAAAAAAAATAACAACAACAACAAAAAAAGTGAAGCAGGGGCTGGCACTGTGGCGCAGTAGGTTAAAGCTGGCCTGCAGTGCTGGCATCCCATGTGGCTGCTCCACTTCCCATCCAGCTCTCTGCTGTGGCCTGGGAGAGCAGTGGAAGATGCCCAAGTGCTTGGGCCCTGCCCAAGGTGGGAGACCCAGAAGAAAGCTCCTAGCTCCTGGTTTCACATCAGCCCAGATCGGCCCAGCTCCAGCTGTTGTGGCCAACTGGGGAGTAACTCAGTAGATGAAGGCTCTCTGTCTCCTCTTCTCTCTGTAACTCTGCCTCTCAAATAAATGGAATAAAAAAAAAAAAAAAAGTGGTGCAGCAAGGATTTGAACCAGTGCTCACAGGAAATGCTAGCTTTGGAAGTGGTGGCTTAACCCACTGCACAACGCCGGCCCCCGAAATTATCTTTTTTTTTTTTTTACAGGCAGAGTGGACAGTGAGAGAGAGAGACAGAGAGAAAGGTCTTTCTTTTTGCCGTTGGTTCACCCTCCAATGGCCGCTGTGGCCGGCACACCGCACTGATCCGAAGCCAGGAGCCAGGTGCTTCTCCTGGTCTCCCATGGGGTGCAGGGCCCAAGCACTTGGGCCATCCCCCACTGCACTCCCTGGCCACAGCAGAGAGCTGGCCTGGAAGAGGGGCAACCGGGACAGAATCCGGCGCCCCGACCGGGACTAGAATCCGGTGTGCCGGTGCCGCTAGGCGGAGGATTAGCCTAGTGAGCTGCGGCGCCGGCCCCAAAATTATCTTTTAATTCCACTTTTGCAAGAACGTGTTAAAGTAAGCATGTTACAAGTATCTACTTGCATGTGAATCACGTTCTGGCAAAGACCAATGCTTGTCTGTTCTGTTTACTCATAGCTACTATTTCAGGGTATAGGAGAGGGCCTGGTTCACAACCAGAGCTGAACGAGTATTTGCCAAAGGAATGAAAGAAATAACTCTATATAGAATATAGATTCAGAAAGTACATATATTTTAAAACATTTTTTAACTTGTACCCTCAAAACCTAGAATGCCTGCCAGACCACAATATTTTATATCAACAACAAAAACAGGTGTGACATAGATAATAGAACATAGTGCTGTGTGTCTTGATACAGATAGTCATTAAATTAGAAATAAGTTCTCATTAAGAATTAAAATTACTATAGCAGCCAGAAATATATTTAAAGCCACGTTTATTTAAAGAAATAGGCTTTTAGGCCGGCGCTGCGGCTCAATAGGCTAATCCTCTGCCTGTGGCGCTAGCACACCGGGTTCTAGTCCCGGTTGGGGCACCGGATTCTGTCCCGGTTGCTCCTCTTCCAGTCCAGCTCTCTGCTATGGCCAGGGAGTGCAGTGGAGGATGGCCCAAGTGCTTGGGCCCTGCACCCCATGGGAGACCAGGATAAGCACCTGGCTCCTGCCATCGGATCAGCACGGTGCACTGGCCACAGCACACCGGCCGCAACGGCCATTGGAGGGTAAACGAACAGCAAAGGAAGACCTTTCTGTCTCTCTCTCTCACTGTCTAACTCTGCCTGTCAATAAAAAAAAAAAAAAAGAAAGAAAGAAAAAAGAAAAGAAATAGGCTTTTTAATTTAAATTTTTATGTCAAGTTTCTAAGTTTTTTTTTAATTTATGACTAGGAAATCTTCAGATATTACCATCTAACCTGAATTTACTTACTTTCAAAAAACACTTTCTTGCCATCAATAAAACTCCTCTTAAAAAAAAAAAAAACACACTTTCTTATACCTTACCAATTCCCCTGAACTGTGCAAAGCTGTTATTATTTTTTTTAAGATTTTATTTATTTATTTGAGAGGCAGAGTTAGAGAGAGAGAGGGAGAAAGTTCTTCCATCCACTGATTCACTCCCCAAATGGCCACAACAGCCAGAACTGAACCAGGCTGAAGCCAGGAGCTTCTTCCAGGTCTCCCACGCAGATGCAGGGGCCCAAGCACTTGGGCCATCTTCCACTGCTTTCCTAGGCTATTAGCAGAGAGCTGGATTGGAAGAGGAGCAGCTGGAACTCAAACTGGCACCCAAATGCAATGCAGCTGCCACGGACGGAGGCTTAGCCTACTACTTAGCCACAGTACCAGCCCCACAAAGCTATTATTTTAAATCTCCTGCAGTTGGGGCCCTAATATTGCTTTCCTCTGAAAAGCTAAAATGAAAATAAATAAATAAAAAATTAAAAAGTAATCATTATATCTCCTTCACAAGTTGATTTTCCTCTGAATCAGTCACAAAAGGATCTGTGTACATTAAAAAAAAAAAACTTGTATTCTTACTCACTACAGAAAAGGCAAATATTTTGTACACTTCCATGTGGGAATTCTGACATCCACTAGGGGGCTCTAAGTCCATAGGCTAAGAATAGAATCCTTATCCTGATGGATTTAATTGTGAGAAGTATTATTGTTATGAGAAGTATTATCATTAATGAAGACAGTATTGAAATGGTTGTTAAAAACCCATATGCTTCATTAACTAATTGTTGTCCTGAGCCTATAATGCATTTTCTCTGAGCCTCTTGGGTTTTTTTAATCCATAAAATATGAACAAAATATTTGCATTATTTTGTGCCTGACAGAATCAACTTGTTAGGCGCCAAGAATATAAAAAAGGACAGAACTTAGTATGTGCCCTCATGAACTTTCTAATCTAATAGAATTAGGCAGGCACGTAAGCAAAGGGCTACCCAAAAATATTATGGGTATCATACTAAAAGTGTGCACAATGTAATGTAGGGAGAAAAAGGGAATGATTGAGGAGGGAGAATCCTGAACCTACTTGAGAAAAGGAGGGGAAGGGGAGTTAGGGTGGAGAATTGGCCAGAAATAAAGATGATAGGTGTGGGTTACAATTCTGGACAGAGAGAGCCAACTAAGCAAAGGCTCACGTACGACACAAAGCATGTTTAGAGGTCTACGTGCAGCTTGCTACGATCTGTGTATGCATTAAGAGTGAAGAGTGAGGACTAGGGAGAGGGGAGAAAGTGTATCAGGGGACTTCAAAAAGTTCATGGAAAATGGAATTAATTAAAATACAAGTTTATTCTGGTGCAAAAATTTTTGAAATCTATGCATAGGATGCTGGTGTTGTGGCACAGTGGGCTAAACCGCTGCCTGCGATGCCAGCATCCCTTATGGGCACTGGTTCAAAACCTGGCTGTTCCACTTCTGATCCAGCACCCTGCTATTGCACCTGGGAAAGCATTGGAAGATGCGTCAAATGCCTGGGTCCCTACCACCCACATAGGAGACCTAGAGGAAACTCTGGGCTCCTGGTTTTGGCCTGGCACAGCCTCAACCATTGCAGCCATTTGGGGAGTGAACCATCAGATAGAAGATCTGTCTATGTGAGTCTCTCCCTCTCTCTCTGTAATTCTGCTTTTCAAATAAATAAAGCATTTTTATTTTTTTATAATTTATAAATTTAGTCATGCTAAATCACTTAAAAAGTTTTCCCATCACCTATAGGGCAAAGTCCAAGTTTCTTAACTGTAGGAGGGGTCTTCAGTAAAGGTTCTGACCCTGCTCCCTGCTGGTGCACCTGAGAAGGCAGCAAGACGGTCCAAGCCATAAAGCATTTTTATTTATTTGAGAGGCAGAGTTATAGATACAGAAAGGGAAAGACAGAGAGAGAAGTCTTCCATCCACTGGCTCATTCCCCAAATGGCTGCAATGGCTAGAATTGGGCCAATCCAAAGCTAGGAGCCAGAAGCTTCTTCCAAGTCTCCCATGTGGGTGCAGGTGTCCAAGCACATGGGCCATCTTCTGCTGCTTTCCCAGGTCATTAGCAGGGAGCTGGATCATAAGTGGACAGCTGAGTCTCAAAACAGTGCCTAAATGGGATACTGGTGCGAAGCCACAGCGCCGGTCCCAAAAATAAATCTAGAAAGACAAACAGACAGACAGACAGAAAGATCCATGCATAGTTTTTTCTTAATATGTATTTTCTACAAAATTTGCCTAAAAAGAAATTTATTTATTTGAAAGGTAGAGTGACACAGGGGGAGAAAGAAATCTTCCATTTGCTGGTTCATGCCCCAAAAGCCAGGGCTGGGCCAGAATGAAGCCAGGAGTGAGGAACTCCATCCAGGTCTCCCAATGGGTAGCAGGAGCCCAAACACTTGTGCAGTCTTCTGCTGCCTTCTCAGGTGCACCAGCAGGGAGCAGGATCAGAACCTTTACTGGAGACCCCTCCTACCATTAAGAAACTTGGACTTTGCCCTGTAGGTGATGGGAAAACTTTTTAAGTGATTTGGCATGACTAAATTTATATTTGACACCATGAACTCTTGAATAAGGAAAAGGATGGCAGGAAAGGGACAAGATCAAGAGACTAAGAAATTACTGATTGGCAAGAAACCTTGCAATGGGCAATGGAAAGAAAGAACAAATGTTCTGACTCCAGTGACAGGACAGGACAGGACAGGGCCCTGCAATCACATGGGAGACCCAGATGAAGCTCCTGGCTCCTGGTTTTGGCCGTTGCAGCCATTTGCAGAGTGAACCAGAGGATAAAAGACCTCTGTCTAGGCTGGCGCCACGGCTCACTAGACTAATCCTCCGCCTTGCGGCGCCAGCACATCAGGTTCTAGTCCCGGTTGCCCCTCTTCCAGGTCACCTCTCTGCTGTGGCCAGGGAGTACAGTGGAGGATGGCCCAGGTGCTTGGGCCCTGCACCCCATGGGAGACCAGGATAAGTACCTGGCTCCTGCCATCGGATCAGCGCGGTGCTGCACACCGGCCGCAGTGGCCATTGGAGGGTAAACCAACGGCAAAGGAAGACCTTTCTTTCTGTCTCTCTCTCTCTCACTGTCCACTCTGCCTGTCAAAAAAAAAAAAAAAAAAAAAAAAAAAGACCTCTGTCTGTCTCTCCTTCTCTCTTTGTAACTCTACCTTTCAAATAAAATACATCTAAAAAAAAAAAAAAAAAAGACCTCTGTCTGTCTCTCCTTCTCTCTTTGTAACTCTACCTTTCAAATAAAATACATCTAAAAAAAAAAAAAAAAAAAAGACCATTGGCACTGGGGCCAGCTCCTCATTCTTATTTTCAATTCATTCCCATGCTTATATTTATATCAGGCCCTATATTATCTACTTGTTCTCATTTCCAAGATTTGGCTCAATAAAACCTTCCTTCCTAATGATATAGTTTGCCCTTAGTGATAAATTCTAACTGAAATCTTGAGGCAGCTGGCACTGTGGTATAGCAGGTAAAGTTGCCACCTGCAGTGCAAGAATCCCATATGGATGCCAGTTAAGGCCCAGCTGCTCCACTTCCGATCCAGCTCTCTGTTGTGGCCTAGGAAAGCAGTAGAAAATGGTGCAAGTCCTTAGGCCCCTGCACTCGCATGGGAGATGTGGAAGAAGCTCCTGGCTCCTGGCTTCAGATCGGCGCAGCTCCAGCTGTTGCGGCCAATTTGGGAGTGAACCAGCAAATGGAAGACCTCTCTCTCTACCTCTCCTTCTTCTTTCTCTCTGTGTAACTCTGACTTTCAAATAAATAAATAAGTCTTAAAAAAAAAAAAAAAAAAAGAAATCTTGAGGCATTGGTTATCATTACCACTAATCTGGAACTGTTTTGTTTTTTTTTTTTTTTTTTTTTTTTGCTCCACTTCTGATCCAGCTCCCTTCTAATGTGGTACCTGACCTTTCTCTCTCTCTCTCTCTCTCTCTCTCTCTCTCTGTGTCTGTAACTCTACCTGCCAAATAAATAAATAGTATTTTAAAAAATTAACATTAGGTTTACCCAACAATAATAAACATAATTTTTCCTGAAATTTGCAAGCATGCTCCAAGTTAGACAATTTATTTTTGAAGTGATTAAAAACTTGACTTAGTTCAGTACCATTTTCTACGTCTACAAAAATAAGAGATTATATCCATGCATATTAAGGAAAAAGTTCAAGCTCTTCAACTAATGTTATTAACACTTATGACTGACAGGCCAGTGGGGAGATTTTAGTTGGTGTATCCTTCCATAATGAGGCACAGAGAAGGGTCCAGCAAACTATGGCTGTGAGCCAAATTTAGCCTGCTGCCTGTTTGTATCATTGGAACACAGCTATGATCATTTGTTTACCCACATACTGTCTATGATCACAGAACTAAATAGTTGCCAGAGTTCTCCCTAGGCCATAAGAGCCACACACCTTAAACAGTTTACTATCTGGCCTTTACAGTCAAAGTCTGCCAATTCTTGATAAGCAAGCATACCTACTCTAACCCACAACATGAAGAGGAAGCATATCCTGATAAGGTAAAATTTGTTACATAAAACACATTAAAAATTCCAAAGAGGAAACATCTATCACAGATGTTAACTAAAAGGACTCCTGGGCCAGCACTGTGGCACAGTAGGTTAAAGCCCCAGCCTACAGCACCAACATCGCATACAGCCGGTTTGAGTCCCAGCTGCTCTTCTTCAGATACAGCTTTGTTTATGGCCTGGGAAGGCAGTGGGGATGGCCCAACTCCTTGGGCCCCTACACTCGTGTAGGAGACCCAGAAGAAACTCCTGGCTCCTGGCTTTGGATCAGTTCAGCTCTGGCTGTTGCAGTCATTTGGGGAGTGAACCAGCAGAATATAAGACCCCTCTCTCTCTGGCTCTAACTCTCTCTGTAACTCTTTCAAATAAATAAAAAAAAATTTTTTTTAAATAAAAAAAAATTGGTCTTTAAAAAAAAAAAAGACTCCTGGGGCCAGCGCCGTGGCTCACTTGGTTAATCCTCTGCCTGCAGCGCCGGCATCCCATATGAGCACCGGGTTCTAGTCCCAGTTGCTCCTCTTCCAGTCCAGCTCTCTGCTGTGGCCCAGGAGGGCAGTGGAGGATGGCCCAAGTTCTTGGGCCCTGCATCCGCATGGGAGACCAGGAGAAGCACCTGGCTCCTGGCTTCGGAACGGCGTAGCTCCAGCTGTAGCGGCCATTTGTGGGGTGAACCAACGGAAGAAAGACCTTTCTCTCTCTCTCTCTGTCTATAACTCTACCTGTAAAATAAATTTTAAAAAATTAAATAATAAAATAAAGGACTACTATGACTCAAAAGGTTGCTGAAGCAAAAAAAAAAATTCAAAATTTTTATGGAATAAGAATCACTGAGCCGGCGCCGCGGCTCAACAGGCTATTCCTCTGCCTAGCGGCGCCGGCACACCAGATTCTAGTCCCGGTCGGGGTGCCGGATTCTGTCCCGGTTGCCCCTCTTCCAGGCCAGCTCTCTGCTGTGGCCAGGGAGTGCAGTGGAGGATGGCCCAGGTCCTTGGGCCCTGCACCCCATGGGAGACCAGGATAAGTACCTGGCTCCTGCCTTTGGATCATCGCAGTGCGCAGACCGCAGCGCGCCAGCTGTGGCAGCCATTGGAGGGTGAACCAACGGCAAAGGAAGACCTTTCTCTCTCTCTCTCCACTCTGCCTGTCAAAATAAATAAATAAATAAATAAAATTAAAATATATATATATATAGGCCGGCGCCGCGGCTCACTAGGCTAATCCTCCGCCTAGCGGCGCCGGCACACCGGGTTCTAGTCCCGGTTGGGGCACCGGATTCTGTCCCGGTTGCCCCTCTTCCAGGCCAGCCCTCTGCTGTGGCCAGGGAGTGCAGTGGAGGATGGCCCAGGTGCTTGGGCCCTGCACTCCATGGGAGACCAGGAAAAGCACCTGGCTCCTGGCTCCTGCCATCGGATCAGCGCGGTGCACCGGTCGCAGCGCGCCGGCCGCGCCGGCCATTGGAGGGTGAACCAACGGCAAAGGAAGACCTTTCTTTCTGTCTCTCTCTCTCACTGTCCACTCTGCCTGTCAAAAAAAAATATATATATATATATATATAAGTGAGGGAACTTGGCAGTGTCTATGGCAACACTGTACTACCTTCTTAATTTTTCTAAGTTTTATTTATTTACTTATTTATTTGAGAAGCAGAGTTATAGACAGAGAGAGGGAGAGACAGAGAGAAAGGTCTTCTATCTGATGGTTCACTCCCCAAATGGCCACAACGGCCGGATCTGAGCCAATCCAAACTCAGGAGCCAGGAGCTTCTTCCAGGTCTCCCACACAGATGCAGGGGCCCAAGCACTTGCGCCATCTTCTATTGCTTTCTCAGGCCATCAGCAGAGCGCTGGATCAGAAGTGGAGCTGCCGGGACTCGAACCAGCACCCATATGGGATTCCGGCACTGCAGGTGGCGGCTTTACCAGCTATGCCACAGCGCCAGCACCAAAAACATTTTGAAACTGTAATTTATCACAAACAACTACCATCTATAAAGGGACCAATCAGCATACAATGTTCCAGAACCCAAATAACATCTGGTAACACACTAAACAGTGTATAAACCATCACACTAAAAATACTTTTCTTTCAGTTCTCTGTGATCAGAAATGAAATACAGAAACTTCATGACATGAAATTTCCTTAGCTGAGGCTGAAGTTTTGGCACAACAGGTTAGGCTGCTGCCTATGATGCCAGCACCCTACACGGGTACCAATTCCAGTCCTGGCTACTCTATTTCCAATCCAGCTCCCTGCTAATGTGCTTGAGAAAACAGTGGAAGGTGCTTCTGTAAAAGTACTTGGGGGGCTGGAGCTGTGGCAAAGCAGGTAAAGTCATTGCCTGGGGCGCCGGCATCCCATATGGATGCCGCTTCTAGTCCCAGCTGCTCTACTTCCAATCCAGCTCTCTGCTATGGCCTGGGAAAGCAGTAGAAAATAACCCAAGCCCCCAGGCCCCTACACTCATGTGGGAGACCCAGAAGAAACTCCTGGCTTCAGATTGGCCCAGCTCCAGCCACTGCAGCCAATTGGGGAATGAACCAGTGGATGGAAGAACTTTCTGTCTGCCTCCTTTTTTGTGTAACTCTTTCAAATAAATAAAAAAAAAATAAATCTTTAAAAAAAAAAAAAAAGTTCTTGGACCCCTGAACCCACATGGGAGACCTGGATGAAGCTCCTGGCTCTGGCCTGGCTCTGCAACAGCCTTTGTAGCCATTTGGGGAGTGAACCAGCGGATGGAAGATCGATTTCTCTCTGTCATTCCCCATCTCTGTAACTCCATCTTTCAAAAAAAATTTTTTTTAATTTCCTTAGCTGTTTATATTCTGCACTAATTTCTGGTTAATTGAAGCAAGGCAGATATATTTCTTAGACAGAATTGTTTTTAGAAAAGCCAGTTTTTATATTAACTTTTACCATACAGTGAATCTATTTTTAAAACTGTTGCAGGGGGCCGGAGCTGTGGCACAGCAGGTTAACACCCTGGCCTAAAACACCGGCATTCCATATGGGTGTTGGTTCAAGACCCGGCTGCTCCACTTCCAATCCAGCTCTCTGCTGTGGCCTGGGAAAGCAGTAGAAGATGGCCCAAGTCCTTGAGCCCCTGCACCCACATGGGAGACCTGGAGTAAGCTCCTGGCTTTGGATCAGCGCAGCTCTGGCCATTGCGGCCATCTGGTGAGTGAATCAGCAGATGGAAGACCTCTCTGTCTCTACTTCCCTCTGTAACTCTTTCAAATAAATAAAAATAAATCAAAAAATAAGTAAATAAAATAAAAAATAAAAATAAACCGCCGCAGGTAGTAATGGTTGAGCTTGAGGAGAACAGTTTTATTTTAAAATTTATTTACTTATTTGAAAGGCAGAGTGAGAGAGAGAAGGAGAGAGAGAAAGAGCAAGAGAGAGAGAGAGATTTTCCATTTGCTGGTTACTTCCCAAATGGCTGCAACAGTCAGGTCTGGACCAGGGCAAAGCTCGGAGCTGGAACTCCATCCTGGTCTCCCATAGGAACGGCAGAAACCCAAGTACTTGGGCTCATACGCTGCATTCCCAGGAGCATTAGCAAAAGCTGGATTAGGAGTACAGTAGCTAGGACTCAAACTGGCACTCCAATTTGGGATGTCAGGATCACAAGTGGCAACTTAACCTGCTGTGCCACAACACCAGTCCCAGGAAAAGAATTTTAATTGACTGGTGGTAATAAAGTATATAGATGTTTAGTAAATAAAACCAGTAACACGGATGGTGCCACA
The DNA here is from genome assembly GCF_964237555.1 of Oryctolagus cuniculus. Lineage (NCBI taxonomy): Eukaryota > Metazoa > Chordata > Mammalia > Lagomorpha > Leporidae > Oryctolagus > Oryctolagus cuniculus. The sequence continues at coordinate 229,066,363 of NC_091432.1, read as the reverse complement.
GCTCACTAGGCTAATCCTCCGCCTGTGGTACCAGCACCCCAGGTTCTAGTCCCGGTTGGGGTGCTGGATTCTGTCCCGGTTGCTCCTCTTCCAGTCCAGCTCTCTGCTGTGGCCCGGGAAGGCAGTGGAGGATGGCCCAAGTGCTTGGGCCCTGCACCTGCATGGGAGACCAGGAGGAAGCACCTGGCTCCTGGCTTCAGATTGGCGCAGCGCCGGCCGTAGCGGCCATTGGGGGGTGAACCAACAGAAGGAAGACCTTTCTCTCTGTCTCTCTCTCTGTCTCTCTCTCACTGTCTAACTCTGCCTGTCCCCACCCCCCCCCAAAAAAAGCAGTAACAATTACACATTTCACGTTTCCATGTGCCAGACCCCAACTATTTATTTTCATGAACATTCTCATTCATCCTATGGAATATTCCTGAAAGATATTCTTTTTTTTTTTTTTTAAGATTTTTATTTTACTTGAAAGAGTGACAGAGAGAAGGAGAGACAGAAGAAATACCTTCTTCCATCCACTGGTTCATTACCCAAAAGGCCCTACACCAGAATTGGACCAACCGGAAGCCAGAAGCCTGGAACTCCAACCATGTAGTCAAAGTATTTGGGCCTCTCTCACTGCTTTCTCATTTACGTTAGCAGAGAGGCAGAAAAGAATCAGAGCAGCTGGGACTTAAACCAGTACTCTGATATGAGATGCTGGCATTGCAACCATAATGAGCTTAACTCATTATGCCACAACACAGGCCCCAGAAAAACATAAAGTATCCACATTTTACACCTGAGGAAACTGAAAAAATTAAGCAATCTGTCCCAAAGTCAAATCTGTAACTGGCAAAATGGAGACTATTATTTAGGTTATCTAGCTTTAGAACCCAGTTTTTAACCACTAAGCCACTCACCTGCCAACAATGAGGACTATAATTATGGCCTACAGCCAAGGTTGCTGTTTATAATCGCTCCACTCTTTCAACAACTCTTAATATGTAAGACAGTATATGGATAACTTCCCTTTCTTGGGAAACTTCCAAGACAAAAAACTGTTTAGCCAGACTTCAGGACTAAATAAATAATCTAAATTCACTCAAATTCCATGAAAGAAATAATATATGAAAGTTTTTTTTAAAGTACCCAACAATTAATCCAGAATGTTACTTGAAAAGCACACAGCAAGCCCTCATGTGAAGAATATTTCAATACTTACAGTACTAACAAAGTTCTTGGTACAGTACTCTAAAGTATACTATGAGCTCAAAACTAGCTATATAATTTCTAGTAATTTCCATAATCTTTCTGGAATCCAAATTTTTCAACAGAAAACAGGGAATTAGACAATATGTGGTGCAAGCCCATAATCGACACTGAGACAAACACTATGGACCCAGGCTCCCCAGCTGGCTGCAAAACTCTCGCAGCTGAGATTTTTCGGTGGGCATTTGAGCCTAGACAGTCACCAACGTTGTCAGAGTTGACTTGCACTCTTACAATGTCATCTGGTGCCTTCTAATCTGTGAACATAAGACGAAAACAGTTCTCCACTGGAAAAGGTTAGTACACACTGAAGATGATCATCTAGTTCACAGCCAACTCTTCCCATTCACTTGACATTCTCATCCGTCTCCTTCCTGTCCTCCTTGCTGCTGCTGACATTACTCACCACAGTCCATGAAATGCCATCAACCCCTCAGCCGTGAAGTCTCTCTTTTTACACCTCCTACTTCACCTCACTGTTTCTCTACTTCCTCCAAATCAGATGTTGCTGCCCTACTATATCCTAACATCACCTACATTTGCAAATGCTACCATTAGGCCTGGAAGGCCCCTATCCTCAATGAACTCAGACATACCCTTTAAAACCCAGCCCCCAAAGCTCTACCCTCTGTGAAGCTCTGGTGAAACTCCTGACAACAGAGTCCATTCCCTCTGCTCTTACGACACTAAATAACCCTAAATCGGGGCCGATGTGTGGCACAGTGGGTTAAGCCGCAGCCTGCAAACCAGCACCCCATATGAACACTGGCTTGATCCCAGCTGCCCCACTTCTGATCAGGCTACCTGCTAATGCACCTATGAAGGCAGCAGAAAATGGCCTGAGTACATGGGCCCTTGCTCCCCATGTGGGAGACATGGATGGAGCTCCAGACTCCTGGCCTTGGCCTGGCCTAGCCCCAGCCATTGGGATATGAACCAGCAGTTGGAAGACTGATCTCTCTCTTTTTTTTTTTTAATTTATTTTATTTATTTGAAAGAGAGTTACAGAGAGAGGCAGAGCCAGAGAGAGAGGTCTTCCGTCTGCTGGTTCACTCTCCAAGTGACTGCAACAGCCAAAACTGAGCTGATCCGAAGCTAGAACCCAGGAGCTTCTTCAGGTCTCCTATACAGGTGCAGGGGTCCAAGGATTTGGGCCATCTTCTACTGCTTTACCAGGCCATAGCAGAGAGCAGGATTGGAAGTGGAGCAGCCAGGACTCAAACCGGCACCCATATGGGTTGCCAGCACTGCATGTGGGATCTTGACCCACTATGCCACAGCGCCAGCCCTTCTCTCTCTCTCTCCCTCTCTCCTTCTCTCTGTAACTCCTCTGAAATAATTAAATAAATCTTAAAAAAAAAAAAAAAAAAAGACAGCATTTAAAAAATAAAATAAAAATTCTTAGGCATTAATAATATACTGAAATGAGTTCATTCTCATTGGATGGACAGGTGCCATAAGCTCTATTTAACACATTTCCTTTACACATTCATTCAACAATGTTATGAAGACCTACTTTGTGCTAAATACTGAGGAACAAGACAGGCAAGACATGGCCTTAAAGAGGTCACATTTTCCCAGGGATACATGACATTCTAATGACAATTCTGACTGGTTCTCACAGACCAGACTTCTATCACCCTGTATTTAGAATCCTTTGCCCACTCCTTTCATTAGTCAGTTAAATTCCACTTAGGACAGAACTCAGTTCAAACGGAGGAGTCTTTATAGGTCATTCTTGTACTCAGACACTTCCTCATTTGGGGTAACCTCCCTCTCTCATTGCATTTTACACTGTCTGCAACAAAATGCTGTTTCACAACTTGGCTCCAAGTTCCCTGAAGTAGGGTTAAAGACATCCTGGTATCCCCATTACTTAGCACAAAAGCGCCTAGTTGGATTTCTGGCTCCTCCCAGTTCCTGCTAATGCTCACCCTGGAGGGCAGTAAGTGACAGCTGAAGTATTCCAGGAGCTGCCACTGACAAAGGAGACCTGGACTGAATTATGGACTCCTGGCTTTGGCCTGGTCCATCCCCGACTGTTGGAGATATTCAGGGAGTGAACCAACAGATCGAAGATCTGTGTCTGCCTTTTTCTTTTTTTTTTCTTTTTTTTTTTTTTTTTTTTTTTTTTGACGGGCAGAGTGGACAGTGAGAGAGAGAGAGAAAGGTCTTCCTTTTGCCGTTGGTTCACCCTCCAATGGCTGCCGCGGCCGGCATACCGCGCTGATCTGATGGCAGGAGCCAGGTGCTTCTCCTGGTCTCCCATGGGGTACAGGGCCCAAGACTTGGGCCATCCTCCACTGCACTCCCGGGCCACAGCAGAGAGCTGGCCTGGAAGAGGGGCAACCGGGACAGAATCCGGCACCCAGACTGGGACTAGAAACCCGGTATGCCGGCGCCACAAGGTGGAGGATTAGCCTAGTGAGCCGCGGTGCTGGCCTGCCTTTCAAATAAAATGAAAAAAATAAAAAAATTTTTTTTTCTAAATGACTGAATGATGTAGCAATTTTAAGAGCAATAATAGGGGCTGGCGCTGTGGCACAGCACGTTAAGCTGCTGCCTGCAGTGCCAGTATCCCATATGGTTCTAGTCCCAGCTGCTTCACTTCCAGTCAAACGGCCAGCCAGCCAATGCGACTATCTGAGGAATGAACCAGTAGATAGAAGATTTGTCTCTACTTCCCTCTCTGTAACTCTACCTTCAAGTAAATAAATCTTTAAAAAAAAGCAACAATAAAGGCAATTCAACAATAAGTTATACACTAATAAGCAGAACTGTAATGGCATTCAAATTTTATGACTTTATTTCCCAGAGGAAATAAATGACACAAAAATATCCACCCAATTAGAAATGGGTATTAGAAACTTTCACAATTAGATAAACCTCCATTAATTTTATTAGTCTGAAATTAAATACCACCAAATCTAATCTCTTCCAATTCAATGATCTCTAATGACTACTCACTAAGATGTAAGTTTTGACATCAAGATAAACCAAACAACTAAGAAAAATCTAAAACCCTCACAACCTTCCGCAACCTTCTGAGCAGATGTCACCACCCACAGGCTTTGAGGAAGCTTTGGTCCCGTGGATAAACTTAGCTTCTTCCATAAATACAGCGGGTGTACAAAACAACCAAAGGGACAACAGGAAGGAACTCTGAGCCTCAGCTGTACTTCTGCTGAGCTGGAATACGGGTAAGGCTTGTTTCAGGACTCAAGGAAAGCAGGCTGTCATGTACATCTCATCCCATTTACCAGAACTGCACTTCATAAAAACTCCAAGTATTCATTATCAAACTTCAAACAGCATTACTGCCATCGACTCTGTCCTACCTAAAAAAAAAAAAACCCTCCTAGACTACAAAAAAAATTATCTAGGTAGTTACAAGAGCTTTTCAAAAAGAAATTAACCACTAAGATGCCTCTATAGAATTACGGAATTCATAAATTCAAGAAGTTTATATAATGCTTGAGAAAAAGACAAAAACCAATAAAAATTATCCTTACTATTACTATGATGCTTTGAAACAAATGGAACAGAAACTTACTCATAGAGAAGTTTTAAGAAGTCACCTTCTGGGGTAGGCATCATGGCGCAGTGGGTTTAAGCTGCTGCTTGGGATATCCACAGCCATTTTGGGGTGACCGGTTCAAGACCCACCTCTACCTTTTTTTTAAGGTTTTTTAAAATCTTGTTTTGCTTTTTTTTTTTAAAAAAAAAAAAAAGACATCTTTTTTTTAAGATTTTTATTTTTATTATTTCAAAGTCAGAGTTACACAGAGAGAGGAGAGGCAGAGACAGAGAGAAAGAGAGGTCCTCCATCTGCTGGTTCACTCCCCAACTGGCCGCAACAGCCTGAGCTACACCAATCCTAAGCAGGAGCCAGGAGCTGCCTCCAGGTCTCCCATGTGGGTGCAGAGGCCCAAGGACCTGAGCCATCCTCCACTGCTTTCCTAGGCCATAGCAAAGGGCTGGATCAGAAGTGAAGCAGCCGGGAATCAAACCGACGCCCACATGGGATGCTAGCACTGCAGGCGCTACACCTGTGCTACACCACAGCAAGGGCCTCAAAAATTGTTTTACTTTGCAAGATTTTGTTTATTTGAAATTACAGAAAGAGACAGAGAGACAGAAAGAGATCGTCCATCCACTGGTTTACTCCCCAAATGGCCTCAACAGCTTGGACTGGACCAGGCCAAATCCAGGAGCTTATAACTTCACCCAAGTCTCCCACATGGGTGATAGGGGTCCGAGTATTTTGGGCCATATTCTGCTGCACATTAGCAGGGAGCTAGATGAAAAGTGGAGCAGCCAGGAGTTGAACCACGTCCTTACGGGATGTAGCATTGCAGGTGGCAACTTAACCCACTGTGCCACAATGCCAGCCCCAGCCACCTCTATTCAGATCCAGCTTCCTGCTAATGTGCCTGGGAAGCAGCAGAAAATGATCAAAGTACGTGGGTTCCTTCTACCCATGTGGGAGATACAGATGGAATTCCTGGCTCCTGGCTTTGGCCTGGTCCAATTCTAGCTATTGGCATTTAGAGTGAACCAGCAGATGAAAGATCTCTTTCTCACCCTCTTTCTTGTCACTCTTCAAATAAATTAAAAATTCAAGTTGGCCCATTATAACCTTAAATGGTTAGATATTAAAAGGCACTGTGTTTCAGAAAAGGAGAGTCAAAGTTAGATTCCTTGGGTTCTACAAGAGACAGCAAAGATGAAATAGTTTCTGCAAAAATTTATTCTTTCTCAAGTTTTTCTGTACATAAATCTGCAAACATTCTGCAATTCTGTCTTAAGCACTTTTAGATTATTTTGTATTTTTGTAAGGTAGTTAAGAGTTATAAATTATGAAAGTAAAACCAAAGAAGAGATCAGAGTTCTGCATTAGAAAGCAAAAGGAGACAGTTCAGAGTGGCTGAGACTAGAGGAGGTTAGACTGTCCTAAAAAGTGGGGAAAAAAAAAATCCTATTTGGTCAAAATTAAAATGGCTTAGATATTATCTGACTCTGATCTTGACAAAAGGGAAAAAAGCTAATAAACACTGACTAATTTTTTGTCTTTTAAATTTTCCAATAGGAAAACCATGGTTTAATCCTTTCAAAGACTCACAGAAAATAATTATTAAGACAAAGTAGGAAAAGGAACTGAACACGTTTTTCGAGATGCTTCCCACCAGGCTCCTGCGTGGGTGTACAGGTATTAACACGGGGGCAAGACCAAGCAAGCATGTTACATTAACACAAGACATCATGCCTGTTTGTATAGTTGCAAGAACATACTTAAAGTCTTATATTTAAAAAACGGCTTAGGGGCCAGCAATGTGGCACAGTGCACTAAGCTTCCAGCCTCTGCCAGTGGCACCAGCATCCCAAATGGGCACCAGTTCAAGTCTCAGCTGCTCCACTTCTGATGCAGCTCTCTGCTATGGCCTGGGAAAGCCGCGGAAGATGATCTAAGTGCTTGGGCCCCTGCACCCACGTGGTTGACCCAGATGAAGCTCCTGGCTCTTGGCTTCAGATTGGCCCAGCTCCAATCATTGCACCCTTTTGGGGAGTGAAACAGCAGATGAAAGATATCTCTCTCTCTCTCTCTCTTTCTCTCTCTCTCTCTCTGCCTCTCTGTAACTCTGCCTTTCAAATAAGCAAATTAAAAAATTAATGAAGAAAAACTATGACTCTGAGAAAATAGTATCACTTTCCAGATTATTTATTAGTTACAAAGGAAAAAAGACCTTTACAATAGAAACTTTAAAATTTTTAAAAATTTATTTGAGACAGAGACACACATAGAAAGATCTTCCACCCACTGGTTCACTTCCCAAATGCCTGCAGCCAGGCTGAAGCCGGGAGCCCAAAACTCCATCTGGTCTCCCATGTGAGTGACAAGGACCCAACTAGTTGAGCATCTCCTGCTACCTTCCAGGGTGCACACAAGCAGGAAACTGGAAACAGAAACAGAGCCAGGACTCAAATCAGGCACTCTGGTAAGGGATACAGGCATCCCAAACAGTATCTTAACCACTGCACCAAATGCCTACCTGAAGTCTGTAACTTTTAAATATTATTTCCCAACCCTCTGAAAAACTGTAACCTTCCAGAAGTGTAGTACAATAAACACCCACACACCCTTTCCTTAAGTTAGCTGATTGTTAACATTTTGCCATGTTTACTTCACCAGACTGAACCACTTCCGAGTTAGGACTCTGCCCCGAAATATTTCAGCATGTATTTCCCAAACAAGGAGCTCTACATACCCACGGTTCAGCTGTAATTCTCAAGCTATTTAACATGGATATATTATATTTAAGGCATTGTCCATTTTCCCAATACTGTCCTTAGTTTTTTTTGTTTTGTTTTGGATCCAAGATCCAGTTAAGGAAGTTGCACTACATTTAGTTGTCTCCTTGAATGTACAATGGTTTTCCAGCCTTTTTCCAGTTTTTCATGAAATAATATTTTGTAAAGTATTTAGTCTACTTGTTTTATAAAATGCTCAACTTGGATTTGTCTCAACATTCCTTCACAGTCATTTTTGGCTGGAATGATAACACAGGTGATTTTAGGTCTCTCTCAACCTATCAAATCAGAGGTACATGATGCCAGTTTCATTATTGATATAAACTTGGCTATTTGGTGAAGATAATGTCCACTAGATTCTAGTGTAGGAGCAATATCCTATTGTCTGTCTCTCTCATTTTTCTACCTTTTAAATAAATAATTTTTTAAAACTATAGAATAAAAAAAAAAAAAACAGAATATAGGGAAAGGTGCAAAGAATAATTTGACACTTGTATTCTGCCACCCAGAATTAACTGTTAACACTGTTACGGTTGCTTCTAGTCACCCCCTCCCCCAACAAAAAAAAAAATTAGATATTATCCACTATGTCACCACCTCCCATTCCTATTCCCTCACAGACATCATTATGAAATTATGGGGTAGGGTATGCCCATTTTCAACTTTGGTAACTACAACAAATACTATTGCCTCCAAAGGTTGCTGTATTAAATTTATATTCCACCAACAGTTTCTAAAATTCCCATTTTTGCCACATCTTCACCAATATTTTATATTGTTAGAGACTTCAGAGTTTTTACCAATCTGCTGTGAAAAAAGCTTTCTCACTTACCTCTTATTTCCATTTCTTTAATTAAACACAAGTGATTTGTCAGTGAGAAACTAATGCCAAATGAAGCAACACTACTGTAATTCAATGCTAATTGTAATTCAGGGCTAATACTAATACCAGTATCCCTTCTAGAACTGCTTGTTTTTTTCCTTTTTCCCGTGGTCCTGAACATATCAGACAAGTCATTAGGATCTAAAATAACACACCTAGGATTACACAGTACAAGAACTTTGGCAAAGTAAGAACTTCACCTACAGGTACTTCCTTTTACTACATCATCACAGAAAGCTAAGGATAACTACTACATAGTGTTTCGGAAATAATTTCCTATTTTCTAAAAAATGTAAGATGTAGTGCCAGCGATGTGGCACAGGGGGTTAAGCCACCACCTGCAAGGCCAGCATCCCAATCCAGTTTCCTATTAATGCACCAGAAAGGCAGCGGAAGATGCCTTGGGTGCTTGGGCCCCTACCAGCCATGTTGGAGACCAGGACAGGGTTCCTGGCTCCTGGCTCTGGCCTGGCAGTTGTAGCTGTTCTGAGGAGTGAACCAGTGGACAGAGACTGAGCTCAAGCTTTCTGTCTCTTCCTCTTTCCTAGCAAGTAAATATCTCTCTAAAAAAATCTTTTTAAATAATTTTTTGACAGGTAAGAGTTACAGACAGTGAGAGAGAGAGAGACAAAGGTCTTCCTTCCATTGGTTCACCCCCCAAATGGCTGCTACAGCCAGTGCTGCACCGATCCAAAGCCGGGAGCCAGGTGTTTCCTCCTGGTCTCCCATGTGGGTGCAGGGCCCAAGCACTTGGGCCATCCTCCACTGCACTCCCAGGCCACAGCAGAGAGCTGGACTGGAAGAGAAGCAACCGGGACTAGAACTTGGTGCCCATATGGGATGCCGACACTGCAGGTGGAGGATTAACCAAATGAGCCACAGCACTGTCCCCTAAAAATAATTTTAAAATGAACATACTTTATTCCTAGAAACAGAAATCTTATCTCCCATAAGTTAACTCAGTCATTTCTTTCTTTAACAAATATTTACTAAGCACCTATTAGGTGCTGCCCCTATTCTGGCACAACTGTGAAGACAAAGGCCCTATACTTGTAGAGCTGACATTCAAGTAGGAAAAAAAAGGATTTAAAAACTCAAATACAAAAATGACACTAAATGGGTCTGTGCTATAACGAAAACAAGGGGCAGTGTAAGGGCACACAAGAGAAGGGAAGACCTCCTTCAGCCAGTGCTGTGGTGTGTTCAGTTCAGTCAACTCTTTCAACACCAACTACCTGTTTCATAAAATAATTTGCTTCTCATAGTCACCCTTTATTTCTCTCAGAAAAAGTGTGCAGCAGTGGTTTTCTACTACTGCTATTATTTCATAGTGTATAAAAAAAATCTCACATAAGATGTTGACAGGCAGGTGCTTTACAAACAGGTGCAAATTTCAAGCCATACAGAATGACTGTCAGTGAGAAAATTAATGCCAAATGAAGCAGCATTATAAGAATCTGAACCAGAATCTCAAGAAAAATAACTTCTTGGGGCCAGCATTGTGGCGGAGCAGGTTAAGCCACCACATGAAACATCAGCATCCCACATGGATGCCAGTTCACGTCCTGGCTGCTCTACTTCTGATCCAGCTCCCTACTAATGTGCCTGCAGAAGCAGCAGAAGATGGCCCAACTCTTTGGGCCCCTGCACCCATGTGGCAGACCCAGAAGAAGCTCCTGGCTTCCACTTGGCCCAGCTCCGGCCCTTATGGCCATTTGGGTAGTGAACCAGTGGATGGAAGAGTGCTCTCTCCTTCACCCTCTCTCTTTTTAACTCTTTCAAATAAATAAAATAAATCTTAAAAAAAGAAAATGGTTTCTCAACCCTCTACTTCTATATCTATATGAGTACTTCCCATCACATATGAAAAGAAGAGCAATAATTAACGGTAGCTGAAGAAAGATTCTGTTGCTTTTCAACTAAAGAGAAAAATTAGGGTTCCCCCGCACAACACTCTACATGATTTAGAACAGCAAACATTACAATGTCCTTGCATATCTTTTTTTTTTTTTCAAAATTTTTTATTTTATTTTATTTATTTATTTATTTTTTTATTTTTGACAGGCAGAGTGGACAGTGAGAGAGAGAGACAGAGAGAGAAAGGTCTTCCTTTTTGCCGTTGGTTCACCCTCCAATGGCCGCCGCTGCAGCCGGCGCACCGCGCTGATCCGATGGCAGGAGCCAGGATCCAGGTGCTTTTCCTGGTCTCCCATGGGGTGCAGGGCCCAAGCACCTGGGCCATCCTCCACTGCACTCCCTGGCCATAGCAGAGAGCTGGCCTGGAAGAGGGGCAACCGGGACAGAATCCGGTGCCCCGACCGGGACTAGAACCCGGTGTGCCGGCGCCGCAAGGTGGAGGATTAGCCTATTGAGCCACGGCGCCGGCGTCCTTGCATATCTTACACAAGAGTTTGCAGGGCTTCAATTACTTGGAACTAAGGAGGTGCCTTAATAAAAATGTATGGGGGCCAGCACTGTGGCCTAGCAGATAAAGCCACCACCTGCAGTGCAGGCCTCCCATATGGACACCAGTTCCAGTCCCAGTTGCTCCACTTCTGATCCAGCTCTCTGCTGTGGCCTGGGATAGCAGTAGAAGATGGCCCAAGTCCTTGGGCCCATGCACCCACGTGGGAGACCTGGAGGAAGCTCCTGGCTCCTGGCTTCAGATCGGCACAGGTCCGGCCGTTGTGGCCATCTGGGGAGTGAACCAGTGGATGGAAGACCTCTCTCTCTCTCTCTGCCTCTGACTCTCTAACTCTGCCTTTCAAATAAATAAATCTTTAAAAAAAAAAAATAAATAAAAATTTATGGGTTGAAACATTCACTTCCCTTTCTTCCCGAGATTATTTTGCTGATTCCCCAATGACCTGACCCAAATATCTGGGGTCTATTCTATATTTCAGAACTACTCTGATCTAATTCAAACTTTTAGTTCCTTGATTGCCAAATTCTCTTCTGCCTAACCTATCATCTTGCCTGCTTTGTCTTCTTTCTTACCTAAAGATTTAAATATCCTTCCATGCAGACTTACAGATTCCAAAAAGCTTAATGCTTTTTCAGGAGTCCATAATCCTTTTGTGCCACGGGCATCTTTGGTGGCCTGGTGAAGCTGATGGTCCCATTCTCAGATTACTTTTTTTTTTTTTTTTTAAGATTTATTTATTTCAAAGGCAGAGTTACAGAGAGGCAGAGGGGGAGAGAAGGGGAGAGAAAGCGAGAGCGGGAGGGGTCTTCTATCCGCTGGTTCACCCCCCAAATGGGCTGTAACAGCCACAGCCAGGCCAATCCAAAGCCAGGATCCTGGAGCTTATTCCGGGTCTCCCAAGTGGGTGCAGGGGCCCAAGGACAGCGATCATCCTCTGCTGCTTTCCCAGGCACATCAGCAGGGAGCTGGCTAGGAAGTGGAGCAGCCGGGACTTGAACTGGCGCCCCTGTGGGATGTCAGCACTGCAGGCAGTGGCTTTATCCACTACACCATAGCACCGGCCCCCTCAAATTACTTTTAAAAGCATAATTAAATACATGTGATTGCAAAGAGAACAAATAATGCTGAAATATTAGCAATACAATTTAAAACCTGATATGGTAACACATGTGCAGTTTTAAATAACAAGTTCTAGCCATGGGTCTAAGAATATCACAAATCCAAAGAAGCTAATTAAATATTTCAGTTAGCAATTAATAAAAATAAATAAGTCTTTTTATCCCCATTCTACGTAAAAGACCCCTTGAATTCTATCCATTGATGAACCCAGGCTTTAAAAAAAATTTCTCTGGTTCAAAGCTGCTCAAAAACTTGTGATTTCTGTCACAAATTTAAAACTGAAAACACTTAAGACTCAGCTCTCATCTGAACATCAGCCCGTCCCCGTTTTTACGCAGATTTATACACAGAACCCTATGCATTTCTGTGGTCTGTGCCCACTACAATTCCGCAAGTCAATGAGAGGTGAGGCGGGAGGAAGAGGGACGGGATCCGCCAACAGCGAGCGAAAAGTTGCCAAGCACAGGGCGTGCGTTTGTGCCAGGTGGGCTGCCCCTTAGACCTGTGGGTCCGGCTCGAAAGACTCCCGAGCCGCGACACCCTCTCCTGCGGGCCTCCGGGTCTCAGCTCCCCACCCGCGAGGTGCTGGCCGCCGGCCCCCACCCGAGCCGGCCCGCGGTCCTCCGGTCCCTTCCCATCCCATCCCCCACGCGTCCCTCCCTCTCGTCCGCCAGTGGCCGCCCGGGCCCTGCGCGCCGCCGCCGCTCCGCTGTGGGCCCCGCCGAGCGCTCCCCCGACACCCACGTCGCCCGCCACTCAAGGGAATGGCCTAGGGACCCGGGGCTCAGGGGTCAGCTGGAGCCGGCGGCCCGGCCGTCAGGCGCCGGCTGCGGCCCTAGGCCGGAGCAGCCCGCCCGGTAAGGAAGAGAGCCCCGCACTTCACGCGGCTTAACCCGGGACAGGCACTCACCGAGGGGCGCCTGCGGAGGCGAGGGCCGAGGTCTCGGCCAGACAGCCGCTGGGCCGCGGAGCCGTCACTCTCGCCGCGAGCTGCCACCGCCGCCGCCGCCACTCGCGGGTTGGCCTCTCTGCGTCCTGCGGCGGCGCTGCTGCCACGCCAGCGCGCGTGCGCGGCGCCGCGGGGGCCCCTGGGATCGGTGGTCCGGCCCCGCGGCCCCGGCTGCCTGGGCCGTGGGCGTCTGGGTGCCCGGTCGCCTTTTCCGGAAAGTTGTTCGCGACGTGCGGGCCCTCACTTCCGCGTGCGGGCAGTGCCGGCGTGTGTGAAGTGACGGCCGAGGGCGCCTTACGTCTTCCATGACCGGCGACACCTGGTTCCGCTCTGGAGGAAGCGCCCCTCCCTTTCTGCTAAGAGCGCCCGCGTTTGGTGTGGGGGGTGCGATCTGACTTCCAGGATCAAAAATTCCCCCTGGGAGTCTCAGTGTGCACGTTATCGATCACGAAACTTCACACGGGGGGTTTAAGTGAACTGACTTCAGTTACGTTTTGTTGAGCGGTCACGGAAAGCTTGGGGTTGGAAGCTCAGAGGCGGGGATTTTGGAGGAGCTTCGAGTTTCCGCAGTTCAAATTTCAGGGAGCTCACTACCTTCAGTCCTGCGGCCAGCTCTTAATGTTGTCCAGTTCTGCCTCCTGCTGAGCTGAAATCAGCTTCCCTTCTCTTTCTCGCCTTGCTAGTACCTCGGCTAGCTAGACAGAATGGTTTCCACTTCGAAAACAGTGGTTATGTCCTCCAACGCTGGGTGTCTGCAGGCAAAAATGAATTAAAGAAAAAGTAATAATAACCACGTCCCCAACTATTTCAAATGTGAGCCGACTCCCAGACTGCTTTTCCCTCTAATCACCCTCCTTGATGTGGCCCCTTTAAAAATGGCCAGAATTTGCTTCATTTTTATTGCCTCATTTTATTACCACAATAGCTTTCTCTGGTAGCTGGTCAGGTGTTATTGCTGTCATGTTGCCATCCAACTGACTGGAGATTTCAATGCAATCAAAGACTATTTATCAGCTGTTACAAGGCCAGGAAGTCTAGTGGGGTGATAAAAAGGAGGCAAGGGGACCAGCACTGTGGCATAGCAGGTAAAGCCACCACCTGCAGTGCAGGCATCCCATATGGACACCGGTTCGAGTCCCCACTAGAGATACCCAGAGGGGAGGCCTCGTGAAGTTGAAGCCATGATCATAATGGAGGAGGTGATGCTTTGGGAGTTGACAGATGACTGGATTTCAAGACAGGAGATGCCATTTGTGGATTGCTAAGGAGGAACCCAGCCTTGGCAAAACAGATGCAATCGCAGTGGGTGCTGGAACATGGAGTACTCTAGAGGGGCTGGGGCACAACGGCCAGGAGGAGGAGATGGAAAGGCCTCAGAAGTCCTGGTCTTAAGGATCCTGAAGGAATATCACTGTGTGTGCTAAGTTAAAAGGGAACTGGGGAGCCAGCATTCTGCTGCACTGGGTTAAGCCAAAGCCTGCGATGCCAGCATCCCATATGAGCCCTTGTTGGAGTCCTAGCTGTTCCACTTCTGATCCAGCTCCCAGCTAATGCACCTGGAAAAGCAGAAGACGATGGCCCGAGTGCTTGGGTCCCTGCACGCACAGGAAGACCCAGATGGAGTTCCAGGCTCCTGGTTTTGGCCTGGCCCATTTAGCCATTTGGGTAGTGAACCAGCAGATGGTAAGCTCTCTATCTCTCCCTCTATATATATAACTCTGCCTTTAAAAATAAAATAAATCTTTATTAAAAGGGAGAACTGAATTGGTCAGCTGATTGGTCTAAGCCCAATTCTGTCACCTGCAAATGAAGAACTTGACATGCTGGCATTGTGGAACAGCAGTTTTAAGCTGCTGGCTGAAGCACCAGCATCCCATATGAGCGCCAGTTCAAGTCCTGGCTGCTGCACTTCTGATCCAGCTCTCTGCTAATGTCTCTCAAAAAGCAGAAGATGGTCCAAGTGCTTGCACCCCTACCACCCAAGTGGAAGACTTGGATGGAGTTCCTGACTCCTGATTTTGGCCTAGCCACTTGGGGAATCTCCCTCTCTCTGTAACTCTGCCTTTCTCTCTTTTTCTCTTTCCTTTTTCTTCTTCTTCTTCTTTTTAAATTTATTTATTTGGGAGAATTACAGAGAGAGAGAAAGGGAGAGACACACCTAGAGAGAGAGAGAGATCGTCCATCTGTTGATTCACTCCCCAAATGGCCACAATAGCCAGGGCTGAACCAGGCCGACTCCAGGAGCCAGGAGTTTCTTCCGGTCTCCCACGTAGATGCAGGGTCCCAAGCACTTGGACCATCTTTCACTGTTTTCCCAAGTGAACTAGCAGAGAGCTGGATCACAAATGGAGCAGCCAGGACTGGAACCGGCACCCATATGAGATGCTGGCACTGCAGCGGCAGCTTTACCCACTATGCCACAATGCTAGCCCCATAACTCTGCCTTTCAAACAAATAAATATTTTTTAAAATTTTTTTAAATGAAGAACTTTAATGAGATAAGCAGCTTTTAATCTTCTTTCCAGCAGCACACCCAAGGAATACAACTCTCCAATTACAAATATGGATCACAACAGTAATTCTTACAGAATGTGGAGTACGTATTATTCTCACCAACTTTTATACACAGGAAAGTAAACTCAAAAGGTGAAAATTTGCTCAAATCAATAAATACTATTCCTGAGGCCAGCGCTGTAGCGTAGCAGGTAAAGCCACCACCTGCAGTGGCAGCATCCCATATGGCTGCTGATTCCATACCTGGCTGCTCCACATCTGATCCAGCTCTCTGTGATGTCCTGGAATAACAGTAGAAGATGGCCCAAGTCCTTGGGCCCCTGCACCCATGTGGGAGACCCAGAAATTCCTGGCTCCTTGCTTCGGATCAGCCCAGCTCCGGCTATTGCAGCCATTTGGGGAGAGAACCAGTGGATGGAAGGCTTTCTGTCTCTCTGCCTCTGCCTCTGCCTCTCTGTAACTCTGCCTTTCAAATAAATAAATACTATCCCCTGAGGGCAGAGAATTCCACTGTCTCACTCGCACCTGGCATACTGCCTGAAATAAATATTTGCTTTTTGGATTTTTTTATTTTGCTACTTATATTTGTTTTATTTATTTGAGAGACAGAGTTTTCATCCATTGGTTCATTACCCAAATGCCTGTGGTAGCTGGGGCTGGGCCAGGGCAAAACTGGGAGCCAGGAACTCAAACCATGTCTCCCACATGGGTGGCAAAGACCCAAGTACTTGAGCCATCATCTGCTGCTTTCCAGGGTGTGCATTAGCAGGCAGCTGGAACCAGGACCAGAGCTAGGACTCTTGACTCAGCCACTTTGATATGGGACATGGGTGTCCCAAAGGGCATCATAACCTCTCGATGAAACACCCATCCCAACTTTTTGCCTTTTAAATGAATGGGATGAATATATAGTGAACCTTGTCCAAAGCCCTTTTCTTTATTTTTTTAAAGATATTTATTTATTTGAAATCAGAGTCACACATACACACACACAGAGAGACAGACACAGAGAGAGAGAGAGAGTCTTCCATCCACTGGCTCACTCCCCAGTTGGCCGCAATGGCTGGAGCTACACCAAGCCAAAGCCAGGAGCCAGGAGCTTCTTCCAGGTCTCCCACGTGGGCACAGGGGCCCAAGGACTTGGGCCATCTTCTACTGCTTTCCCAGGCCGTAGCAGAGAGCTGGATCGGAAGTGGAGCAGCCGGAACTCAAACTGGCGTCCGTATGGGATGCCAGCACTGCAGGCTGCGGCTTTACCCGCTACGCCACAGCGCCAGCCCTAAAGTCCTTTTCTTTCTACTTCACCATCCAGCCTTCTTTGATATGCAGGGATATGAAGTTACACATCCATCACCACAAAATTCATACTAGATCATGACAGGATTAGAGAGTAGTTCTTCAGACTCCACACTTTCCAGTAAACTGTTGTCGCTCCCCCTCTTCGTGGAGGAACGACACAAAACCCTGCCTAGGCTTCATATCCGAGTCACGGCACCATTATGTCGCTCCCCCTCTTCGTGGAGGAACGACACAGGACCCTGCGCTGTTCTTTCGTCTGCTCGGCCCTCCCCGGGTTTGCTGCTGGTTCTTCCCGGGTTGGCTACTATCCCTTCCACCTCCGTGGAAGGGCAGTTCTCCCTGGCCGCATTCCCCACTTCCGCAGGGGAGCGGCACACCGCCGGCCGGCTTTCTCGGGGGCTGCACGGGTTCCCTTAGATGTTCCCCATAGATGTTCCCGGTGCATGCCGTCTCTCTCCTCCTTTATAGTCCTCCTCCGCCAATCCTAACTCGGCTGCCCACACGCCGAGTACGCTGCTCTCCTCCAATCAGTAGCAAGTCCTACAGTTTATTGGTTGAACTGGAGGCAGCTGTGCGGAAGCTGTTTACTTCTCTCCCAGCGCCATATTGTGGGGGAGCAGATGCATAGAATAAGTCTTAATTCCAGTAACTCAGTCTAGTCCGGTTTGCTCCCCACAAACTGTCTGCTTCAGAATCTCAGAGCACTGACAAATTCAGAATTTAAAAATGTTCTCCTTCCTGTTTAAGTGTACAGTCAATCTTAGAGGTAAGACAAGAAAGCAGGGGTTATGGCAGGTGACGGAAACACTATCACCGGGTCTGTCAGAGGCCCCCAAACTTCACTGTCAGTTATAGATATATTGAATTAAAGGTATTAACTCAAGGAGAAATTTGCACAAAGTCAATAAGCGGTTCTCCCTGAGGGCACCACGGCCCCCTTGCAATCTGGCAAACTGCCCAGTATATGACAAACATTAGTTTCTGTCTAAATGAGTAATCGGAACTCAGAGTCTTGGAGATTATCCAGTCCAACGCCCTCATGCCTTTGCATTTGGAGGCTCTTCCTCAAAGCATCCCAACCAAAATGTACATGTCCTGGGAAATGCAGCATTTTAAGTTATCATGTATGTACACTTAGGAAAGAAACATGACAATTATGTGCAAGCAAACCGTGCCAAAAAGAAAAACAGGACCCTCTCAAAGAAGAAACAAAGATTTGGAAGATGCTGATGGAAGGGAAGAAATAAGGGCTTCATTTATGACCTGATTTTACATATTTTATCTATAGTTTGGGAAATTTTGGAATGGTACTGCATACTTAACTGTGGAAAGCCACAGCCTGTGGAAATATTAGTGTTTCATCTGAGTCAATTAACTTATAAGCTAGGTGATATACATGAACAGAAACCAATACAAAGCCGGCGCCGTGGCTCAGTAGGCTAATCCTCCACCTTGCGGCGCCAGCACACTGGGTTCTAGTCCCGGTCGGGGCACCAGATTCTGTCCCAGTTGCCCCTCTTCCAGGCCAGCTCTCTGCTGTGGCCCAGGAGTGCAGTGGAGGATGGCCCAAGTACTTGGGCCCTGCACCCCATGGGAGACCAGGAGAAGCACCTGGCTCCTGCCATCGGATCAGCGCAGTGCGCCGGACACAGCGTGCTGGCTGCGGCGGCCATTGGAGGGTGAACCAATGGCAAAGGGAGACCTTTCTCTCTGTCTCTCTCACTGTCCACTCTGTCAAAAAAAAAAAAAAAATACCAATACAGGGCCTGGCACTGTGGCATAGTGAGTAAAGCCACCGCTGCCTGCAGTACCGGCATCCCATATGGACACTGGTTCGAGTCCTGGCTGCTCCACTTTCAATCCAGCTCTCTGATATAGCCTGGGAAAGCAATGGAAGATGGCCCAAGAATTTGGGCCCCTGCACCCGAGTGGGAGACCTGGAGGAGGCCCCTGGCTCCTGGCTTCAAATCAGTCCAGCTCCAGTCATTGCAGCCAATTGGGGAGTGAGCCAGAGGATGGAAGACCTCTCTCCTCTTTTCACCTCCTTCTCTTTGTAACTCTTTCGAATAAATAATCTTTTTTTAAAAAAATGTAGGCTTAAAATGGTGAAAAATAAGGTATTTATTTAAAAGCAGTGCATCAAAAAAAAAAAAAGCAGTGCATCAATGTGAATTTCTTGTTTTTTCTAACCATAGATGATGTCGTCATTGGAAGAAACTGGGTAATGGGACATGAAACTGCTACTTTTGCAATTTTCTGTGAATCTGTAGTGATTTCAAAATAAAGTTTAAAAAAGGAAAAAAATTATGGGGAAAATATTTTTTTGACAGGCAGAGTTAGAGAGAGAGACAGAGAGAAAGGTCTTCCTTTTCCATTGGTTTACCCCATAATGGCCGCTACAGCTGGCGCACTGTGGCTGGCGCACTGCGCAGATTGGAAGCCAGGAGCCAGGTGCTTCCTCCTGGACTCCCATGTGGGTGCAGGGCCCAAGGACCTGGGCCATCCTCCACTGCCTTCTCGGGCCACAGCAGAGAGCTGGACTGGAAGAGGAGCAACCGGGACAGAATCTGGCACCCCAACCGGGACTAGAACCCAGGGTGCTGGTGCCGCAGATGGAGGATTAGCCTAGTGAGTCATGGCACCGGCCAACACATAATATTTAGTGTCTAGCACTTTGTTAAATATTGAGAATTCAACACCGTTGTCAATATTTAACATTCACCAAGCCAGTTTTTTGTCTATTTACTTTCCTAGTCAATCCATAAATGGCCCTGCTTTGGAGAATACTATAAAATATAATATACATAAAATGATTTTAAGATTATTTATTTATTTGAAATGCAGAGCAATGAGGGGGGCAGTGGGAAAGAGAGAGATAAAGGGAATCTTCCCATCCATTTGTTTACTCCCCAAATGGCCACAACATCCAGGTCTGGGCCAGGATAAAACCAGCAGCCAGGAGCTCCCCCATGAGTCTCCCATGAGCAGCAGGGACCCAAGTACCTGGGCCGTCGTCATCAGCTGCTTCCCCAGGTACTGCAGACAGGGAGCTATATCGGAAGTGCAGCAGTCAGGACTCCGGATTGTGTGTTCAGGTACAGGGTGCTGGCATCACAAGTGGCAGCTTAGCCCGCTGTGCCACGACGCCAGGCCCAAAGCACTTGGCTTTGAAGAGACTACACTCATCAATGTACTCAATTACCTTTGGGAATTAGCCAGATACCATTTTTAGGAATCAGAATGAGAGTTTCAAGTGTTTACTCTGTCCCTCAAGGTGAGGCTGAAACAGAGCTTTGTTTTCAAGTGGAAATGGACTGTGATACATGGAAACCCTGCTTAAAATATGAAGCTGTATGGGGCCGGTGCCCTGGTGCAGCAGGTTAAAGCCCTGACCTTAAGCGATGGCATCCCATATGGGCGCCAGTTCAAGTCCCGGCTGTTCCACTTCCAATGCAGCTCTCTGCTGTGGCCTGGGATAGCAGTAGAAGATGGCCCAAGTCCTTGGGCCCCTGCACCCACGTGGGAGACATGGAGGAAGGTCCTGGCTCCTGGCTTCGGATTGGCACAGCTCCGGCTGTTGTGGCCATCTGGGGAGTGAACCAGATGGAAGACCTCTCTCTCTGCCTCTACCTCTCTCTGTAACTCTTTCAAATAAATAAAATAAACCTTTAAAAAAATAAAAAAGAAATATGAACCTGTTATGTGGCTAAATGCTGATTTCCACCTTGATGCTGGACTGATGCAACCCCACGAAGGGTCAGTGTTGCTACAGTATTACAAGCCCTGTTGAAAGAAATGATGCAACCCCTGGAGTAAGGATGGAGTCCCCTCTGAGTCACCAGTATAACCTTTGAGGAGCATTAAAGAAGGAAAATTCTTGAGGACTGACTCAACATACTAGTGAGCTGGAAGATGTCCCGGTGCTATCTGTACACAGCATGTCCACGAAATCTCAGGAACATTTAGTGGGTAAACGGATGGATCCATCCCTGGATGATCATCAGTTACTAAGTGAGCATCGCGAAATACTGTGAATCAGGGCTTTGCTGCGTTGATAGCAGGTTCTCCAAAAACATTTGTTGAATGAATGAATTTTGTCAAAAGCTGGGAAGGGCACTGGCGATGGAGTGAAGCCAACCTGCCTGTTAACCCTGACTCGTCTAGTCCACCTCTTTTGGTCTCAGTATTTTCACGGTAGCTTCTATTACTTTTTGCAACAGGATGTTATACAAGAGGAGAGAGGCGTTACCAAGACTTCTGCCGACCAAATGCATTTAGTACATCAGATCTTTTACGGGGAGGAAGACAGAAGGTGACTAAGGGATGCTCATCTGCGCCACAAAGGGAGAAGATGGGCAGGGCAGGGGCGCTGAGGAGCGGTACGGTCCCGAGCGAGGCTGACACGGTGCGGAGGGGGCTCAGAGCTAGGAGGCAGCGGCTTTGGCCGGGGTGGTCCTGTGACTTACCGCAGGGCAGGCCACTGTGAAGAGGCCTGGAAAGACAAGGAGAGCTGGGCAGGGGCGACAGGACATAAGGGACCGTGCGATTCGCGGTCGTACAGAGATGGCGCCAGGCCCCAGTTCCACAGCTGCGGGACGCTGAACAACAAAGGGTCCTGAGGCTCGGACGCCCAAGCCGGCGCCGGTCCTGGCCGCAAAGGGGAGAGAAAGGTGTTCTGAGGTGGTCGCAGCATCTGTGCTGAGAACACACTCCTGAGGCGGGATAGAACCCGGGGTGTGGGGGGGAGACAGCCGCTCCCGGCTTTGGGATGATGGACAGAGGAGGGGAGGACAGGTAGTAAAAGACTCAGATCCCACCGCCCCCGAGACCGGGCACGCCAGAGCGCCTCCGGCCCCCGAGGGCCCATCGTAGAGGCGGGACCTTGAGCGGTTACCGGCGGAAACCGCCTCAGGGTAAGAGGTCGCACGAGAGACAGGCAGCTTCTGAACCAATAAAGCCAGCGCACAGGACGGATGTGGCTTCTCATTGGTTGCTTTTAGGAAGGACCGGCAGCCAATGAGCCCGCCCAGGAGGCGTAGCTGTGACGTCAGTTGCGGAGGAGGCCGCTTCGAATCGGCGGTGGCCAGCTTGGTGGCCTGGCCCAATCAACGGCCTCCACGAGCAGCGCCTTCACCAATCGGCGTCCTCCACGACGGGGCTGGGGGGAGGGTATATAAGCAGAGGCGGCGACGGCGCGCTAGACACCGGCCAGGACAGCAGACAGACAGGTTAGCTTCGGGGTTTCGCCAGCGTGAGAGGTAAGCGCCGCGGCCTGCGGCTCCGGGCCCACTTTTCCAGGCCCTGCCTTCGCCTTGCTGGCGGCTCCTACCGACCTCGGGCCCCTGTCGCTTCCAGATCGGGAAGCTCGCTGCGTTTCTGTGCTGCGGCCTGTGGCTCGATTGCCCGCGACGCCTGCCTGCCTGCCTGCCAGCCAGCCATCCCAGTGGCACACGGCGCCGGCAAGATGAAGCTCTCCCTGGTGGCTGCGGTGCTGCTGCTGCTCGGTGCAGCGCGGGCCGAGGAGGAGGACAAGAAGGAGGACGTGGGCACGGTGGTCGGCATCGACTTGGGGACCACCTACTCCTGGTGAGTGGGGTCGGCGGCCGCGGAGGGCGGGGCGGGGCCGCCGGGGCTGGCGTGGGCAGGGCGATGCCGACGCCTCGGCTGTTTGGGTTTCTCCGCCAGCGTCGGGGTGTTCAAGAACGGCCGCGTGGAGATCATCGCCAACGACCAGGGCAACCGCATCACGCCGTCGTATGTGGCCTTCACCCCTGAGGGCGAGCGGCTGATCGGTGATGCCGCCAAGAACCAGCTCACGTCCAACCCCGAGAACACCGTCTTCGACGCCAAGCGGCTCATTGGCCGCACGTGGAACGACCCGTCCGTGCAGCAGGACATCAAGTTCCTGCCCTTCAAGGTCTGCGCGGGCTCCGCATCCCGACTGGGGGATGGGGGTGCGGGGGTTAGTTCAGGGTTAGCAAGCGGTGGCGAAGCGATGTGCAGGCGGGTTCGGGGATGTGTTTAATGTTTTTTTCTACTTCCTAACACTCTAGTGTGTTAACAGACTGAAACTAGGGAGATGGACCCCTTGAGGGGCCGAGTAACCGGGAAGACAGCGGGTCCTTTTTTAAGACTTGAGATGGCATCACTTCTGTGTCTGAAAGTGATAATCATTCTTTAACTAGGTGGTGGAAAAGAAAACTAAACCTTACATTCAAGTTGACATTGGAGGTGGGCAAACAAAGACATTTGCTCCGGAAGAAATCTCTGCCATGGTTCTCACTAAAATGAAAGAGACTGCTGAGGCTTATCTGGGAAAAAAGGTAAGTTTTGTTAGCGCAGTGTTAAGTGTGTTAGCTGTTATTGACTTGTATGTATAGCTGCCTTCATGGTTTTAAACGTTTGAATCTGAATGACATCCGTGTGGGTCAGGTGTAATTGGTGCTTTTACTGTAGGCCAAACAAAATACTAGACACTTTTTCATGTGTTTTTACATGCAATTCCATGTGTGGGAAATTGTATGTGTTATGCTTATCCTACTTGTGAACTTGCTTACCTACTAAAGTGATAGTTTGGCTATAATTGAAAGGTTAAACCATGTGACAAAATATACTTACCCTCCTTTTAGGTTACCCATGCAGTTGTCACTGTACCAGCCTACTTCAATGATGCCCAACGTCAGGCAACCAAAGATGCTGGTACTATTGCTGGACTGAATGTTATGAGGATCATCAATGAGCCGTAAGTGAAATTCGATGATAGGGCACCTTTGCCACATATGGAAAATGTGAATTTGACTAAGCTTTCCCCGCCTTTTCATTCTCTTACCAGTACTGCAGCTGCTATTGCTTATGGTCTGGATAAGCGGGAGGGAGAGAAGAACATCCTGGTGTTTGACCTGGGTGGTGGAACCTTTGATGTGTCTCTTCTCACCATTGACAATGGTGTCTTCGAAGTCGTGGCCACTAATGGAGACACTCACCTGGGCGGGGAAGACTTCGACCAGCGTGTCATGGAGCACTTCATCAAGCTGTACAAAAAGAAGACTGGCAAAGATGTCAGGAAAGACAACAGAGCTGTGCAGAAGCTCCGGCGTGAAGTGGAAAAGGCCAAGCGGGCCCTGTCTTCCCAGCATCAAGCCAGGATTGAAATTGAGTCCTTCTATGAAGGAGAAGACTTTTCTGAGACCCTGACTCGGGCTAAATTCGAAGAGCTGAACATGGTATGTTTTGTGGTTTCTGCTTTGCTAATGAGATCTAGTTAGACTCTGACTTTAGGATGGTGATATCTAGACATTGTCTGGGTATAACAGGCATCACAGTGACTCCATCTCTTATTGTAGGACCTGTTCCGGTCCACCATGAAACCTGTCCAGAAAGTGTTGGAGGATTCTGATTTGAAGAAGTCTGACATTGATGAAATTGTTCTTGTTGGTGGCTCTACTCGCATTCCAAAGATTCAGCAACTGGTTAAAGAGTTCTTCAACGGCAAGGAGCCATCCCGTGGCATAAACCCAGATGAGGCTGTAGCGTATGGTGCTGCCGTCCAGGCTGGCGTACTCTCTGGTGATCAAGATACAGGTAGGTCATTAGCATCTTTCAAAACACCTCAGCATCTCGATGGGGAGACTTAGCTGTTGCTTTAGAAAACAATAGATTGTGAGCAGTAAGGTCACAACTAGTGTCCAGTGAAGACAAGGCCAGAGCAGTCTCAAGGTCCTTAGCAAATGTCTTCATTCACTGCCTCTAAAATGCTTGTGCTTAGAACCTAGCCAGACAGTAAGAGAAAAGATAACCTTAGTTCATGGGGAGATTGGTAGTGTATGTAACTTTTGAATTAAAGTGATTAATTTATTTTGCAGGTGACCTGGTGCTGCTGGATGTATGTCCTCTTACACTTGGTATTGAAACTGTGGGAGGTGTCATGACCAAACTAATTCCAAGAAACACTGTAGTGCCCACCAAGAAATCTCAGATCTTCTCTACAGCTTCTGATAATCAGCCAACGGTTACAATTAAGGTCTATGAAGGTAACTACTTGCGTTTGTTAATACTGTAGTATGTTTAACTTACTTTGTGTTCTTTATTACAGTAGCTAGTGAAAGAAGTAGCTGCTGTTTTCAGATTGGGGTGGGGGGGTCCTTTGCTGTTGAGTTTCACAGTCAGCACTTATCTAGCTATTTAGCACTTTTTCCTGTTAAAATAACTTCCGAACCAGCTTCTGGAATACAAGAATGAAAATCCCATGCTGGAAAGTAGAGGAGATTCTGTTAGTAACTTAGTCCCAGTTGCTGCTCTTTGTGGACTCAACTTGATGAAGTGCCCTTACCACTGTAGCCCTAGCTGAAATGTAGGGACGAGGATGACTGTTTGTCAATAACAGGCTTTTCTGTGTGTGACTTCTAGGCGAACGACCTCTGACGAAGGACAATCACCTCCTGGGTACATTTGATCTGACTGGAATTCCCCCTGCTCCCCGTGGAGTCCCGCAGATTGAAGTCACCTTTGAGATAGATGTGAATGGTATTCTTCGTGTGACAGCTGAGGACAAGGGCACGGGGAACAAGAATAAGATCACAATTACCAATGACCAAAACCGCCTGACACCTGAGGAGATTGAAAGGATGGTTAATGATGCTGAAAAATTTGCTGAGGAAGACAAAAAGCTCAAGGAGCGCATTGACACCAGAAACGAGCTGGAGAGCTACGCCTACTCACTGAAGAATCAGATTGGCGATAAAGAGAAGCTGGGAGGCAAACTGTCCTCTGAAGATAAGGAAACCATGGAGAAAGCTGTGGAGGAAAAGATTGAGTGGCTGGAAAGCCACCAAGATGCTGACATTGAAGACTTCAAAGCTAAAAAGAAGGAACTAGAAGAAATTGTTCAGCCAATTATCAGCAAACTCTATGGAAGTGCAGGCCCTCCTCCAACTGGTGAAGAGGATACAGCAGAAAAAGATGAGTTGTAGACACTGATCTGCTAGTGCTGTAACATTGTAAATACTGGACTCAGGAACTTTTGTTAGGAGAAAATTGAGAGAACTTAAGTCTCGAATGTAATTGGAATCTTCACCTCGGAGTGGAGTTGAAAATGCTATAGCCCAAGTGGCTGTTTACTGCTTTTCATTAGCAGTTGCTCACATGTCTTGGGGTGGGGGGACAGAAGGAATTGGCCATCTTAACATTGGGTTAGGGGGTGTGTTCACCTTGGAAATGTTCTATTTAACAACTGGGTCATGTGCATCTGGTGTAGGAACTTTTTTCTACCATAAGTGACACCAATAAATGTTTGTTATTTACACTGGTCTAATTTTTGTGAGCAGCTTCTCATTAGATCAATCATTTATTTCAAGAAGATAACTAAAACTTAAGGTTAGATTCTAGGGTGTGGTGGTAGGGGGGAAATACTGGGATGTTGAGAATAAGGAACCACTTCCATTACGTACTGCCAGAGAATGTGCTTAGCCTTCATCTGAGAAAATGGGAAGGAGGTTCACCCATAGCCTTATCTAGGCAAGGGCCATTTGGGGATGCCCAAAACTCTTAAACACATCTGAAAATTCTTCTCCTTGCTGGTGACTTTATTATTGATGCTTTGTAGTTTCTTGAATTCCCAAGAATTGACCTGATAATTTAACTTTACATACTGGTCCTAGTTTGTAATTTTAGGATATAAATGTGTCAGAATCCCTAACATTCCTTAAATTTCTCATTAGTGGTACTGGGGTGGGATCTAGGATGGGGACACCAAAACTACACCAAGGCAGCCCCCAACTGATTGTGGGTTAGGCAGTGTGTGTGTGTGGGTGGTTTGTTTTGACAAGAGTGGACAGTGAGAGAGAAAGGTCTTCCTTTTTCTGTTGGTTCACCCCCCAATGGCCACCGCGGTCATCTGAAGGCAGGAGCCAGGTGCTTCTCCTGGTCTCCCATGGGGTGCAGGGCCCAAGCACTTGGGCCATCCTCCACTGCACTCCCGGGCCACAGCAGAGAGCTGGCCTGGAAGAGGGGCAACCGGGACAGAATCCGGCACCCCAACCGGGACTAGAACCCGGTGTGCCAGCGCCACAAGGTGGAGGATTAGCCTACTGAGCTGTGGCGCCGGCCATGGCAATGGTTTTTGTCAAGACAGGTGTAAGATTAGCTTGGTTTTCTGAGGGAGGGGGTGGGCTAGAGTAGGATCATTAAAGGGCAGACTGTCTAGTGAAATCCAGTACTGCCCAAGGGCAGATATTATAGATGGGCAATTGGCTGAGTATTTGCTAGGGGTGTTAAAACAGGCCTCTCCTGCACTGTCCCAGAAGCATTTGGACCAGCATGGAGTGTAGTAACAGGAGGTCTGCAGGTCAAGCCCATTGCAAAGTGCTATGTGCCCTGGGGAGGAGAGGAAGGAGTAATTATAATTAGGAGCTTCAAGAGGCAGTTGTAACCCCGACCCTGATGGCCTGCACTACCCTGCACCCACAGTCTGTTCCTTTCTAAGCAGCTGCTGAATACCCTGAAGACTTAAACTGGTAAACGTGTACTCATGTATACAGCTGATGGTGTGGCCAATGACTGACTCCACAAACTGTTCATAGTAAGCGTAGTAATCAAATCTCGCTCTCCTAGGCTGTCCTGCTAGTAAAATGCCTGTTGCACTGGCCTGTCCAGTTTGACCTGCCTGATAGATGAGAGCCACCCGGGTATGTAGTGCCTATGATTGGAGGTATAGCAGTGTCTCACTTTTCTGAGAGTTGCTGACAGTGAATTTGGGGGCTGGAGTGGCACAGCAAGTTAAACCACCATCTGTGACGCTGGCATCCCGTGAACGCAGGCTCCAGCTCCCAGCTAATACACTTGGGCAGGCAGCAGCAGATGGCCCCTGCTAACCACATGGGAGACCTGGATGGAGTTCCAGGCTCCTGACTTCGGCCTGGCTCAGCCTTGGACTTTGTGGCAATTTGGGAAGTGAGTGAGCCACAGTTGGGAGTCTGTCACTTTAACTTTCAAACAAATCTCTGAAAAAACCTGAATTTTATTAGTCAACTACAGTCACAATACAATCATCATAGATTTCCCCTTCTGTATTCATCCCACCAAATACAAAACAGAGCAGTACATCAGTCTGACTTTCCTCACATGAGTCACCACAGTGGGTCATCCCTCCGTCATCAGAAACGCCCTTCTCGGCTTCACAGTGGACAGGGGCTGGATCCTCCCTCTCAGCAGCAGATGTCACTGGCCATGGAATGACACACATGGAGTGGTCCAGTCGTCCAGGAGGTAGAAAAGTATCAAAGTTAAGCAAGGTCCAATGTTGATTTTCTATGTTGGAGGAGGCGAGGAAAGACTGTTAAGCTACGTTAAGAAATTTCCAGAAATGCTCAGTTATTTACAGCATCAGCTCAGCCATAACAAAAAGGAAATCAAGGGGGGAAAGCTACTAGTAAAGTGACTGCTTTAATGAAGCCCCTGCCTGGATGTTCAGTTTCATTCCTTTGGATTTACACAGAACCCAATGGAAAGCTAAAGCACTGTAGCATTTTTCAAGGGACATTCACATCTGTGTAAAGACTGGGTGCCAGTAGCTCACCTATGTGATATTGATACATCGTGTCCAGTGCTCCTGTGGGCGTCATTCCACCAAAGACATACAAGTGCTTCCCCACGGCTACAGCCGAGTGGGCAGCACAGCCTGCGGGAACAGCCCCAGTGGGGCTTAGCTTTTGCCACTCCATGTCACCTGCCCAGAGAAAGGAAAATGTTTTGGCACACAGGGGCTAAAACGCGGTTTCAGACTTACCCGAATGCGGTTTGGCTGAGAGCTCCGAAGCAACAGAACAGGCTTTGGCAGGCGTAAGAATTACCTGGGTGCTTAAAATACTGATGGTAGTGCAGGGGAGAGGCTCAGTGCTCCAGAATTTTAACAGGCATCCCGGGTGTTTGATGGTGGTCTTCAGAGCAACCAAGAAATAC
Source organism: Oryctolagus cuniculus (assembly GCF_964237555.1). Lineage (NCBI taxonomy): Eukaryota > Metazoa > Chordata > Mammalia > Lagomorpha > Leporidae > Oryctolagus > Oryctolagus cuniculus. Next base: position 229,037,662 of record NC_091432.1, on the reverse strand, counting down.
ACTTTTTACGGTAGCCTTCATCTCTGTTCCTTAACTGTCCAGAGATAGGTAAGGTGTGTGTGCATATGCGTGTGTGTGTGCGCACGAGCCACAGAAGTGGCAGAACTACAATTGTACTCAGGTTGGGAGCCAAAACCTGTGTTCCCTAATACTTTAAGGAGTTGCCTCTGCGCCTACTCCTAACCTGCACTTGCACTGTTTCAAAGACACACTGAAACTTGTTTTTAAAAAGAGAGGATGCCGGCGCCGCGGCTCAATAGGCTAATCCTCCGCCTGCGGTGCTGGCACACCAGGTTCTAGTCCGGGTCGGGGCGCTGGATTCTGTCCCGGTTGCCCCTCTTCCAGGCCAGCTCTCTGCTGTGGCCTGGGAGTGCAGTGGAGGATGGCCCAAGTCCTTGGGCCCTGCACCCCATGGGAGACCAGGAGAAGCACCTGGCTCCTGCCTTCGGATCAGCACAGTGCGCCGGCCACAGCGCACCAGCCGTGGCGGCCATTGGAGGGTTGGAGGGTGAACCAACGGCAAAAGGAAGACCTTCGGCCGGTGCCGCGGCTCACTAGGCTAATCCTCTGCCTGGCGGCGCTGGCACACCAGGTTCTAGTCCCGGTCAGGGCACCGGATTCTGTCCCGGTGGCCCCTCTTCCAGGCCAGCTCTCTGCTGTGGCCAGGGAGTGCAGTGGAGGACGGCCCAAGTGCTTGGGCCCTGCACCCCATGGGAGACCAGGAGAAGTACCTGGCTCCTGCCATCGGATCAGCGCGGTGCCCCGGCCGCAGCGCGCTGGCCGCGGCGGCCATTGGAGGGTGAACCAACGGCAAAGGAAGACCTTTCTCTCTGTCTCTTTCTCACTGTCCACTCTGCCTGTCAAAAAAAAAAAAAAAAAAGAGAGAATGGGGCTGGTGCTGTGGCATAGCAGGCAAAGCCACCACCTGCAGTGCTGGCATCCCATATGGGTGTTGGTTTGAGTCCCAGCTGCTCCACTTCCGATCCAGCTCTCTGCTATGGTCTGGGAAAGCAGTACAAGATGGTCCAAGTCCTTGGGCCCCTGCACCCATGTGGGAGACCAAGAAGAGGCTCCTGGCTTTGGATCGGCACAACTCCTACCGTTGCGGTCATCTGGGGAATGAACCAGCAAACGAAGACCTCTCTCTCTGCCTCTCCTCCGTGTAACTCTTTCATATAAATACATATTAAAAAAGAGAGAGAGAGAGAGAGAGAAGCAGAGCTCCTCTCCCTCTCCCTCTCCCTCTCCCTCTCCCCCTCCCTCTCCTTCTCCTTCTCCCTGTCTGTAACTCTGCCTTTGAAATAAATAAGTAAATCTTTTAAAAAAGGGTAGGATAGAGAACCATTTGGGTAAGTAGAAAAAACAGAAAGCAGTTCCTCAGCACAAGAGAAAGTTTTTTTTTTTTTTTTTAGGATTTATTTATTTATTTCAAAATCAGTTACACAGAGAGAGAAGGAGGCAGACAGAAGACAGAGAGAGTAAGAAAGAGGTCTTCCATCTGCTGGTTCACTCCCCAGATGGCCGCAACAGCTGGAGCTGTGCCGACCTGAAGCCAGGAGCCAGGAGCTTGTTCTGTGTCTCCCACATGGGTGCAGGGGCCCAAGGTCTTGGGCTGTCTTCTACTGCTTTCCCAGGCCATAGCAGAGAGCTGGATCAGAAATGGAGCAGCCGGGACTCGAACCGGCACCCATATGGATGCTGGCACTGCAGGCGGCAGCTTTACCCACTACACTACAGCGCTGGCCCCAGAATTTTCTTTTTAAAAATAAACACTAGGGGTCAGCTCTGTGGCATAGCGAGTAAGGCTGCCACCTGTGACAATGGCATCCTGTATGGGTGCCGGTTCAAGTCCTGGCTGCTCTATTCCGATCAGCTCCCTGCTATGGCCTGGAAAAAGCAATAGAAAATGGTTCAAGTGTTTGGGCCCCTGCTATACGCATGTGGGAGAGCACATGAAGCTCCTGGCTCCTGGCTTTGGCCTGGCCCAGCCCTGGGCATTGTGGACATCTGGGGAGTGAACCAGAGAGGGAAAATCTTTCTGTGTCTCCCTTTCCGTAGCTCTGACTTTCAAACCAATAAAGCTTGGGGCCAGCTCTTTGGCATAGTAGGTTAAGCCTCTGCCTGTGGCACCGGAAATCCCATATGGATGCCAGTTTGTTCCCCAGCTGTTCCACTTCCCATCCAGCTCCATGCTGATGACCTGGGAAAGCAGTAGAAGATAGCTTGGGTACATGGGCCCCTGAACCCATGTGGGAGACCTGGAACAAGCTCCTGGCTCCTGGCTTTGGATTGGCAGAGCTCTGGCCATTGCAGCCATTTGGGGAGTGAGCCAGCAGATGGAAGACCTCTCTCTCTCTCCCTCTCTCTGTAACTCTGCCTCTCACATAAATAAATAAATCTTTAAAAAAAAACTTTTAAATAAACATTGGGAGATTGGCATTGTGTGAAGGCAGCATCCTCTATCAGAGTGTTGATTCGAGTCCTAGCTATTCCACTTCAGTTCAGCTCCCTGCTCACGCACCTGGGAAGACAGAGGAGGATGTCCCAAGTTCTTGGGCCCCTGCCACCCAGAGGAGATCAGGGTGGAATTTCTGGCTCCTGGCTTCAGCCTGGCCCAGCCCTGGTTATTGCAGCCATTTGGGGGAGTGAATCAGTAGATGGAAAAATTTCTCTCTATCCCTCTCTGTAACTCTACCTTTTCAATAATTATAAATCTTAAACAAAAACACTGGGGTGGGCATCTGGCACAGTGGTAGAGACACAGTTTGGGATGCCCACATCCCATCCTGGAGGGCCTGGGTTCAAATCCAGCTTCCTCCTAGGTGCATCTTGGGAAGCAGCAGATGATAGCTTGAGTACGTGGATTCCTACCACCCACTGGGGGACCCAGATTGAGTTCCAGGTTGGTTTCAGCCTGACCCAGCTCGGGCTATTGTGGGCATTTTGGGGAGGAAACCAGTAGATAGAAGACTGATATCTCTCTCCCTGTCTCCACCTTTCAAATACATTAAAAATTTTTTAAAAAAAGATCTTTCGGGCCGGCACCGTAGCTCACTAGGCTAATCCTCCACCTTGCGGCGCCGGCACACCGGGTTCTAGTCCCGGTCGGGGCGCCGGATTCTGTCCCGGTTGCCCCTGTTCCAGGTCAGCTCTCTGCTATGGCCAGGGAGTGCAGTGGAGGATGGCCCAAGTGCTTGGGCCCTGCACCCCATGGGAGACCAGGAAAAGCACCTGGATCCTGGCTCCTGCCATCGGATCAGCGCGGTGCACCGGCTGCAGCGGCGGCCATTGGAGGGCGAACCAACGGCAAAGGAAGACCTTTCTCTCTGTCTCTCTCTCTCAGTGTCCACTCTGCCTGTCAAAAAAAAAAAAAAAAAAAAAAAAAAAAAGATCTTTCATATTATCTTAAATAAACCCATCTGACTGCCTTCAAGGGATGCTTCTGTGAAGACAGCTCCATTTGTGAATGTAAAGCAGGGCCCAGCAACTCAGGCTAGGAGGGAAGAATCACCCAAACTGGCCAAAATTCTAGCCAAAACAGGAATTCCATCTAGTGTCCCCTGGCTTCAGATGTCACCCAACCAGAAAACCCAGTGCTTGGCAAGGTAGCCTACTCTGCATTGGCGCTCCTGTGCCTTTTGCCTATTGTTCCAGTCGGGGTGGTGGGGAGCAACACAGAACACATCCAATTGTGTTCATGAACAGAAGTGCACTCGTCACCACTTTCTACCAGTCACTGTGCTAAGTGCTGGAAATGGACTGGAGAACACAAGACAAAGTCCCTGCCCTAAGGGAGCTCATGGCCCAAAGAAATGACCCAGAAAGAGCCCAGGTCCTCCAGGGCATCCACACTGGCCCTGCAGGTACTCAGAGAGTGCTCATGTACTCTCCAACAACAGGGTTTTCAACTGTTTGGTATGACAATTCTGGCCACCTACTTCCAGACCAACACTGCACCCTATCCAGGCCCCCATGGGCTAATGCCTGAAGGAAATCCCACTGGGTAACACAAAAGCATAATGAATTGCAGTGAGAGAGCAGGGGTGTTGGAAGGCTAAGAGATAATAAATACCCATGCACACAGTAAGTGCTCAGGAATGATTGCATATATCACTATTATTATTTAGTATTACTCGGGCATTTGGCAGAATCTAGCGAAGATTCTACCAGCTGGCTGAGTCACTCACTGTAAGAGAAAGGCTCGTCCAGAGACGCTTTTACAATGTCAGGCAGACAAGCCCCCATGCCTCCCCCTACTTACTTATGTCAATGCAATGGAGATCGTCATAGAACGTGTCGCCTGCCAAGCCTCCATGGATGAAGAGCTTTGTCCCTGCTGCCACCATAACATGGCCATGCCGGGGAGAAGGAGGTCTTCCAAGTGTTTCTGGCTGTGACCAAGTCAGAGTATCTAGGAAAGCAAAGTTCACTGGCGTCAAATGGCAAAACTACAAAGCAAGGACATGAGAAATGCAGGCTTGTGACCTCCTAGCGAGCAAGAGATGCTCCGAGCAGGAAGAGAATGTGAGGTCATTCACCCCAACTCCCCAACCCAGTCCAGGCTCCCTCCCTCTGCAGCCTGTCCAGTCTCGGGCTGGACACGCTCAAGGCTGCAGAGCCCACCACTGACAAGCCTGCCCCTCTGCTTGGCAACAGGAAGCCAGCCTTGCTTTGAATTTAAAAAGTTCACTAAGCACAGTGGTCTCCAGTTGCATCCATTTGGGGTGAAAGACAGGATTTCATTCTTTTTTCTGGCTGAGGAGTGTTCCATGGTGTACATATACCACATGTTCGTTATCCAGTCATCAGTGGATGGACACCTGGGTTGATCCCGTATCTTAGCCATTGTGAACTGAGTTGCTATAAACATGGGGGTACAGATAACTGTGAAATTCTGGTTTCATTTCCTTTGGGTAAATTCCTAGAAGTGGGATTTCTGAGAAATCTCCGTACTGTCTTCCATAATGGTTGTACTAGTATACTTTCCCACCAATAGTGAGTTAGGTATCTTTTCTCCACATCCAAAAAGACAAATGTGTCTAATACATAGAGTAAAAAAAAAATGTAATGCATATGAGTGAAATTTCAAGATAATATTGAGATTTGATTATTGTTTATAGCCCCTGTCTATGCTCCTGAAGAACAGTGGTCTTTCCACTTCCTGCCTGTTGAATTCTTTATTTACTGGAGGATTAATCTTGTGATTGTAAAGTAAACTGAAAGTTAAAATATGAAAGGGAGGAGGAGAGAGGGAGGAAATAAGAGAAGTATCATTGTCCTTTTTTAATGTTTTTTAATTTATTTGACAGAGACAGTGAGAGAGAGACAGAGAGAAAGGTCTTCTTTCCATTGGTACACTCCCCAAATGGCCGCTACGGCCGGAGCTATGCCGATATGAAGCCAGGAGCCAGGTGCTTCCTCCTGGTCTCCCATGCGGGCGCAGGGGTCCAAGCACTTGGGCCATTCTCCACTGCCCTCCCAGGCCACAGCAGAGAGCTGGACTGGAAGAGGAGCAGCTGGGACTAGAACCCGGTACCCACATGGGATGCCGGTGCCGCAGATAGAGGATTAACCAAGTGAGCCACGGCGCCAGCCCCTCATTGTTCTTAAAACTGTGTACGCGAGGGGCCGGCCCTGTGGCGTAGTGGGTAAAACCCTATGGGCGCCAGTTCTAGCCCGGCTGTTCCACTTCCTATCCAGCATCTCTGCTGTGGCCTGGGAAAGCCATGGAAGACGGCCAAAGTCCTTGGGCCCCTGTACCCACGTGGGAGACCCAAAAGAAGCTCCAGGCTCCTGGCTTTGGATTGGCGCAGCTCCGGGCATTCTGGCCAACTGGGGAATGAACCAGTAGATGGAAGACCTGTCTCTCTCTGCCCCTCCTTCTCTGTGTGTAACTCTGACTCCCAAAGAAATAAATAAATCAATAAATCTTTTTTTTTTTTTTAAAGCTGTATATATGAAGGGCCAGTGCTGTGGTGTAGCAGGTAAGGACAACGCCTGCAGTGCTGGCATCCCATATGGGCACTGGTTCAAGTCCTGGCTGCTCCACTTCTGATCCAGCTCTCTGCTATGGCCTGGGAAAGCAGTAGAAGATGGCTCAGGTCCTTGGGCCCCTGTACCCACATGGGAGACCTGGAAGAGGCTCCTGGCTTCTGGCTTCGGATCAGCACAGCTCCAGCTGTTAGAGCCATCTGGGAAGTGAACTAGCAGGTGGAAGACCTCTCTCACTCTGTCGCTCCCCCTCTTCGTGGAGGAGCGACACTGAACCCTGCGCTGTTCTTTTGTCTGCTCGGCCCTTCCCGGGTTTGCTGCTGGTTCTTCCCGGGTTGGCTACCGTCCCTTCCACCTCCGTGGAAGGGCGGTTCCCCCTGCCACTTTCCCCACTTCCGCGGGGGAGCGGCACACCGCCGGCCGGCTATCTCGGGGGCTGCACAGGTGTTCCTTCAGATAGATGTTCCTGGTGCATGTTGTCTCTCTCCTCCTTTATAGTCCTCTTCCACCAATCCCAACTCTGCTACCCACACGCCGAGTACGCTGCCCTCCTCCAATCAGGAGCAGGTCCTACAGTTTATTGGTTGAACTGGAGGCAGCTGTGTAGAAGCTGTTTTCTCCTCTCCCAGCGCCATATTGTGGGAGAGCAGATGCATAGAATAAGTCTTAATTCCAGTAACAGTCTAGTCCGAGCTGCTCCCCACATCACTCTGCCTCTGCTTCTCTGTAACTCTGCCTCTCAAATAAATAAATCTTTTAAAAAAACCTATATATGTGAAATAAATGAAATTTGTTCTTTTATATGAATAAATTAAAAAAAATTTTCTCTCTCTCTCTCACTGTCAAATTAAAAAAAAAAAAAGCTTAAAAAAAGTTTGTCCCTGAGCTTCAACCTAGAACTGTCCCCCAAAATAAATGGGTTTACTTTTTCCTCTGACAGCCCTTCAAAGTCTTTTTTCAAAACAGTATCTTTGATTTGCTGGAAGGGTAGGGGCGAAAAAAAGACTACTTTAAAATCAAATAAATGAGCAGAGCCCCTGATATGGCAATATAGGATAAAGGTTAGAATGTAGGATTTGGAGTTATCTCAAACAACTGTGTCCTTGTGCCAGTGACTTCCCTGAGTTTCAGTTTTTACTGCTCTAAAATGTGGATAAAGATGCTATCCGACACACCTACCTCTTAGGGTTGAGATAGATCGGATGAGAGAATGTGCATAAAGCATGGGCTCTGAGAGTCAATACGTGAGAGTTACAGAGATGGTTATCATCTACTAACCATGCAGAGGCATTCTGTGATAGGCAACCCTTCATATCTGCCAAACTGTTCATACAGAAGTTCTGGGAAATTAATCGTCATTCCAACACACCAGTTTTAAAGGTCTATTAAAAAAATTTTGAAATGAAAGTCTGCCAAACAATTTAGCTTTGAATTATGGCATGCCTGGCTTGGTTGTTCGAGGAGCCCCCAGTATCCCAGGGAATATAATTTAAACTGATCTGGGGGCTAGTGTTGTGGTACAGCATGTTAAAGCCCCAGCCTGCAGTACCGGCATCCCATATGGGTGCCAGATCGAGTCCTGGCTGCTCCACTTCTGATCCAGCTCTCTGCTATGGCCTGGGAAAGCAGTAGAAGATGGCCTAAGCCCTTGGGCCCCTGAAGAAGCTCCTGGCTCCTGATTAGCTCAGCTCTGGCTGTTGTGGTCATTTGGAGAGTGAACCAGCAGATGGAAGATTCTCTCTCTCTCTCTCTCTCTGGTTCTACCTCTCTCTGTAACTCTTTCAAATAAATAAAATAAATCTTTTTTAAAAAATAAAATCTGAAAAGATTTCTCCATAAATATATCCATTATAGTGTCATTTATAATAGAAGAATTGGGAATTGCCTACATATTCATCAACGATGAATGGTAACTTGATATAGCCATCATAGAACACCATGTAGCTATTAAAAGTGTTGAAGGGGCCAGTGCTATAGCCTAACTGGTTAAGCTTCTGCCTGTAATGCCGGCATCCCAAATGGCTGCTGGTTCGAGTCCTGGATGCCCCACTTTTTTTTTTTTTTAAGATTAATTTATTTATTTGAAAGTCAGAATTACAGAGAGAGAAGGAGAGGCAGAGAGAGAGTTCTTAGTTCACTCCCCAATTGGCTGCAACAGCCAGAGATTCACCGATCCGAAGCCAGGAGCCTGGAGCTTCCTCTGGGTCTCCCCATGTGGGTGCAGGGGCCCAAGCACTTGGGCCTTCTTCTACTGCTTTCCCAGGCCATACCAGAGAGCTGGATCAGAAGTAGAATAGCTGGGTCTCCAACTGGTGCCCACATGGGATGCCGGCACTGCAGATGGTGGCTCTATTGGCTACGCTACAGCGCTGGCCCCTTCCCCACTTTCAATTCAGCTCCCTACTAATGTACCTGGAAAAAGCAGTGGAAAATGGCCAAAGTCCTTGGGCCCCTGTACCCATGTGGGAAACCCGGATGAAACTCCTGGCTTCAGCTTGGCCCAGCCCCAGTTGTTGCAGCCATTTGGGGAGTGAATCTGTGAAAGGAAGATATCTCCATCTGTAACTCCCCTCTCTCTAACTCTGCCTTTCAAATAAATAAAATAAATCTTAAAAAAGTTGAAGGCTTGGCAACCTCATAGGGAAACACTTAATAAATATTACATATAAAGTTATCTCTGATATTTAAAAAAGTGATAATGCATGGAGGTATTAATAGTAACTCTGGGGTGATAATATTATATACAAATATACACGTGTACAATACTACATACTATAAATACAGAATTTATTTCTAATAGCTTTATTTACTAAAAAGTGATATTATTTAAAATTTTTAAAACTGCTTTATAAGAATAATACAGCCTATTATGTCTGGAAAGTGAAAAGTTGTACTGTGGTTCTGACAATTTTATTGTGGAAGTTTACAGTGTTACTTATTGAATTTTCTTGAAAAGGGCTATATCTTTACTGTGAAACATGGATGAAAAGTATTTCTGTCACATAATATTTGTAGACTGTTATTATAAATGCCTACTAGTAAGAGACAGAATTATAAGTAAACATTCCTTAAGCAACAACTTGAAGAGATCTCCGTGCCCGATGCTGTGGCATGTGGGTTAAGCAGCCAACTGGAGTGCCAGCATCCTACATGGACATTAGCTTCAGTCCTGGCTGCTCCACTTCTAATTCAGCTCCCTGCTAATGCACCTGGGAAAGCAAAAGATGGGCCAAGTGCTTAGGCCCCTGCCACCCATGTGGGAAACTCAGATGTAGCTCCTGGTTTCTGGCTTCAGCCTGGCCCAGTCCTAGCTTTTGTGGCCATTTGGGGAGTGAATCAACAGATGGATAATCTCCCTCTCTCTCTCTTGCTCACTTGCTCTGTTTCTCCCTCTCTCTCTGTAATTCTGCATTTCAAATAAATAAATATTTAAAAAAGAGAGAGATAAAATTAATTTAAATGTGTGTATCATTTTGACTCAGCAATTGCATTTCTCAGCATCTATCCCACATAAATGTTTGTAACTTATATAAACATCAATGTTCAGGGCTGGCACTGTGGCATAGCAGGTAAAGCTGCTGCCTGCAGTGACGGCAGCCCATCGCTGCTCCACTTCTGATCCAGCACTCTGCAATGGCCTGGAAGATGGCCCAAGTCCGTGGGCCCCTGCACTTGAGTGGGAGACCTGAAAGAAGCTCCTGGCTCCTGGCTTTGGATCAGCCTAGCTCTGGCCGTTGTAGCCATTTGGGGAGTGAACCAGTGGATGGAAGAACTCTCTCTCTCTCTCTGCGTCGCTGTAACTCTGCCTTTCAAATAAATAAATAAGGACTACTATGATCTCTATTTAACAAACCAGCAAACTAAGACCCAGAGAGATTAACTAATTTGCCTGAAATAGCACAAAGCATTGTCAGATCTGGTGCTCATTCAGGTTGTCTGGGGTCACAGTTGATGCATTTGATTAATATCTATCCCATCCTCTAAAAGCAAGCTGTCGAACACTATTTATAATTGGATTCCATGTATGTGTTTTAAGTTTTTATGTAACTTTTCAAAATCATAGAAAATTCAAATATAAGTGCATATTCACATACACATAGGATTTATAAATATATCAGGAAGTCTGGAAGGAGACAGTAGGAATTGCTATCAGAGTTTAGCTCTGGGGAATAGAAAGGAAGGGTTAAAGGGAAAACCTTTACTTTATAAAGTATGCTGTTTAAGTTTTTTTTTTTTTTAAGATTTATTTATTTATTTGAAAGGCAGAGTTACAGAGAGGCAGAGGCAGAGATGGCTGCGACAGCTGAAGCTGTGGGTCTCCCATGGGGGTGCAGGGGCCCAAGGACTTGGGCCATCCTCTGCTGCTTTCCCAGACCATAGCAGAGAGTTGGATCAGAAGTGGAGCAGCTGGGACTTGAACCGGCGCCCATATGAGATGCTGGCACAACAGGCGGCAGATTTACCTACTATGCCACAGCACCAGCTCGCAGCTCGCTGTTTAAGTTTTCAGTTTTCTAAATTGATCATTACTACCTTTTTTTTTTTTAAACTTTTTTATTTATTTATTTGACAGAGTTAGACAGGGAGAGAGAGAGAGAGACAGAGAGAAAGGTCTTCCTTCCGTTGATTCACCCCCCCAAATGGCTGCCACGGCCAGAGCTACGCCAATCCAAAGCCAGGAGCCAGGTGCTTCTCCTGGTCTCCCATGGGGTGCAGGGCCCAAGCACTTGGGCCATCCTCCACTGCACTCCCGGGCCACAGCAGAGAGCTGGACTGGAAGAGGAGCAGCTGGGACTAGAACCCGGCGCCCATATGGGACGCCGGTGCCGCAGGCAGAGGATTAACCAAGTGAGTCATGGCGCTGGCCCCAATTACTACCTTTTGAAGTATAAAGTGTGCTGGAGAAGAAGATCAGAGCTAATGAATATACCAGTGAAGCCTCCACATGAGACACTCAGCCAAGGTTTTATTTTCTAACCTCTGCCTCCTACATCAGGTAAGCCGCCGGCCGGGGTGGCCCTGACCCGCTAGGTGGCAGCCCTGAGGTGCCTGTCGGTCCATACTTGCGTCAAATACATGCAGCTTCACATCCTGCACGGGCTGGGCACCTCTCTCTCCACCCCCAAAGACATACAGCTGGCTTCCAATGGCTGCCGACGATGTGTGGAATGTTCTTGGAGATGGTGGAAGGTTGGTCACTTCTGGCGTATTCCAAGACCTGGTTTCTGGTTTGAGACAAGACAAGCACCCAGGTTGACCTTGACCTTGACCTTGACTCTTGAGCTGGACAGAGTCACCTTTCAAACCCCAATCCCATACTCAGATTAAAAAATGTCAAGGAGTAAGAATGATGTTTAGACTTTTCCCAGACAGAACAAAATCCCCCCAAAGCCACCAGCACAGTCCAGAATGAGGCCTCTGAATACCCTCTCTGAACCCTTTTCCACTCTGCCTTTGATCCTTGCCCTGTGCCCATTCACCAAATTTCCCAGAAAATTTGTGGCTGTTAAAAGGAAGAAAACAATGTTATTACAATTTCAGCAGAAAGAATAACAGTCCACACTAAGTAGCAATTGCTAACTGAATGCCAGTTTTCCTAGTTTTCCTGTTATACAGAGAAACGAGTTGAAGCAGATATACACGGACACCTTGTTTAAAGTAACATGGCCAGCAAATGGCTTCTCTGTCTCAGCAACACTCTTTTTTTTTTTTTTTTTTTTTTGACAGGCAGAGTGGACAGTGAGAGAGAGAGACAGAGAGAAAGGTCTTCCTTTGCCGTTGGTTCACCCTCCAATGGCCACCGCGGCCGGCGCCCTGCGGCTGGCGCACCGCGCTGATCCGATGGCAGGAGCCAGGAGCCAGGTGCTTCTCCTGGTCTCCCATGGGGTGCAGGGCCCAAGCACCTGGGCCATCCTCCACTGCACTCCCTGGCCACAGCAGAGGACTGGCCTGGAAGAGGGGCAACCGGGACAGAATCCGGCGCCCCGACCAGGACTAGAACCCGGTGTGCCGGCGCCGCAAGGCGGAGGATTAGCCTAGTGAGTCACGGCGCCGGCCCATCAGCAACACTCTTTCAAGCTGAGAATAAAACTGCTGCCTGGGTGGGTGTACAGAAGCATCTTTCCTCTTAGACCAAAGCATGGAGTTTACAGAACAGGTGCATTAACCGGCGCCCTCCTCCTGAGTACTCTGCCAGCCCCACCGTCTCTACTCGCCACAGGAGGTGGATGGAAAGTAGTTCCACTCCGCAGATAGGACACCGGAGCTAGAAAACTTAAATCCTCTTCCCCAGGTCACAGCACTTGTGAGCTGCTCGGCAGGGTTTGAACTCAGATCTATGAGTCCCATACTTGCTCCACAGCATACCAAGAATGAATTATTTTTCTTTTTTTAAAAAAAAAACTATTTGTTTACGGACTGGTATTGTGTTGTAGCAGGTAAAGCCAACACCTGCAATGGCAGAATTCCAAACGGGTGCCAGTTCATCTCCTGATTGCCCCACTTCCAATCCAGCTCCCTGCTAATGTGCCTGGGAACACATCAGAGGATGGCCCAAGTGTGTGGGCCCTTGCTATCCATGTGGAGACCTAAAAGAAGCTCCTGGCTCCTGGCTTTGGCCTGGCCCAGTGCTGGCCATTGTGGCCATCTGGAGAGTGAACCAGCAGATGAAAGGTCTCTTTCTCTGTCTCCCCCTCTCTCTGTAACTCTTTCAAATATATAAATATTCTAAAAATATTTATTTATTTCAGAGGCAGAGATGGGGGGCAGTGAGAGGTAGGGAGGAGAGAGACAGAAAGAATGAACACATGCTTGCAACTGTTGGTTCACTCCCCCAGTGCTTGCAATGGCTGGGGCTGGGCCAGGGCTCAAGACAGGAGCAGGAAACTCAATGCAGGTCTCCCACATGGATGGCAGGAACTCGATTATTTGAGCCATCACCTTTGCCTCTCAGGGTCTACATTAGCAAGAAGCTGGAGTTAGGAGCCAGAGATGGGGACTGAACCCAGGTACTCAGATATGGGATGCAGGCAACCCAGTTAGCATCTTAACCAATGCCTACTTCTTGCCTGGGATATCCTGCGCCATTTGTAAAACATCTGCATTCAATACATAAATGCTACATGGAGCATCTGCAACATGTGGAACTCAAACATGAACTGAAGGTTAAACAAGTCTGAGTCTATGCCCGAAGGAAAATGTAATGCTTCTACAGCTACAGACCAGGGATAACTTCCAGATCCTCAGGAGGGTTAAAAGGCACACAATCTCCAGGGTCAGAAGATCCAGTGATTGGGTGGCTGCCAGTCAAACACCAGCATAGCAGGGGGCGTTTAGTGGTTGAAAGGCTGGTTAAGACACCCGAGTCCTGCACTGGAGTACCTGGGTTTAAGTTCATCTCTGCTTCCAGTTCCAGCTTAGTGCTGGAACACACTCTGGGAGGCAGCAAGTGAAGGCTCCCCCAGTACTGGGTCCCTGCCACCCACACGGGAGAATTCAGTTCTTAGCCCCCAGCTTCAGTCCAGTCCAGTCCAGTCCTGACTGTTGTGGGAATTTGGGGAATAAACCTGTGGGTGGGAGGTCTCTCAGTCTGTCTCTCTGTCTCTTAAATAAATAAAAACAAAACAAAACAAAAACACAGTACAACTAATCACAAAGGAGCCCTAAGCCATTTAAGGAACTCGCCTTGGTAACAAAAGCAACCAATACATCACTTATATTTTTATATTTCTTGGGTGTGGTGTCAAATTATACTTTCTAGGGTCAGGTGTTGTGGTGCCAGAGGTTAAGTTGCCCCTGGTACACTGGCATCCCATGTAGGAGCACCTGAGATCAAGTCCCGCCTCCTCTTCTGGTCCCGCTTCCTGATAACCTGCATCCTGGGAGGCAGCAGGTGATGGCTCAAGTGCTTGGGTCCCTGCCCCCTCTGGAAGACCTGGATGGACTTTGTAGCTCCTGGCTTCAGCTTGGCCCTGTCTGAGCTGTTGTAGACATTTAGGGAATAAACCAGCATATGGGAGATCTATCTCTCTGCCTTTCAAATGAAATGAAAATAAATAAATACATTTTTAAGGGCCTGGCATTGTGGCACAGTGAGTTCAGCTACCACTTGTGATGCCAGCATCCCATATTGAAGTGTAGCAGGTGACAGCTCAAGAGTTGGGTCCCTGCCACCCACCTGGGAGACCCAGATGGAGGGCCCGGCTGCCAGTTTCAGCCTGGCCCATCACCAGCTGTTGTGGGCACTCAGTGAGTAAACCAGCGATGATGGCAGATCTAGTTGTCTCTCTGACTCATGTCTTTCTGCCTTTCAAATGAATAATGTTTTAAATAATAAAATGAAAAAGGTACAAAAGTGTGTGCGTGTGTGTGTGAGTGTGTGTGTGTGTACAGTATGTATGTATGATCTCAGACTTGTTCAAATGCAGAGAAAAGACAGAAAGGAAGTAGAATCGCCCCCTTAACTGCAGGGGATACATTCCAAGACTCCCAGTGGATGTCAAAAATATGGACAGTGGAAAATGTGATCTATTTTATGTTTTTTTTCCATACAGATATACCGGTGGCAAAGTTTAATTTATAAGGGGTAGTGCTGTGGCACACTAGGTTAAGCTGCCACCTGTGAAAATGGCATTACATATGGGTGCTGGTTTGAGTCCCATCTGTTCTACTTCATTTTCTACTTCTTTTTTTTTTTTTTTTTTTTTTTTTTACAGGCAGGGTGGACAGTGAGAGAGACAGAGAGAAAGGTCTTCCTTTGCCATTGGTTCACCCTCCAATGGCCGCTGCAGCCAGTGTGCTGCGGCCAGCGCACTGCGCTGATCCGATAGCAGGAGCCAGGTGCTTATCCTGGTCTCCCATGGGGTGCAGGACCTAAGCACTTGGGCCATCCTCCACTGCACTCCCGGGCCACAGCAGAGAGCTGGCCTGGAAGAGGGGCAACCGGGACAGAATCTGGCGCCCCGACCGGGACTAGAACCCGGTGTGCCGGTGCCGCTAGGTGGAGGATTAGCCTATTGAGCCGCGGCGCTGGCCTGTTCTACTTCTGATCCAGCTCCCTGTAATGTGCCTGGGAAGGCAGTGGAAGATGGCCCAGGTGCTTGGGCCTCTGCCACCAACCTGAGAGACCTGGAAGAAGCTCCTGGCTCCTGGATTTGGCTTGGTCCAGCCCTGGCAGCTGCAGCCATGTGGGGGAATGAACCAGTAGATGAAAGATCTCTCTCTCTAACTGTGCCTTTTAAATAAATAAATTTTTAAATAAAAAGATTATAAAGTAGGCACAGTAAGAAATTAACAATACTAGAGTTATAGAACAATTATAACAATATATTACAATAAAATTATTTAAAACATAATTATTTCTAGAATTTTTCATTGAATTTTCCATTTAGTATTTTTGGGCCATGGCTGACCATGGGTAACTGAGATCTCAGAAGGTGAAGCCAATAGAATACACCACAACCTCCTGTTAGTAGTGACGTTTCCAGACTATTCTATGACAAAACTGCCAGTGACATCAGCCAGGAACTTTGTCCTTTGGGCTAAAACACACTAAGGGGATTGAGATCAGGGTTTCTTGACTTTGACACTCTGAACATTTTAGACCGGATAATTTCAGTTTTTACATTTTTATTAATCAACTTGAAAGTCAGAGAGACACAGAGACAGAGCGAGACAGATCTCTCCCATCAAATAGCTCATTCTCCAAATACCTGCAACGGTTGGGTTAGGCCAGGTGTAAGTTCGGAGTTGGGAACTCAACCTAGGTCTCCCATTTGGGTAGCAGGGATCCAACTACTTGAGCCATCACCGGCTGTCTCCCAGGGTCTGTATTAGTAGGAAGCTGGAATTGGAACCCAGGCACTCTGATGTGGGATGTGGGTCTCTCCAGGGGCATTCAACCACAGTGGCAAACGTCTGCCCCTAAACCAGGTGATCCTTTATTATGGAGGCTTTCCTGTGCATTATAGGACATGCAGCTGGGTTCTAGCCCAGCTCAGTCACCTCTGTCTCACAGACTTGAGATACTTATTGCAGCAATAGCTGTTTTTTTTTTTTGGTTTTTCCTAAGATTCATTTATTTGAGAGGCAGTTACAGACAGAGAAGTCTTCCATCTCCCCAAATAGCCACCACAGCTGGAGCTGGGTGATTTCAAGAGCCAGGAACTTGTTTCAGGTC
Source organism: Oryctolagus cuniculus (assembly GCF_964237555.1). NCBI lineage: Eukaryota > Metazoa > Chordata > Mammalia > Lagomorpha > Leporidae > Oryctolagus > Oryctolagus cuniculus. The sequence continues at coordinate 229,021,494 of NC_091432.1, read as the reverse complement.
TCCCTCATGGGTTTAGGGGCCCAAGCACTTGGGCCATCTTCCACTGCTTTTCCAGGCCATTAGCAGGGAGCTGGATCAGAAGTGGAGCAGCCGGGACTCAAACATGGTGCCCATATGGGATGCTGCCGCTGCAGGCGGAGGCTTAACCTACTATGCCACAGCCCCAGCCTCAGCATAGCTGTTTTCTAAAGTCTTTTCCAGCTTTGACATTTAAGGAGTTGATAACTGTCTATGTTACAAAAAAATATATATACAATTCTATTATTTTCAGATTTGCTACAAGTTAAAATTCCTATGATCTATGAGGTCAGCAAAGTTAAATGGATTAATCAGTACAATCCAAATTTACTGTAATTATTACTGGATTTGTGTATGCATGTAAATAAAGTAAGCTTTGGCTACTTACCGGGTTCCAGGACTTGTATACAATTTCGGTTGCCTGACTGGTTGGCACCTCCAAACACCCAGATACTGTCTGGAGCGCAGGACGGAATGAAGCTGGCATGCTCATACCGGGGCAAGAGGCCCTCCCAGCTGGCCCGATCCCACTGGTGCGCTCCTAGAAGACATTTCATCCCGTTCTTATACTGGGGCTGCCAACTGCTTACACTGACAAACTTGGGGAGGGCAGTGAGGAGAAAAGGGCCAAAGCAAACATGAGCAACCATCAAGTCACTGAAAGAGAAGGTGGTTAAGTTCCCAAAGATATGGCAGGAGACACTCTGGGGCACTGTCTGCCTGGTCCATAGACCCTGTCCATGGAAACTGTCTCCATTCGCCCAATCACCCGGGTAGATCCCAGACAACACGTTTCTACAACAACTTAACTTTCTAGCCTTGGCTGATTGGATCAGAAGTAGTCACCTGACCCAGAATGGACCAATCAGAGCCACTGCTTCTACTCTCTCAGGAGGCTGTGCTGTATTTCTGCCCTTTGTCGCTCCCCCTCTTCACGGAGGAACGACACTAGACCCTGCGCTGTTCTTTTGTCTGCTCGGCCCTTCCCGGGTTTGCTGCTGGTTCTTCCCGGGTTGGCTAACGTCCCTCCACCTCCGTGGAGGGGCGGGCCCCCCTGCCACTTTCCCCACTTCCGCGGGGGAGCGGCACACCGCCGGCCGGCTCTCTCGGGGGCTGCTCAGATGTTATCCCGATGTTCCCCTTAGATGTTCCTGGTGCATGTTGTCTCTCTCCTCCTTTATAGTCCTCTTCCACCAATCCCAACTTTGCTACCCACACGCCAAGTACGCTGCTCTCCTCCAATCAGGAGCAGGATCAGCTCCTGCAGGTTACTGGTCGAACTGGAGGCAGCTGTGTAGAAGTTGTTTACTCCTCTCCCAACGCCATATTGTGGGAGAGCAGATGCATAGAATAAGTCTTAATTCCAGTAACTTAGTCTAGTCTGAGTTGCTCCCCACACCCTTGACTTTGGCGAAATATTCCTGTAGCTATATAAGTAAATTCCTCCATTTATTGCTGGTTTAGGTTATCTGTAATAAATGAGTTATGACTAAAACAAGTTCACAGAACAATAATACCGAGCCTATTAGACATTATACTTGTTATCTGAGAGAAAGAGAGACAACAGGCTGAAGTCAGGAGCCTGGGGAACTCAGGCCAGCTCTATCACATAGGTGGCAGTGACTCAATTGAGCCATCACCCCTGCCTCCCAGGGTCTGCACTAGCAGGAAGCTAGACTTGGGAGCTAGAGTTGAGATGCAAACCCAGGTACTCTGACATGGGATGCAGGCTCCTTAACTGGCCTATTTGGGTACAGCTGGAAGCAGGGAGACCAATGAAGACACTATAAGTCTAGTTAAGAGGCAGTAGTAACAGTGGAAATGACCAGACAGGTATGAGGATGAGAGATGGGAGGACCTGGTGGTTAACTAGCTATGTGGACATTTCCCCAGGAAATGCTTGATGTACGAAAGGCTGGGTGACCAGGGTTCCATAAGGATTTTCCTTCCTAAAACAAGGGGGCATTTGTCAGGTGGATGTGTGCCAGGAGTCTGCTGAGATCTCAGGGACTTGTCAGTGATGCTCATCTCTTAGAGGAAAACACTTGCTGTCTTATCTGAACTGCCACACCTAGGAATGCTCTAAGTCACGGCTGATGCACAAAGCCAGCTGTGCCCCACAGCTGCTGGTCTTACCCAGATCCATGGTGTGCACATCCGAGAAGCTTCTGTTTGGATTTGCTCCCCCAACAATGAAGACCTTCCCTCTCTTGGCATCGCCAACGGGGGGTAAATAGGAGCAGCTGTGGCCAACTCGAGCACAGGGGCTCTCTCCATGGGGAGTCAAGGTGTACCTGCCAAAGGGAAGATGTGTTTAGAAGGCCTGAGCAGAGAGTCAATGGAGCAGCGTGTTCTTTCCATTCCTCATGAAATGCCATGGCAACGAAAAGTCTTACACATAGACACTTAAACTGTGTGCAGCAAACCAGCACTTCCCTGTTTCTAGTAACAACGCCTTCCCTTTGGTCACAGTCCTTGGCTTTTCAATTCTATCACACTTTCATCTCGTGGGAATGTAGTGGGGATGCACTGAGCTAGTGATCATTCCCATTTGGTGGACAGGGAAACTGACACTCAGAAAAGTGTACTGGTATAGAGGTTATGACCATGGTTTGTGAATTCAAGCAGATCTAGTTCAGTCCTACCTTAAGTACTTTTTAGTGTATGACCCTTTGGAAGTCATTTACCTTTTGGAAGTTATTAACCCTCCTCTTTTTACAAATCAGAATAGAAGTAGTTCTCCTTTTAAAAGGTGACAGTGGCAGAGCCGGCACTGTGGCATAGTGAGTAAAACTGCCACCTGCAGTGCCAGCATCCCATATGGGTGCTGGTTCAAGTCCTGTATGCTCCACTTCCAATCCAGCACTCTCTATGGCTTGGGAGAGTAGTGGAAGATGGCCCAAATCCTTGGGCCCCTGCACCTGTGTGGAAGACCTGGAAGAAGCTCCTGGCTCCTGGCTTTGGATTAGTGCAGCTCTGGCCATTGCAACAACTTGGGGAATGAACCAGCAGATGGAAGACTTTCTCTGTCTCCCTGTCTCTGTCTGTAACTCTGCCTCTCAAGTAAATAAGTAAATATTTAACCAAAAAAAAAAAAAGAGTAAACTTCAGCTTTACATTACAATTATTTTTTAAAAAGTTGACAGTGAAGACTAAGAAAACATCCTCATAACAGTGCAGGAAAGGATTCAGCCAATGGTGGCTACTGTTCGATGCGCAATCACCCAGAAACCTACAGCTCCAAGGCTCCTACCATTGCACATATTCTCCTGGATTAACTGACTTTTTGAGCATTTCCACGTTATACATAAAGCTCACCCTGACAGAAACCAAACCAGAACTTTGGAAAAACCAAGTACAAGATCCAGTCATTCTACTCTCTAAAGTTATTCTGAATGATTTTTGAAAAAACATACTTCAAGCATCTTGGCTGGAAAAGAAAACTCCACAGGTGTTTTTAGGCCCTATTTTAGTGAACTCTTCAGTAACTGGCTCGCGTGACCCCGCCGTCCTTCTTGTCCTGTTCCTCTGGTCTGGCTTCCCTACACCTCTCCCCTTTGGTTCTCTCCCCACCTTTCTGGCAGTTTTTTCTGTTTCCTTCTCTGACTCCTTCCCTGTCAGCTCTTCCTCACTCAGCACCCTCGGGATTCTTTCCCTTACTCTGCATTTGCTTGTCTAATCACTTTTATCTATACCAAGAGCTTCAGTGCCCATCGTCTATACATGCATCAGTGGTTTCCAGGTCTCCACTTCCAGTTCAGACCGCTCTTGATGTCCACAAACACATACCCCATCACAACCTGAATAATTTCTAGGTGGAGCATCTCTAATCTCAACATCCGAAACCCAAAGTGCTTCAAAACCTTAACTTTCTGAACGTCAGGGAGCCGGATGGGAAGTGGAGCAGCTGGGTCTTGAACCAGCGCCTATATGGGATGCTGGCACTGCAGGCAGTGGCTTTACCCACTATACCACAGTGCTGGCCCCTCAACAGCATTTCAAATCAAGGATGCTTAACCAATAAAGTCTATGGAAATATTCCAAAACTCAAAAACGCTCTGGTCTCAAGCATTTCAGATAAGAGAGACACAACCTGTACTAACAATGGACTATGCATGCTACTAACTACATTTCAACTCCAGTTCCACTTAATTGGTACAAAAACGCTTTGCGGATTGGCATTATTATCATCATCTGAGTTTTATAACTGAGAAACTGTGGCTTCCAACAGTTAAAATGTTAAGTAACTTACCCAAGAGCACACAACCAACCAGTTAGTGAATAAGACCAAAAAAAAAAAAAAAAAAAGTCCCTGCTTGCAGCTCAGTTCACAATGGACTCAACCCAGATGCCCATCAACTGGTGACTAGAAAGAGAAAATGTGGTATATGTACACTATGGAATCCTACTAAGCCCTAAAAAGAATGGAATCCTGTCTTTCGCAACAAAATGGATGCAACTGGTAAACATTATCCTTAGTGAAATAAGCCAGTCCCAAAAAGACAAATATGACAAATATCATATGTTCACCTTGATCTGTGGTAACAGAGTACAAAAAATATATAATGTATATTAGTGAAATAGAAAAAAAAAACAGGATTTAGCATAGTCACTGATATAAACGCTCAAATAACGTTTATTACTTTTACATGTCATTTAGGAACAGTTGTTTCTGTTAAAGTAGGGCTGATTTAGCCTTGACTTATTCCCCGTGTACTGGTCTGGAGGGGGCAGACTACCAAATTCCTTTTCACTGAATACTACACAGCATAATCACTGGAAACCACATGAGCGTGGGAAGGGAAGAGCCTGGCCCCTGGAGCAGGGTGCTTCTCCACTGTGTGAGCCCCGAGAACTGAGAAGCCGTCTTCTTGGCACTAGGTCTCCTGGTTGTCAGAAAATCAGAATGGAAGAGCCATGCTCCAGGAGCCAGTCAGGCCCATTGTTGCACCCATTTTGTACTGATCCGGGGGAGTAAAAACCGGGTTGGAATCAGAGGCAGCTTCCTGGGTGTGTGACTTGGGCAACTGCACAGCATTAACCATGCTGGGGCTCCACTGCTAGTTTAAGGCTCTGCTGGTGCTGTCTTATATTTCTTTCTTTTTTAAAAAAGATCTATTTATTTTTATTCATTTGAAAGGAAGAGTTGCAGAGAGATAGAGGGAAAGGGAAAGAGAGAGAGAGAGAGAGAGAGAGAAGAAAGCCTTCTATCTGCTGGTTCACTCCCCAAATGGCCACAATGGCTGGGATCTGGGCCAATCCGAAGCCAGGAGCCTGGAGTTTCTTTCAGGTCTCCCACGTGGGTGCAGGGGCCCAAGGACTTGGGCCATCTTCTACTGCTTTCCCAGGCCATAGCAGAGAGCTGGATCGGAAGTGGAGCAGCCGGGACTTGAACTGGCGCCCATATGGGATGCCAGTACTGCAGGAGATGGTTTTACTCGCTATGCCACAGCACCAGCACCTTAAATTTCTTAATATTATTTAAAAAAAAAAAGTTCCTGCCTTCACAGTTCTTACAACAAGTGAGAAGAGAAGCCTTAGACAATCTTGTGAATATCACTTCATTTCAGGGTGGCATAAAGGGGCACAGGGTTTGCACCTGTAGTATTCTGAGAACAAATCACAGGAGGGCCTTATGCTGGAAACAGAGGTAGCTACTGGGGTGGGCAGAGGCGGCTTCCTGAAGAAGCACCATTTGGACTGAGATGGGAAGTATGAGTAGAAATTAGCTGGGCAAAGAGAGGGATGAAAGGTGGAAGGAAAGAGTGGTTGGTCCGAGCAGAAGGATCGGCACACTTCTGAGTGGCACAGTGCACAACGTGTTAAAGGAAGAGAAAGAGAACAAGGGAGTGAGTAAGAGGATTGATGTGGGAAGCACAGGCAGAAACGGATTACGCAGGGCCCAGGGGCAGCTCAAGGAGCCTAGTTTCACCCTGAGACCAATAGGGAGGCACAAAAGGGACTTAAACTAGGGAATGCCATGATTACAATATAAGTTGGGTTTAAAGCAAGATGGGTAACAGAAATCAGATGGGAGGCTCCCTTAAGGGACCAAGGCAATACTGCCACCCCCCAGCAGCCTCTGTGAGCCCAGCCACAGCACTGCCCACCTGTTACCACTGTCTTCTGCTCAGTCTGCAGCTCCCGCCACACAGGAGTGGCTGCCTTTGGACCTCTAGCGCCGATATGGCAGCTGCCTGTCAGACCAGTGTTGGATGCTGAATGAAGGGTTGGTTAAACAAGCAGCCAAGAAAACAGTGAGGCCAGTTTAATCCAACTCCAATTCCCTAAAAAATCTTAAAAATGAGTCACAGCTCAAGGGAAGACCCAGCATTGCAGCTAAAGATGGCAGATGGTCAGTGCCTTACTTTCCCTAGTAAATGGCTTGTAATAAAATCAGCATCTGCTCTGTGATAATTATCACCTCCCATCTTCCCCCTGCAGACCTTCTCAGTTTAATTACCAAAAGCTGCCATTTCATCTCTACTCTTTCTCATCAACTCCAAATATGCTAGTAAACTACTCATAAATGAAACACAAACTCTTTTTCTGTATCTGAATCCTTCCTTACGGACCATGTTCCTTTCCTGGGCTTGTCTCCAGGCTCCAAGACTGGCAGCTCCTTCATGGCGTCCTGGGCATAAGAAAGACAGGCATTTTTTTAGACATTTACGATTATCATCTTCCTAAAACACAGAACAAATCCAGTCATCCTCCTTGATTCAGTCTGGGATGGTTCAGGTTGAAGCCAGGAGCCAGAAATTCCACTGGGTCTCCCATGTGGGTAGCAGTGGTCCAAGCACTTGGGCTATCTTTCGCTGCTTTCTCAGGCACACTAACAGAGAGCTGGATTGGATGCAATGTAACCAGGACCTGAACCAGGTTTATAGAAGATGCCAGCATCACAGGCTGCAGCTTAACCCGCTGTGCCAAACACTGGCCCCTGCAACTGATTAATTTATTTTTAAAAAATTTTTAGAGGATTTGTTTATTTACTTGAGAGAGGGAGAGACAGAGAGGTCTTCCATCTGCTGGTTCACTCCCCAAATGACCACAACAGCTGGAGCTGGGCCGATCAGAAACCAGGAGCCAAGAGCTTCTGGGTCTCCCACATGGGTGCAAGGGCCCCAGGACTTGGGCCATCATCCACTGCTTTCCCAGGCCATAGCAGAGAGCTGGATCAGAAGTGGAGCAGCTGGGACTGGAACGAGTGCCCAAATGGGATGCCGGGGCTGCAGGCCAGGGCTTTAACTCACTGTGCCACAGCGCTCACCCCTATTCCTCAATTTCTATTCAGCTTCCCACTAATGCACCTTGTAGATAGTAGATGATGGACCAAGTACCTGAGTTCCTGCAATCCATGTAGAAGACTAGAACAGAGTTCCTGGCTCCTGGCTCCTGGCTTTGGCCTAGCCTACCCTGGCTGTTGTAGGCATTCGGAGAGTGAGCATATAGCTCTCTTCCAATAAATAAATTTGAAAAAAAAAAAAAAAAAAACCCAAGATGAAACAGGGGTGGGTGATTGGCTTAGTAGTTAAAGTATCTGCATCTCATATATGAGTGGCAGGATTTGGTTCCTTGTTCTGGCTCCCAATCCCAGCTTCCTGCAAATACAGACCCTGGGCCTGCATCAGCAGGTGATGGCAAATAGTTGGGTCCTTGCCACCTATGTAGGACACTTGGACTGAGTTTTCATTTCATGGCTTTAGCCCAACCCAGTCTTACCAGTTGCAGGCATTTGTGGAATGAATCAACAGATGGAAGCTCTTGTATTCTCATCTGTCTCTCTGCCTTTTGAATAATAATAAAGATAAAACACTTTTTTTTTGACAGGCAGAGTGGAGAGTGAGAGAGAGACAGAGAGAAAGGTCTTCCTTTGCCGTTGGTTCACCCTCCAATGGCCACCACGGCCGGCGCGCTGCGGCGGGCGCATCGTGCTGATCCGAAGCCAGGAGCCAGGTACTTATCCTGGTCTCCCAAGCAGGTGCAGGGCCCAAGCATTTAGGCCATCCTCCACTGCACTCCCGGGCCATGCAGAGAGCTGGCCTGCAAGGGGGGCGACCGGGACAGAATCCGGCGCCCCAACCAGGACTAGAACCCCGTGTGCTGGCGCCGCAAGGGGGAGGATTAGCCTAGTGAGCCACGGCGCCAGCCATAGATAAAACATTTTAATAGGCTGAGAAATACTGAACACAAGGAGAAATCTTGGCAAAGCCTTCTAGGCTCAAACACCCCCCACTCACAGCTCTTGCAATAAGATTAGGCTTTTTGCTGTTCTCTATCGTGGGGCAGGTACTTTCACAACTTGCAGCCTGTGCGACTTCCCCTATCCAGAATGTCTCCCCTCCCCCTCCCCATTTATTTATTTATTTATTTGAAAGGCAGACTTTCAGAGAAAGAGAGAGACAGAGACAGAGAGAAAGAGCGAGACAGAGATCTTCCATCTGTTGGTTCACTCCCCAAATGGCCACAATGGCAGGGGCTGGGCTGGGCTGAAGCCAGAATCCAGGAGCTTCATCGGGGTCTCCTGCATGAGAGGCAGGGGCCTAAGTACTCGATCCCTCTTCCACTGCCCTCCCAGGAATACTAGCAGGTAGGTGGATCAAAAGTGGAGCAGCCAGAACTTGAACTGGTACTCCTATGGGATGCTGGCACTGCAGGTGGCAGCTTAACCCACTGTGGCACAGGGCTGGCCTCCCTTCCTTTCCAGTAAACATGAAAACTCCTAGCCAACCTCCTAAGCCCAGTTCAAATAACCTTTCTCCAATTTATTGCTTTCTACCCCCACTCTCCCAAGCTAGTTCCTTCTGCTTTGAAGGTAGATCTACCAAGGGACTTTAAAAAGTTCATGGGAAAATGGAATGAAAAGATATTTATTTTGGTGAAAAATTTTGAAATCTATGCAGATAAGGCTCTTCAAAAAGCTTGTGAGCCGGCGCCGCGGCTCACTAGGCTAATCCTCCACCTTGCGGTGCCGGCACACCAGGTTCTAGTCCCAGTCGGGGCACCGGATTCTGTCCCGGTTGCCCCTCTTCCAGGCCAGCTCTCTGCTGTTGCCCGGGAAGGCAGTGGAGGATGGCCCAAGTGCTTGGGCCCTGCACCCCATGGGAGACCAGGATAAGTACCTGGCTCCTGCCATCGGATCAGCGCGGTGTGCCGGCCGCAGCGTGCCGGCTGCAGCGGCCATTGGAGAGTGAACCAACGGCAAAGGAAGACCTTTCTCTCTGTCTCTCTCTCTCACTGTCCACTCTGTCTGTCAAAAAATAAAAATAAAAAATAAAAAAAAAGCTTGTGAAAAATGTAGATTATGAAAAACACTTTGCAAGGATTTCAAATTATTTTTATTTATTTTTTTTAAAGATTTTATTTGAGAGGCAGAGTTAGAGAGAGGAAGAGACAGAAATCTTCCATCTGCTTGTTCACTCCCCAAATGGCTGCATTGACTGGAGATGGGCCAGTCATAAGCCAGGAGCTTCTTTCCAGGTCTCCCATGTGGGTACAAGGGCCCCAGCACTTATGCCATCTTCCACTGCTTTCCTGGCCCATAAGCTGAGAACTGGATCAGAAGAGCAGCAGCTGGGACATGAACCTGCACCCATATGGGATGCTGGAGCCACGGGGGAAGGCTTAGCTGACAACACAGCACCAGCCCCCTCAAATTATTTTTACACCAAAATGAACCTTATCCTTTAATTTCATCTTTCCATGAACTTTCTTCAAGCACTTGCTTACTCAGACAACACCCTTGCAGGTACCACTTTGAATGTAATGATCCATTTAACAGTCTCTGGAGGGGTGGGTAGGGTGTCGTGGTGCAGCAGGTTAAGCACTACCAGAGTGCCAGGTCCAAGTCCTGACTTCTCTGTACTGGCCCAAGTACTTGGGTTTCTGCACTCAGGTGGGAGACCAGGATGGAGTTCCTGGCTCCTGGCTTCAGCCAGGCCTAGTTCTGGCTCTTGCAGGCATCTGGGGAGTGAAACAGAGGATAGAACATGCTTCTTTCTCTCCCTGTCTCTCCGACCCCACCAACCCGTGTTACTTTCAAATTAATCTTTAAATAAATAAATAAATATCTCTTGAATGGATTCTAGGCTAGATTCCACTAAATTCCTAGAGTGCTGGGCCGGTCAGATTCATTCAAAGAACCTAACCACCAGACCCGCATAACGTGTGAATTAATGGATAAACCCCACCGCGGCCTAGGCCACGAGCTGTCCGGAGCGCACAGGAGCGGCCCGCACGTGGGCGGGGACTCCCCCGCGGCCGCCCCTCCACTCTCACCGCTCCGCTGCCCGTCCTCCCCGGGGTGGCAGCTCCAGGGGGAAGGAGACAGGGTCGGGAGAGACCTGGCAGGCTCCCTTCGGCCAACGTGTCCAGGCTGGACCCCAAGGGGACCGTCCCTTGCCCGTTCCTCGGGGCTCAGGCCCACTTGCCTAAGGACCGCGGCGGCTCAGGCCCCAGACCCCCGACCCGGGACCACGTTACCTGTGGCGGCTCAGGCCAGTCGCGGGCCGTGGCTCCGCCCGAGCGGGGACGGGGCTTGGTCCCTCGCCCCGCCCCCGGGCCCGGAAGAGCGCCGGGGCCGACAGCTCGGCTCCCGCTGTCCGCCCCGCCCCTTGGCCCGGCGCGGCCTGAACGCAGCTCCCCGGGGTCGGGGGTCCGCCGGGCCCGCCTCTCCCGAGGGAGCAAACTAGCCTCGTCTACTTGGAAACCACTTGGAAGGGGTGGGGGTGAGTGTGCACTTGGGTGACCAGATGCCTGGGCAGCATCCTGCATGCAGGCGTCAACAGCTACGTTTTCAGTTACAGCGGCTGCTAGGAATGGTGTGGCCGGCCATGTGCACGAAGGTTTCGGTGCGGGTTGCGCTGGGAAATGCAGATGATGCGTGCTGGTGCTGGCCTTAAACGAGCCACTTTTCTAGGTGTGTTCATCGGCAGTGTCTCTGATCCCATTCAGAACTTGAGACTTTCCCGAAAAGAGAGGGGGCTCACTGCAGTGTATGTGAAACCGTCCCATCCTAGGACCCGGAGGACACATGTGAGGTTGGAGACAGGGGCTCCCAGAGTCGAGTTAGCCCACCACCCTCACTGGACCCTCCTCTCCTCACCTATAGGAGGAGGATAGTACACCTCCTGGGCAGACAGGACTTGGTCAGTGTTTTATCTATTTGAGACTATAACCAACACTTAGAGAAAATGGAATTCAAGGCCTGCGGCTGATCCACTTTCAAACCCTGGAGTCTGTGCATTCCCCTAATAATGCCAAAGAGCCTAGGAGGACTGACTCAGTCGTTTCTTCAGGAAGCAGAATCAGGGTCAGGTTGGCTCTGCCGTGTGTTCGTGAACGCCTCGATGGAAATTTCTGCTGAGAGCCGCAGAATGCTCTGACGGCTCCTGCATCTCTTGACTAGCCCAATTTCAAGGTGCCAGGCTAGAGGGGAAACACTGGACGAGGTTTCTGGGTGAATAGCAACAGCCAATTTTTTTTGTTTTTTGTTTTTTGACAGGTAGAGTTAGACAGTGAGAGAGAGAGACAGAGAGAAAGGTCTTCCTTCCATTGGTTCACCCCCCCCAAATTGCTGCTATGGCCGGCACTGCGCCCATCCGAAGCCAGGAGCCAGGTGCTTCTCCTGGTCTCCCATGGAGTGCAGGGCCCAAGCATTTGGGCCATCCTCCACTGCACTTCCGGGCCACAAGCAGAGAGCTGGCCTGGAAGAGGGGCAACCAGGACTAGAACCAGAGTTCATATGGGATGCCAGTGCCGCAGGCGGAAGATTAACTAAGTGAGCCACAACGCCGGCCTCCAGCCAATTTTCATCTGGGATCTATGCCCTTAGGCTGGAAATTACATTTGAGAATGCTGGAAAGAATGTCTGAAATGATTCACCTATGTAAGTGGTAGAATCAGGAACCCAAGTCTGCTCTGTGGAAGACAAAGAATGCCTGTCAGTCAAAGCCATCGGTAGGCTGTCTCCAGTCAAAACTGGGTGTGTTGATCCCGTCTTCTGCCCTGCCCCTGAGAGATGCTTTCCTCCTGTCTGCTATGGACGTGAAGGGTGAGGGTCACTCAGTGAGGCGGGTCTGCGAGAGGAAGCTTCTTACTGCACATCGTTCTGCCATCTTTCATAAGAGGGGACACCACTGCACTGTTAAGCGGCTCATTCGCAAGCAAACAGTGGATGCTAATGACACCTTCCCTTTAAGCACTTCATAAAGAATACACATGTCTATTTGCCTATTTTCCTTCCCACTTCTGAGAAGTTATCTTGAGTAGGATTTATTCCCAATGAATGAGGTTCAGAGATGAAGAGTAAACCAGCAACTTTCCAAAGAGGGTTATAAAGAGAGAGAGAGAGAGAGAGAGAGAGAGAGAGAACAAGTAAGCAAGCCAAGGACCAATGTTGTGGTATAGCAGGTTAAGCCACTGGCTGCATGGCAGACATCCCATACCCAGGTGCTAGTTTGGGTCCCAGTTGCTCTGCAACCAATCCAGCTCCCCGCTATGTGCTTGGGAGCGCAGTGGAAGATGGCCCAGGTGCTTGGACCCCAGCCATCAACATGGGAGACCTTAGTTTGGCTAACTTGGTCATTGTGGCCATTTGGGGAGCAAACCAGCAAATGGAAGATCTCTTTTACACTCCTTTTCTCTGCTCTCTTGTCACTCTGCCTTTCTAATAAATAAAATTTTAAAAATATTTAAAAAATAGGCCGGTGCTGCAGCTCACTAAGCTAATCTTCCGCCTTGCAGTGCCGGCACACCGGGTTCTAAACCGGTCGGGGCACCGGATACTGTACCCGGTTGCCCCTCTTCCAGGCCAGCTCTCTGCTGTGGCCAGGGAGTGCAGTGGAGGATGGCCCAAGTGCTTAGGCCCTGCACCCCATGGGAGATCAGGAGAAACACCTGGCTCCTGCCATCGGATCAGCGCGGTGCGCCGGCCGTAGCGCGCCAGCCGCGGCGGCCATTGGAGGGTGAACCAACGGCAAAGGAAGACCTTTCTCTCTGTCTCTCTCTCACTGTCCACTCTGCCTGTCAAAAAAAAAAAATTAAAAAATAAAGGCAAAGAATAATAGCATCTTTTCCTCATTTGGAATTTTTTTCTCCAAGAAATTCTGGGCATATTCTTTTTTCTTTTTTCTAATGTCTTAAATGTTATTTCTTCAGAAAGTTCTTTCCTGACCACATGATACACAAAACTTAACACACTGCACTCGACTCTGGAGTAGATACTGTTCTGAGTCAAGTTCACCAGGTAGGATTACTCTTATCTCTGTAAGAGGCAGGCCTGTTGTTATCTCCACATTGGAGCTGAGAACACTGCAGCCGGTATTTGGCCTTTGCCTCTACTGCTAGGGCTGTATGCTTTGCCTCCACTGTCTTGCCAGCCTATGATGGTCTCTTCTGCGCCATTTTTCCTACTCAAGTACTTTCTTTCCCTTTTAAGTACTAATCATACTTTGCAATTAAATATTTGATCATTTATATGTTTACTATTTGTCTCCCCTACCAGACCGTAAGTTCCATTAGGGCAGGGCTGTCTTTCGTTCACTCACATCATAGGCAAGATAAAACAATTTGTATAATGAACAAAGAAATGAATGCTTGTGGACATGATTCATTCTGCTCTGCAACAGACTTTTTACAATTAGTTTTACTTTGAAACAATTTTGGCCGGCGCCGCGGCTCACTAGGCTAATCCTCCACCTAGTGGCGCCGGCACACCGGGTTCTAGTCCTGGTTGGGGCGCCAGTTCTGTCCCGGTTGCTCCTCTTCCAGTCCAGCTCTCTGCTGTGGCCAGGGAGTGCAGTGGAGGATGGCCCAAGTGCTTAGGCCCTGCACCCCATGGGAGACCAGGATAAGTACCTGGCTCCTGGCTTCTATTGGCGCTTTGCACTGGCCGTAGCGGCCATTTGTGGGGGTGAACCAACGGAAGGAAGACCTTTCTCTTGTCTCTCTCTCACTAACTCTACCTGTCCAAAAAAAAAAAAAAAAAAAAAAAAAAAGAAAAAAGAAACAATTTCCGACTTAGATAACAATTAAAAAAAAAAAAAAAAACTTGACTCAAAGATCTCAATAGGGGCCGATGATGTGGTGTAATGGGTAAAATCGCTGCCTAGTGCTGGCATCCCATATGGGCGCTGATTCAAGTCCCGGCTGCTCCACTTCTGCTCTCTGCTGTGGCCTGGGAAAGCAGTAGAAGATGGCCCAAGTCCTTGGGCTCCTGCACCCACATGGGAGACCCGCAAGAAGCTCCTGGCTCCTGGCTTTGGATCAGCTCAGCTCTGGCCATTGCTGCCATCTGGGGAGTGAACCAGTGTTTCTAACACCTCTCTCTCTGCCTCTGCCTCTCTGTAACTCTGCCTTTCAAATAATAAATAAATCCTAAAAAAAAAAAAAATCTCATTAAGGGGCAGGTGTTGTGGTGTAGCAGATGGGGCCGCCACCTGTAACACAGGCATTCCATATGGGTGCTGGTTTGAGTCCCAGCTGCTCCACTTTCCATCCAGCTCTCTGCTAATGGCCTGGGAAAGTAGTGGAAGATGGCCCAAGAGGTTGGAGACGTGGAAGAAGCTCCTGGTTCCTGGCTTCGGCCTGGCCCGGCCCTGCCTGATGCAGCCATCTGAGGAGTGAACCAGAGGATGGAGGATTCTCTCTCTCTCTCTCTGTAACTGCCTATCACATAAATAAATCTTTTTTTCAAAAAAAAATGTCATTAAAGTTTAGCTAACTGCCCTGAAGATACATTTTAGGGCATTCAGTCTGGGGTCTTTTTTTAAAAAAAAATATTTAATTTATTTGAGAGGTGGAGTTATAGACAGAGAGAGGAGACAGAAATAAGTCTTCCATCTGCTGGCTCACTCCCCAAGTGCCACAAAGGCCAGAGCTGGGCCCATGCAAAGCCAGGAGCCAGGAGCCAGGAGCTGCTTCTGGGTCTCCCATGTGAGTGCAGGGGCCCAAGCACTTGGGCCATCTTCCACTGCTTTCCTAGGCCACAGGTAGCAAGCTGGATGGGAAGAGGAGCTGCCAGAACAGGGACAGGTGCCCACATGGGATGCTGGTGCTGCAGGCAGAGGTTTAACTTCCTGAGCTGATCCCAGTATAGGGTCTCTTGAGCAAGAAATATTTACTACAATCTGTTCCTTTAAAACATATATTTATTAAATTTATTTGAAAGGCAGAGTGAGAGAGATGGGGAGAGACAGAGGTCTTCCTTCTGCTGGTTTACTCCCCAAATAGCTTCAATAGCCAGGTCTGGACCAGGCCAAAGACAGGAGCCAGGAACTCCGTCCTGATCTCTTATGTGTACTTGCCATCTTCTGCCACCTTCCAAGGTGCATTAGCAGGGAGCTGGATGGGAAGCAGAGCAGCCAGGACTGGAACTAGCGCTCTGATATGGGATGCCAGGGCTGGTGTCGAAATTGCTGGCTTAACTCACTTTGCAACAATGCCAGCTCTTGAACATCTACTATGATTGGATCATGTGACAGCCTCCCAACTGATCTCTCAGTGCAACCATCGCCCTCCAGGAGTCCCCAGAGTGCTAGAGTGATCCTTCTACAACAAGCTACATCATTTTACTCCTGTGCTAAAAACCCTGCAATAGCAGTCCATTTCATTTAAAAGAAAAAAAAGCAGGGGCTGGCGCTGTGGCATGGTGGGTAAAGCCACCGCCTGCAGTGCTGGCATCCCAGATGGGTGCTGGTTCAAGTCCCGGCTGCTCCACTTCTGATCCAGCTCTCTGCTGTGGCATGGGAAGGCAGTGGAAGATGGCCCAACTGCTTAGGCCCCTGCACCTGTGTGGGAGACCAGGAAGAAGCTCCTGACTCCTGGCTTTGGATCAGAGCAGCTCCAGCCATTGTGGCTGATTAGGGGAGTGAACCAGCAGATGGAAGACCTCTCTCACTGTCTCTCTCTCTCCTTCTGTGTGTGACTGTGACTTTCAAATAAATAAATCCTTAAAAAACAAAACAAAAAAACACAGTATTCTTCTCCTTTTCTCTCTGATCTCTCCTACTCCTCTCACTTCTGCTCCAACCACACAAATCTTGCTGTTTCCCGAAGACTTTAGATAGGCGTCCACCTCAGGGCCTCCGCACCAGCTCCTCCCTATCATATCCCTCAGGTAGCTGCATGGGCAACTCCCCCACTTCTTAGATGGCTTTCAAAGTTCATGTCCTTACTCTGCCGCGTTGTTCCCCTAGCACACGTCACTTTCTCAAACGCTATGCATTGATGGCAGCGTGGTGTCTTCCCGTCCTAGCTGTCAACCACAGGCTGTGGACGCCCGTCTTTGTCTACTGTGTTGACTGCGTATCCCAAGCGCCTGCAGTTGTACCTGGCCCATGGCTGGTGTTTGGTAAACAGCTGCGGAATGACGAATGCCTCAATGAATGCTGAAGGCCTACTCAGTGCCAGGTGATCTTACTCGGTTGGGGACACAACATTAAACTCCCTCCCTCGTGGGACTCCCACGGAGGTCTGCTTAAGCCAGCTGACCTGTTTTCCAATGTTGACTCTACCGTTCGTTTCCGGTGACATGTGGGGCAAGTTACGTAGGGTCTCCAAGCCTTACCTTCCCAGCAATCATGAGAATTAATGGGGGAAGGGGAGTGGGGCGGGGAAGAAAACACAGAATAAAAGAACCCTTGCGGCATCCGGTACAAGAAACGCTTTGACATTTCCTTTCTCATCCTCAAGACCAGACGACTGGGAGTTCGGCTTCTCCGCCACAGGTTTAACCGAGGTTTTTGCAAAACCTTGGAAAGGCGCAACCAGGCTACTACGGGCAGGCTTACCCAATTTCTAACTGAGGATGTCCTGTTGAGAGAGGGCCTAAAAGGGTCGCAACGAGAAGCCACAGAACGCTCAGGTCACCTACTTCGCCGTTTTGCCTCCGATAAGCCTTGCCGGGTCTCCAGGGGTGAAGTACCGGGAAGAGGAGGAAAAAGAGAAGCCGGCTCCAACTGAAAACTACAAATCCCAGCAACCCCCGCGGCAGGCAACTACGGGTCCCAGCAGGTTTCGCGGGCGGAATTGAGGGGACCTCTTCGGGCTGCAGCCTGGGATCAGTCAGCGAGGGCGCGGGACGTGCGGGGGCGGCGCGGAGAATCCGGTCAAGCTTTAACGTCGCTGCGCAGACGCCACTCACGGGCCGGACGTGACGTAGGGAGAGTTCCGGCTTCGGCCTCCGCCGCTGCCGCCGCTAGTACCGTCGCCGCCGCCGCCGCCGCCGCCGCGGCTTGTTCCTCCTAAAATGGCGCCGCTAGACCTGGACAAGTATGTGGAGATAGCGCGGCTGTGCAAGTACCTGCCAGAAAACGACCTGAAGGTGAGCCCGGCCGGGGCGGGAGTGCCGCTTGCGGGGCTCGCCCCTTCCGGCTGTGGGGCGCCCGCCGGTCCGCCCTTCCTCTCTCCGCGGGACCCCTGCCGGGTGTCCAGTCCTGTCGCGGTGGAGAGCCCTCCGCGGTGGGAGGCGACCCTCGGGCTCGGCGTCACGCGGGGAGACGGGAGAGCCCGAGTGCCCGGATGCTGTCCTGGCTTCCCCCGCCGGGGATCCCGAGGGCTGTCGCGGGCTCTCCTCCGGGGTCGCCCCTCCTGGCCTGCGGGCTGCCCCTGGACGCGGAGCCGTTACAGCTTCGCCGGGAAGACCCCGCTCTTCCCCAGCCGCAGCGCCGAGCCCCGGAGCCGGAGTCGAGCCCCAGCGGGTGGTGCTCCCCGGAGGTGACAGGAGCGCGGGTGGCCGGCTCCCGGGGTCGCTGAGGTCCGGCGGGGCGGCGGGGCCCGAGCGGAGTAAGAGGACGTCGTGTCCCTCCGTACGCCGCTCCACATTGCTCCTTGGGCGTGCTGGCTCTCGTGCCAATTCAGCTGGGAATCCCGGTCTGTGGCGGTGTTGGGTAAAGTGTGCAGATACCAGTAGCTTGCTCGCCTGGAAGTCGTGCCCCCGAAACCCACTTCTTGGCTTTTTGGAAGAAGGTGACTTTTTGCTTGTTATTGCCCGAGTGGTGGGATTGTGTGTGTGGGTGCAGGAGTCGGGGTCGGATAATTTTGGAAAAGCGTTTCTGTGCTTTGTTGAAACCAGTGCTTGGGTTTCCAGCAGCGGTTACCCGCTAGTGCCGGTGTCTCATTTGTTCTGTTAACTTTGATGGGCTCTGTGCTAAGTGGGTAAGCTGTAAACGGTTCGAGTGCTTTTCATGCTTTCATTAAGCCGTGGGTTGTAAAGTTACAAAAGTAGATGTGACCGTGTTTGTGTTTTTGCTATATCCTTTGGTACCGGAAGTTGATATTTAACCTCACTCAACAAGTATGCAAAATTTTTCAGGTTCCCTGGCCTGATGTGAATATAAATGAATTGTATGTGCTTATGCTGGGATAATCACTCTCGTCCCCCCCCCCCCCATTTTTAATAGGATAGCTTCACTAAGGACAGCTTTTATTAATGGTAGTGTAGTGTTTCTGCTCCCAGTGCTTCAGACGCGTGCTGTGTAGCCAGCATTGGGAACCCGTTCATGGAGAACTGGCCAGGCCTCTGCTGGTAGCATTGTTCATCTTTTTGGTGAATTCATTGCATGTTAATGAATCGATGTGGAATTCTGTTTTCATTTGTTATGTTTAAAGCCGTTTTGTACTTTGTGATTTCAGTTTCAGAAAATATGTCTTGATATTACCTTGAGGTGGGACACAAATTACTTGAAAAACAGTTGGATTTTCTTTAGATCTCTTAGTCTGCTAAACGTTATCTGAAGGAAGTAATTATTAAACCATTTTATTTCCTGTTGAAACATAGTTGGACTGTATTTATTTGCATCTGATTCTTAATAAACTTTATATCTTCTGAGCAACTACTTAAATTCTGGATTTTTCTCTGTTAGAGACTTCTGTTTTGGAAAATTTTTTTTTTCTTTCTTTTTTTTTTTTTGACAGGCAGAGTGGACAGTGAGAGAGAGAGACAGAGAGAAAGGTCTTCCTTTTGCCGTTGGTTCACCCTCCAACCCTCCAATGGCCGCCACGGCTGGTGCGCTGTGGCCGGCGCATCACGCTGATCCGAAGCCAGGAGCCAGGTGCTTTTCCTGGTCTCCCGTGCGGGTGCAGGGCCCAAGCACTTGGGCCATCCTCCACTGCACTCCCGGGCCATGCAGAGAGCTGGCCTGGAAGGGGGGCAACCGGGACAGAATCCGGCACCCCAACTGGGACTAGAACCCGGTGTGCCGGTGCCGCAAGGCGGAGGATTAACCTAGTGAGCCGCGGCGCCGGCACCTCCAGAGTATTTAAAGAAATTTAATTTATGTTTCTTTTTCTTGGCATGAAGTACAAACTAAAAATAGGCAGACCAAAAAATACTCTAGGAGCACCTTTGATGCTTTCAAGTCAGTAGAAAATATTCTGTTAGAGGATGGAAAGAATTAATTGGGGCCACTTAATGAACATGATGGAAGAGACTTGTTTGGGTAGAAAGGAAAGTAAATTTTTATTTGTATTTTAAGTTTATTAGAAGTTAGAGGTGCAACATTAAATAATAAATACATAGGATGTTCAGGTGTGATAACAAGTTCTTTATAACTGAATTTGAAATGGTCAAAATACTAGTACCAGGTCGAATCTGCCTGTTTTGAGGGAATAAGAATAAAGTACCTGAGAGTGAGTGGACAACAGAGCTCAATAGATGGTTTAGATTTCATAAGTTGCTAAGTGAAAGAAGGAGTGATAAAAGTCTAGTTTGGTGCTCGCTTTGGCAGCACATATACTAAAAGTCTAGTTTGCTGAATATGTAAGTACTTTTGGAGGAGAGAGTCTATAACTTGAAGGTTGTCTGAATTTTTAGAAAATTTTTTTTTCAAGATTTATTTACTTATTTGAAAGAGTAACAGAGAGACAGAGATACACAGAGAGACACCTTCCATCTGCTGGTTCACTTCCCAAATGGCCACAAAGGCCAGGGCTGGGTCAGGCTGAGCCAGCCTCCAGAACTCCATCTGTGTCTCCTCCATGGGTACAGGCTGCTGCTTTCCCAGGCACATCAGCAGGGAGCTGGATCAGACATGCAGCGTAAGAGTAAGTTCCAGAAATATCACATTAACTGTTAGTCCATGAAAGTGGCTACAACTTGGGGGGTCAGCAGTGTGGGGTAGCAGGTTAAGTCTCCAGCTGTGATGCCCGCATCCCATATGGTACCAGTTTGAGACCCGGCTGCTCCACTTCCGACTTGGGACTTGAACCAGCACCCATGTGGGATGCTGGCAAAACAGGCAGTGGCTTAACCCACTGTGCCACGACTCTGGTGCCTAGGTGGTTCTGAAGGTGACTCCTAGGTGAGGAAATTGAGCATTTAGTTATTCAGCTTATTTTACTGAGGAGCTGAAGACAGGTCCTGAGAATGAACTGGGAGAATACCAGTGTCTCCTCAGGTAAGTAACATGAGTTGTGAAATTCCAAGGTAGTCACTTTAAAATAAAAATTTATTTATTTTTAAAAGATTTTATTTGAAAGGCAGAGTTAGAGAGAGGCAGAGGCAGAGACAGAGAAGTTTTCCATCCATTGGATCACTCCCTAGTGGCTGCAATGGCTGGAGCTGGGTCGATCTAAAGCCAAGAGCCAGGAGCTTCTTCCGGGTCTCCTATGTGGGTGCAGGGGCCCAAGCACTTGGGCCATCTTCTTCTACTTTCCCAGGCCACAGCAGAGAGCTGGAGCGGAAGCGGAGCAGCCGGGACTCGAATTAGCTCCCATATGGGATTCTGGAACTTCAGGTGGCGGCTTTACCTGCTACTCCTGAGCGCCAGCCCAGGATTTATTTTACTTATTTGAAAGAGTTACAGAGGGAGGGGGAAAGGTCTTCCAACCACTTGTTCACTCCCTAAATGGCTGCAGTGCCCAGGGCTGGGTCAGGCTGGAGCCAGGAGCTTCTTTTGGGTCTCACACATGGGTGCAAGGGGCCCAAGGGCTTGGGTTGTCCTCTGCTGCTTTCCCAGGCTCATTTAGTAGGGAACTGGATGGGAAGAGGAGCAGCCGGGACTCAAACTGGCACCCACATGGGATGCTGGCACTAAGGGCAGGGCTTTAGCCCACTGTGCCACAACGCTAGCCCCTTAAGACCCTTTTTGATGTCTGGCATTCTGTTTGTCTTGTCCTCAGAATCACGTTGTGCTGTGTCTTCTGGAAAACCAGCTATAATGGTGCCATGTGTGATGCTCACGAATCTGAGCTTCAAAACTTATAAAGCTTTACACATTTTAAAAAGTGAACTTTTAGAAATGTTTGTACCCCAACACTGGAAATCCATAGCACTTTTTTTTTTTTTAAAGATTTATTTATTTATTCTAAAGATGAGTTACAGAGGCAGAGAGAGAGAGAGAGAGAGAGAGAGGTCTTCCATCCACTGGTTCACTTTCAGTTGGCAGCAACGGCTGGAACTGAGCCCATCTTTAGCCAGGAGCTTCTGGCTCCGCTACTTTTTAAAAGTGTTTATTATTGGGGTTGGCGCTGTGGCATATGGGTAGAGCTGCTGCCTGCAGTGCTGGAATCCCATATGGGCGCTGGTTTGAGTCTTGGCTGCTCCACCTCTGATCCAGCTCCCTGCTAATGGCCTGGAAAAGCAGTAGAAGATGGCCCAGGTGTATGGGCCTCTGTACCCATGTGGGAGACCCAAAAGAAGCTCCTGACGCCTGGCTTCGGCCAGTGTGTAGCCATGTGGGGAGTGAACTAGTGGATGGAAGACTGCTCTCTCTTTGCCTCTGCCTCTCTGTAACTATGCCTTTCAGATAAATGAATATTTAAAAATATATTTATGGGGCTGGTGCTGTGGTATAGCGGGTAAAGCTGACACCTGTAGTGCAAACATCCCTATGGGCACCGGTTCGAGTCTCAGCTGCTTCACTTCTGATCCAGCTCTTTGCTGTGGCTTGGGAAAGCAGTGGAAGATGGTCCAAGTCCAAGTCCTGTACCCATGTGGGAGACCCATAGGTGTTCCTGGCTTCAGACTGGCGCAGCTCAGGCCATTGTGGCCAGTTGGAGAGTGAACCAGCAGATGGAAGACCTCTTCTCTCTCTTTCTCTTTGCCTCTCCTTCTCTCTCTGTGTAACTCAAATAAATAAATAATTTTCAATAATTTTTTTTGACAGGCAGAGTGGACAGTGAGAGAGAGAGACAGAGAGAAAGGTCTTCCTTTTCCATTGGTTTACCCCCCAATGGCCGCTGTAGCCAGTGCACCATGCTGATCCTACGGCAGGAGCCAGGTGCTTCTCCTGGTCTCCCATGCGGGTGCAGGGCCCAAGGACTTGGGCCATCCTCCATTGCCCTCCTGAGCCACAGCAGAAAGCTGGCCTGGAAGAGGAGCAACCGGGACAGAATCCGGCGCCCCGACTGGGACTAGTACCAAGGGTGCCAGCGCCGCAGGTGGAGGATTAGCCTAGTGAGCCGCGGCGCTGGCCAATAATTCTTTAAAAATATATTAATTATTTTTATCAACTTGAAAGGCAAAATGTTGGAGAGAGAGAGATCTTTGTTCTGTTGGTTCACTTTTTTTTTTTTTTATTTGACAGATAGAGTTACAGAACAGTGAGAGAAAGAGAGACAAAGGTCTTCCTTTGGTTGGTTCACCCCCCAAATGGCCGCAACGGCCAGAGCTGCACTGATCCAAAGCCAGGAGCCAGGTGCTTCCTCCTGGTCTCCCATGTGGGTGCAGGGGCCCAGGCACTTGGGCTATCCTCCACTGCCCTCCGGGCCACAGCAGAGAGCTGGACTGGAAGATTAGCAACCGGGACTAGAACCCGGTGCCCATATGGGATGCCGGCGCCGCAGGCGGAGGATTAACCAAGTGAGCCACAGCGCCGGCCTGGTTCACTTCCTAAAAGCCTGCAACAACCAGACCTCGGTTGGCCTGAGACCAGGATCCAGGAGCTCCATGTTGGTGGCGGGAGCCCAAGGGCCTGAGCCATCATTTGCTACCTCCTAGGCTGCATCAGCAAGAAGCTGAATTGAAAGTGGCGTAACCAGGACTTGAATTGGCGCTCTGATATGGGGTATGGGTGTCCCAGGTGGTAGCTTTACCCACTGTCTCACAGTGCCTGACCCCCACCATAGTAGTTTATTTCTGCATTTTACCACTTGAGTGTTCTGCCTTGTTTGTTAGCTATGGCTGTATCCATTATTAGGCTGCAAGCTTCTTGAGGGGTGGAACAATTATTCATTTATTTTTTATGTTCCACAGTTTTAGAATACTGCTTTGCGTGAGATAGGCAATCAGTTTGTTAAACTGTACAATGCTTTACAAAACACATTTCTTTATTTTTAAAAATCTTACTTATTTTTATTTATTTGAAAGGCAGAGAGACAGAGACAGAGATCTTCTATCCCATGTGTACTCCCCAGATACCCACAACAGACAGGACTGGGCCAGGCTGAAGCCAGGAGCCTGGGATTCACTGCAGGTCTCCCACATGGGTGGCAGGGACCCATGTACTTGAGCCATCGCCTGCTGCCTTCCTGTGGACAAGCAGTTAGTCAGAAGCAGGACCAGAACTGGAACCCAGACATTCCCAAATGGGATTTAGGCTTCCCAAGTGGTCCCTTAACTGCAGTGCCTAATGTCCACACCCACACATTTCTTAAATAGCCACTTACGTCAAGTGGTGTTCCCTGTGAGTGCCAGGAGTAGAATCAGATACTTACGTTTGCCTTGGAGGTCTGTCGATACGGTAAGGGAGATAGAGAGGTAAACAGTGATCATTACAGTGTGGTGGGTTCTGTAACAGGAGGCTGTCCAGGGGGTTGGCAAAACTGAAGAGGCAGCATCTAATTCAAGAGCTGGGGATGATTTCACAGAGGAGGAGCTGTGGCAGAGTGAGCCAAGTTCAGATAGGCAAAATGGCAAGGAAATAATATGCAAGCAAATTAAATACCACGAGTGGCAGTTTGGCCTCATCAGAAAGAGCATGGCCTGTTTGGGGAGTTTGAAGTAGTTTTTGGTGTGACTGGAGGTGGTGCTGAGAAGACAGACGTAGGCTAGTTCATGGAACATGAGGCCAATAAACTGGCATTTCTACCTTTTATTAATATACTTTAAAAAATTAAAAATTTTGAGAGGTAGAGAGAGAAGGAAAGAACATTCCCATTCACTGGTTCACTTCTTAAATGCCTGCT
Source organism: Oryctolagus cuniculus (assembly GCF_964237555.1). Taxonomy (NCBI): domain Eukaryota; kingdom Metazoa; phylum Chordata; class Mammalia; order Lagomorpha; family Leporidae; genus Oryctolagus; species Oryctolagus cuniculus. The sequence goes on along the minus strand of NC_091432.1, from coordinate 228,997,347 downwards.
GTGGTCTGGGATGGGGCTGGGCCAGAACTGGGAGCCATGAACTCAATCCAGGTTTCCCATGTGAACGTCAGGAACGTAACCACCTGGGCTATCACTGCTACCGTGCAGGGTCTGCATTACCAGGAAGCTGAAGTCAGGAGCCAGGAGTGGAGCCAGACGTTGAACCCAGGCACTCTGATATGGGATGTCAGTGTTTGAATGGCATCTTAACCAATAAGCTGTATGCCCACCCCGGTGTGAAACAGTTTTGAATTCCATGCATAATTCTTTCAAAATACACATTTTCCATGAACATTTTGAAGACTGATGTGGATGGATTTCAAAGTTTTTTCTTGCACCAAAATAAACTTGAGTATCCTTTCAGTCCATATTTCATGAACATACTTTTTAAAGATTGATTTATTTATTTGAAAGGTAGAGTTTATATATCTATATATATATATAGAGAGAGAGACAGAGAGAGATCGATCGATCTTCCATGAGCTAGTTCCCTTTGCAAATGGCTGCAATGGCTGTTGCTGGGCCAGGCCAAAGCCAGGAGCCTGGAACTCCACCTGGGTTTCCCAAGTGGGTGACAGGGCCCATGCACTTGGGTCATCCACTGTTGCTTTCCAGGTTCATTAGCAGGGAGCTGAATCAGAAGTGGAGCAGCTGGGGCTTGACCTGGTGCTCATAGGATGCCAGCATTTCAGGCAGCAGCTTAACCTCCCTGTGACACCACAGTGCTGGCCCCCTCCATGAACTTTCTGTCGTACCGTCTTACTAAGCTTAGGAAAAAGATCTAGATCTGTGGTTCTGACTGGGGACAATCTTGCATGCCTTCCTCTGCTCTGGATATTTGGCAATCTCTGGAGACATTTGTGGTTGTCACAATTCAGTGACTTGGCGTGAGTAGACAGTGAATGCAGAAGTCAGAGAGGTTGTTAAACATTTATAAGGTACAGGATGGCAACCTTATGCAACAAAGAATTAGTAAGTGCCATGATTGAGACTCTGTGTAGCCTGAAAATATAGATACTATGTTCTGGATTCTAAGGATATGAATCACATTGTCATCTCAGATCCCTAGAGACTAAAGAAATGTTGTGTAAGATATTTTAGATGCATTTTTATTTATTAAGCTGAAGGTATTTTATAAATATCATACACAAAAGTAAATACAGGGAATGGTATATTTATATAGCAAAATCAGCTAAACATAATTTTTTTTTAATTTTAATTTTTGAAAGGCAGAGTGGACAGTGAGAGAGAGAGAGACAGAGAAAGGTCTTCTTTTGCTGTTGGTTCACCCTCCAATGGCCGCCGTGGCTGGCGCGCTGCGGCCAGCGCACCGCGCTGATCCGATGGCAGGAGCCAGGTGCTTCTCCTGGTATCCCATGGGGTGCAGGGCCCAAGCACTTGGGCCATCCTCCACTGCCTTCCCTGGCCACAGCAGAGAGCTGGCCTGGAAGAGGGGCAACCGGGACAGAATCCGGCACCCTGACCGGGACTAGAACCCGGTGTGCTGGCACCGCAAGGCAGAGGATTAGCCTAGTAAGCCGCGGCACTGGCCAACTAAACATAATTTTTTAAAAGATTTATTTATTTAATTGAAAGGCAGAGTTACAGAGAGGCATAGGTGGAGAGAGAGAGAGGTCTTCCTTCTGCTGGTTCACTCCCAGATTGTTGCAATGGCCAGAGCTGCGCTGATCCAAAACCAGGAGCCAGGAGCTTCTTCTGGGTCTACCACGTGGGTGCAGGGACCCAAGGACTTGGGCCATCTTCCACTGATTTCTCTGGCCATAGCAGAGAGTTGGATTGGAAGTGGAGTGAGGTGCCTGCACTGCAGGCGGTGGCTTTACCTGCTACGTGTCGACCCCTCAAAAATTTATTTATCTGAAAGGCAGAATTACAGAGAGGGAGAGAGAGTAAGAGTGTGAAGTCTTCCCATCCGCTGGTTCACTCTCCAGATGGCCACAGTGCACGGAGCTGTGCTGATCTGAAGACAGGAGCTGCTTCTGGGTCTCCCACAACAGAGAGCTGGATCAGAACTGGCGCCCATATGGGATGCCAGCACTGGAAGCAGTGGCTTTGCCTGCTATGCCACAGCGGTTGCCACATAAGTAATTTTTAAAAATTAGAACACTGTATTTGAGGTGCAAGAGGAAACAGGGAGATGGGAACAGGAAATAGGACTGTTAACAAGTATCTTCAGGACACTGTAGAGAGAAGAAATAGGATCTCCTAAGAATGGGTGCTGTGAACCCCTTCTTACTCAAGAATGAAGAGGTAGTTGGGTATAAGGGGAGGGTGGTGTAGTTTGCCCTAAATTTTGGACAGAGTTGAGATTGTTGTCTCAGAGACTGTTGCAGAGCATAAGCGAAGCCATGCTTTCTACAGACAGCAACACGAAGATGCGTGTGAAGTGCCTGAGAGGAGAGGGCAAGTGTCTTGCCTGTGGCAAGACTGTGCTGTATGAGGTCACCGTGTTTGCAGATGGCAATCTACATATACTGAGATTTCATAGATTTTTCTTGTTTTTGTGTGTGTATGATAAGGACTTGGAAGGTACTGCTGAACTGAGGTGAGAGGCATCATCTTTGACTTAGAGACATAGCTCGCTGCATTCTCAGTGGGGAGATTCATGCATGGGAGGCAGCTGTAAGTTTACTCTGGCTAGCGTATCTGGGCTCTGGTTGAAGAAAAAGTGATTTACATGTGTTTTCCAAATACTCAGCCTTTGAGATTGAGAGTTTCATAATAATCTTCAATTTACAGCCCATTGTTACTTTCAGATCTGTACTGAGGCTATGGACTCTTGTGAGCAGTTTACTTCTCAGAGGTTAGGCCCTAAGCTTTCCAGGAGCCTACATAAATATGGAAGTGAAAAATTCAGTCTGTGAGGCCGGCGCTGTGGTGTAACTGCTGCATGCAGTGCCGACATCCCATATGGGCGTCTCTTTGAGACCTGGCTTCTCCACTTCTGATCTAGCTCTCTGCTGTGGCCTAGGAAAGTAGTGGAGGATGGCCCAAGTCCTTGGGCCCCTGCACCCGTATGGGAGACCCAGAGGAAGCTCTTGGTTCCTGACTTCGGATCAGTGCAGCTCCGGCCATTGCGGCCAATTGGGGAGTGAAACAGTGGATGGAAGACTTCTCTCTCTGCCTCTCCTTTCTGTGTGTAACTCTGACTTTCAAATAAATAAATAAATCTTTAAAAAAAAGTCTGTGAAATGATTAAAAAAACAAACAAGCTGCTCAGGGAAATTGCTTGTATCCCTGATGGGGAGCAGAGAAAAGTTCTAACTCTGGGTCCTTCTTAAAGGCTATTGTTAACTCTATATCTGTGTATCTTCTTTATGATCTACATTGTGTCAAGCTCTGTAGGAGACTTGGCATGTAGTGGTACACACCACTACAGTGCAGTTTGAGAAGCAACTTGGAAAGGGCAGAATAGTGTAGGGATAAGCACAGGCCTCTAGAGGGCAGTGTGGCTTACTTCAGGGTAGAATTTAGTGAAATTAAAAAAAAAATTTTTAGAGTGATATTTTAATAACTGATCTTTATCGGGGATGTATATAGTGGAGCCCACATTTTACATTTCCTGAGCGTGGGAAGTTGGGAGATAAACATTGTAGGAAGTAGAGAACTTACCTCTCAGATGCATTATGGAGAAACGAATGGATGGTGAGCTTTGGAAGCTCCTATTAGAGGATGCATTAGGCAGGAAATAGTCCAATTGTATTCATGGTACAGGCTTTGACTCTCACTGATGGAAATTAGGCCTTTGCAGAGAGACACAAACACACATAGAGATCTTCCGATTCACTCCCCAAATGCCTGTAACAGCTGGAGCCGCTCCAAATCTGGAGCCTGGAACTTAGTCTTTCTCCCATGTGAGTGGCAGGAGCTCAGGTTTTTGGCTGCCACCTGCTGACTCCAAGGTGTGCATTAGGAGAAAGTTGGAACTGTTGCCAGAGCCAGAACTTAAACCAAGGGACTTTGATGTAGGCCTCTCAAGAAATGTCCTACCCATCCTGCAAAACATCTATCTCAAACCTGCTACTTTTTTTTTTTTTAAAGATGTGAAATCTGAAAGGTGGTGTGAATGAGACAAGTAACTGACAACATGTAGGCCTTATGGAGCAAACTTGGAAACAAACAGAAAACACCATTTGCTCTTATAAAAATTACTGGAGTTATTATTGAAGTTTGGTGAATTTGCGGTGCCGGCACCCCAGGTTCTAGTCCCAGATGGGGCACCGGGTTCTAGTCCCGGTTGCTCCTCTTCCAGTCCAGCTCTCTGCTGTGGCCCGGGAGTGCAGTGGAGGATGGCCCAAGTGCTTGGGCCCTGCACCCGCATGGGAGACCGGGAGACCTGGCTCCTGGATTCGGATTGGTGCAGCGCGCCGGCTGTAACAGCCATTTGGGGGATGAACCAATGGCAAAGGAAGACCTTTCTCTCTGTCTCTCTCTCTCTCACTGTCTAACTCTGCCTGTCCAAAAAAAAAAAAAAAAAAATGTATTGGGATGAAGGGGCCAGTGCTTTGGCACAGTGGGCTAAGCCACTGCCTTCAGTGCTGAGTCCTAACTGCTGCACTCCAGCTCCCTGTTGATGGCGCCGAGGAAAACAACAGAAGATGGCCCAAGTGCTTGGGCCCCTGCCACCCATGTGGGAGACCTGGATGAAGCTCCTGACTATGGTCTGGCCCAGCCACGCCATTGTGGCCATTTGGGGAGTGAACCAGCAGATGGAAAAATCTCTCTGTCTTACCTTATCTCTGTAACACTGCTTTTCAAATAAATAAATCTTTTTTTTTTTTTTTGACAGGCAGAGTGGACAGTGAGAGAGAGAGAGAGAGAGAGAAAGGTCTTCCTTTGCCGTTGGTTCACCCTCCAACGGCTGTGGCCGGCACGCTGCGGCTGGCGCACCACGCTGATCCAATGGCAGGAGCCAGGTACTTATCCTGGTCTCCCATAGGGTGCAGGGCCCAAGTACTTGGGCCATCCTCCACTGCACTCCCTGACCACAGCAGAGAGCTGGTCTGGAAGAGGGGCAACCAGGACAGAATCCGGCGCCCCAACCAGGACTAGAACCTGGTGTGCCAGCGCCGCAAGGCGGAGGATTAGCCTAGTGAGCCGCGGCGCCAGCTACTCTTTAATTTTTAAAGACTTATTTATTTGAAAGGAAGAGAGAAAGAGAGAGAAGTGCTCTTTCATCTGTTGGTTCACTCCCCCCAAATGGCTGTAATAGCTGGGACTGGATCATGCTGAAGCCAGGAGCCAGGAATTCCATCTAGGTCTCCCACATGGGTAGTAGGGGCCAAAGTACTTGGGCCATAATTTGCTGCTTCCCATGTGTATTATTAGCGGGGAGTAGCCAGAAACCCAACCAGCACTCTGATATGGGGTGTGGGTGTCCCACGTTGCATCTTAACCTGCTATGCCACAATACCCATCCCAGCTTTTTAAAAAAGATTTATTTATTTGAAAGAGAACAGTGGGGTGGGGGATAAGGTTGAAAGGAGATAGGTATCAAGAGAGATTGAGATCTTCCATCTGCTACTTCACTTCCTAGATGGTCACAACAGCCAGACCTGGGCCAGGCTGAAGCCAGGAATCAGGAATTCCATCTGGATCTCCCACATGCTGACTTCTGCATTAGCAGGAAGCTGGATCAAAAGTGCAGCAACCCAGGGGCTGGCACTGTGGCATAGCTGGTAAAGCCACCTGCCTGCAGTGCCAGCATACAATATGGACGCTGGTTCAAGTCCCAGCTGCTCTACTTCCAATCCAACTCTCTGCTGTGGCCTGGGAAGGCAGTAGAAGATGGCCCAAGACCTTGGGCCTCTGTACCTGTGTGGGAGACCTGGAAGAAGCTCCTGGTTCCTGGCTTCGGATTGGTCCAGTTCTGGCTGTTGCGGTCATTTGGGGAGCGAACCAGCAGGTGGAGGACCTCTCTCTCTCTGCTGCTGCTTCTCTCTCTGTGTAACTCTGACTTTCAAATAAATAAAATAAATCTTAAAAAAAAAAAAAGAAGAAGAAGTGGAGCAGCCTGGACTTGAACAGTACTCTGATATGAGATGCTACTGTACTACAATGCCTATCCTGACTCTTTAATTTTAGATTTGCACTTTATAATTAATTCCAGTTTTAATTTTGGAATGATTGTCAATTTACATGCAATTGTAAGACAATCTAGAAAGGTCCCAGGTATCATTTAATGTTTTCCCTAGTAATAACATTTTGTCAAACTATAATACAATACTACTACCAGTACTACTACCAGGATGTTGACATTGATACAGCCCACCATCTTGTTCATATTTCTCAGGTTTATTTGTATTCATTGATATGTGTACATTTAGTTCTATGAGATTTTATTACACCTATAGGCTCATGTATCAAGCACCATATTCCATATAATACAGCATGGTTCTGTCACTACAACATTCCTCTTTTTTTTTTTTTTTTTAATTTATTTATTTTGTTTTATTTTTTTTGGCAGGAAGAGTTAGAGAGAGAGAGAGAGACAGAGAGAAAGGTCTTCCTTCCTTGGTTCACCCCCCACATGGCCGCTACGGCCAGCGAGCATCACCAATCCAAAGCCAGGAGCCAGGTGCTTCCTTCTGGTCTCCCATGCGGGTGCAGGTCCCAAGCACTTGGGCCATCCTCCACTGCCTTCCCAGGCCACAGCAGAAAGCTGGACTGGAAGAGGAGCAACCGGGACAGAATCTGGCACCCCAACTAGGACTAGAACCCAGGGTGCCAGTGCCTCAGGCAGAGGATTAGCCTAGTGAGCCATGGTGCCGGCCCAACATTCCTCTTGTTACCATTTTATAGCCACACCTACTTCTTTTTTTGATTAATTTAATTTATTTGAAAGAGTTACAGAGAGAGGTAGAGACAGAGAGGTCTTCCATCCGCTGGTTCACTACCCAGATGTCCACAATGCCTGGAGCTGCACCAATCCAAAGCAGGGAGCCAGGAGCTTGTTCTAGGTCTTCCACATGGGTGCAGGGGCCCAAGGACTTGGGCCATCCTCTACTGCCTTCCCAGGCCATAGCAGAGAGCTGGATCGGAAGAGGAGCAGCCGGGGACTGGAACTGGCGCCCATATGGGATGCTGGTGCTTCAGGCCAGGGCCTTAACCTGCTGTGCCACAGCGCCTGCCCCAGCCACACCTACTTCTGTGTGCTACACTAACTCCTGGACCTCTGACAACCACTAATCTGTTACCAATTTCTGTAATTGTGTCATTTCAAGAATGTTGTATAAATGGAATCATACAGTATATAACCTTTTGGGACAGGTTCCCCCCCCCCCCATCATAAGTCGCTTTTAATTAATTCAATTTTTGTGACAGTAGTTCTTTTTATTGCGAAGTAGTAGACCATGATGGAGGATTAACCTATTGAGCCACGGTACCAGCCCCAATTTACTTTTTTTTTTTTTTTAATATTTATTTATTTAAAAGGCAAAGTTACGGAGAGGGGGAGAGATCTTCCATCCACTGGTTTACTCCCCAAACAGGTGCATCTACCAGGGCTGGGCAAGGCCAGAGCTAGGAGCCCAGAACTCCATCTGGGTCTTCCACCAGGGTACAGGGCCATCTTCTGTTGCTTTCCTGGTTGCATTAGCAGTGAACTGGATTGAAAATGGAGCAGCCTGGGCTCAAATTGGCACCCATATGAGATGCAGAAATCGCAAGCAGTGGCTTAACTGGCTGTGCCACAATGCCAGCCTACACAATTTACTTTTAAGTTAGCAAATAAAAATATTTACTTCTAGAATTATTTACTATAAAATTAGCAAGGGAGTTTATCTTTTGGAATAGTCCTTATATCATTCTTTTTGAAAGAAAAAAAAGATTTATTTAATTGAAAGGCAGAGTTATATATATAGAGAAGAAGATATGGAGAGAGATCTTCAATCCACTAATTCACACCCTAGATGTCTGAATCTGCCAGGGCTGGGCCAGGCCAAAGCCAGGAGCTTCATCTGGGTCTCCTACATAGGTGGCAGGGACCCGAGTACTTGGGCCATCTCCCACTACTTTCCAAGGCACATTAACAGGGAGCTGGATCAGAAGTAGACCTTCCAGGACTCAAACCTGTGCCCATATGGGATGATGGCATTGGATACAGCAGTTTAGCCTGCTGTGCCACAATGCTGGTCCTGTCCTTGTGTCATTCTTATGCATTATTAAGTGTTATGTGAAGCTGACAGACATCTAACCCTAGAATCATCGCAGAATAGTTGCTTTTCTTGTCAGAAAGTATATACTTGGGAGGTGGGTGATGTGCTGCTTGAGACACCCACATTCCATATTGGAGTGGTGGTTCCTGTCCTAACACCTCTGCTTCCTATCCAGCTGCCTGCTGATGCATCCTGGGAAGCAGCAGATAATGGCTCAAGTGCTTGGGTTCTTGCCACCCAAAGAGGAGGGAGACCTGGATGGAGTTCCAAGCTCCTGGCTTCTGCTTCTCCCTGGCTGTTGCAAGCATTTGGGGAGTGAACTGACAGTGGAAGATAGTGCATTTACTTGTTCTCCCGCTCATTCTTTATGTGTCACTCTGCTTTTCGAATTGAAGAAAATAAACAAACATTAAAAAGAACAGTATACTTAGGAGTAGCATTTGGCCTACTGTTTCAGTTGGTTGGGCTGCCTGGGTTTAGTGCCTGACTCTGGTTCCTGACTCCAGCCTCCTACTAACGTAGACCCTGGGAAGAAATGGTGATGGGTCAAGTAATTGAGTCCCTGATACCAGGTGGGAGATCTGGATTGAGTTCCTAACATCCAGTGTCAGCTCCAACTCTGGCCACCGTGGAGAGTGAATCAGCAGATGGAAACTGGCTCTCTTTCTGTGTCCCTGCGGCTAAAGTAAATAAAATATTTAACAAATATAGTTAGTCTTGGTGATGGTGTTGTGGCATGGTGGATAAAGCCGCTGGTATCACATATGGGTTCATGTCCTGGCTGCTCTACTTCCCATCCAGCTCCCTACTAATGGCCTGGGAAAAGCAGTGGAAGATGGTCCAAGTGTTTGGGCCTCTGCAACCCATGTGGTAGACCCAGAAGAAACTTCCATCCACTGGATCACTCCTCAAATGGACACAAAGGCTGGAGCTGGGCCATTCCAGAGCCAGGAGCCAGGAGTTTCTTCCTGGTGTCCAGTGTGGGTACAGGGGCCAACCACTTGGGCCATCTGTCACTGATTTCCCAGGCACATTAGTGGGAAGCTGGATCAGAAGTGGAACAGCCAGGACTCTAACAGGAGCCCATATGGGATGCCAGCATCATAGGCAGAGGCTTTACTTGCTATACCACAATGGTGGCTCCAGAAGATCTCTTTCTGTCTCTCCATGACCCTCAAAATAAATTATAAATCTTTAAAAAACTATGTACTTGAGGCTGGTGCTGTGGTGTAACGGGTAAAGCCACCACCTGCAGTGCCAGCATCCCATACAGGTGCCGATCCAAGAATCGGCTGCTTCATTTCTGATCCAGCTCTCTGCTGTAGCCTGGGAAAGCAGTGTTTGAAGATGGCCCAAGTCCTTGGGCCCCTGCACCGGTGTGGGAGACCCAGAAGAAGCTCCTGGCTCCTGGCATCAGATTGGCTCAGCTCCAGTCATTGTGGCCATTTGGGGAGTGAACCAGTGGATGGAAGACTTCTCTCTCTGCCTGTACCTCTCTGTAACTCTGCCTTTCAAATAAATAAATAAATCATAATATATATATATATATATATACATATATACACACACACACACATATATATGCACACACACATATATGTACTTAATCCTTTTAAGTATGTCCTTGTTTATTTTCTATTTGATCCTTATTTTTAATATTTTAGTAAAAGCTTGCATTTTATTTCTCTTACAGCGGCTATGTGACTATGTTTGTGACCTCCTCTTAGAAGAGTCAAACGTTCAACCAGTATCAACACCAGTGACAGTGTGTGGAGACATACATGGACAGGTAAAAATTTCATGAGCAGGTTTTTACGTTTGGTGTTCATGGTCCATTTGTATTAACATTTTTGCTGCAGAATTTAAAATGACAACAGAAAACAGCTGATGGTTAGCTAGGTTGCCTCAGTCTCTGTGACTTTTTTCCTTTTTTTCCTTTTTTCCTGTTCTGGTGAATAAAAGCAGTAGTCAAATTGTTCGAGGAGTTTGTTGAAATAACACTTGGAAAGTGAATAGAATGTAGCATTGTGTTCTGTGGAATGGTGGGAGTGGAAGATATAAAATACAAACTTGAGCTGCTCTTAGTAATAGTAGGAGATGTTTTGGTTTTAGGTACTTCTCCCCACATTTGTGCTTTCTGTTCATTTCTTTTGAGTCTATTCATGTCATACATTGTTGAAAATGTATCATTTCTGGCCGGCGCCACGGCTCACTAGGCTAATCCTCCGCCTTGTGGCGCCGGCACACCGGGTTCTAGTCCCAGTCGGGGCACCGGATTCTGTCCCAGTTGCCCCTCTTCCAGGCCAGCTCTCTGCTGTGGCCAGGGAGTGCAGTGGAGGATGGCCCAAGTACTTGGGCCCTGCACCCCATGGGAGACCAGGAGAAGCACCTGGCTCCTGCCTTCGGATCAGCGCGGTGTGCTGGCCACAGCGCGCCAGCCGCGGTGGCCATTGGAGGGTGAACCAACGGCAAAAGGAAGACCTTTCTCTCTGTTTCTCTCTCTCACTGTCCACTCTGCCTGTCAAAAAAAAAAAAAAAAGAAAAAGAAAAAAGAAAAAATGTATCATTTCTTTAGTGGCAATGAGAATAGCAAAGGTTCAGGAAAATAAAATTGTTGGTGCATGATTTCACAGCAGATTGCTAATGGAATGAGATGAAAAAGATTTAATTCATTTTTTCATCTGTTGCGTTTCTGTTGGTAAGAATTTCAAAGCAGTAATGGGGGGCCACACCTTACCTTTGGATTCTAAGTGTTCAACCAACTTGGAACCCTTATATGTATTTATAATATTTGAGAGTTACAGAAAGAGAAGGAGAGACAGAGACCTTCTGTCTGCTGGTTCACTGCCTAGATGGTTGCAACAGCCAGGGTTGGGCCAGGCAGAAGCCAGGAGCCAGGAGGTTCATCTAGGTCTCCCATGAGGGTACAGGGGCCTAAGCACTTGGGCCATTCTCTGCTGCTTTCCCAGGCCATTAGCAGGGAGCTGGATCAGAAGTAGGGCAGTCGGGACATGTATAGTTCCCATATGAGATGCCTGCATTTCAGGCAGGTTATTTATTTAACTACTATGCCACAACACCAGCCCCTGTGGGTTTTTTTTTTTTTTTTTTTTTTTTTAAACTGGGAAATAAAACCTGAACAGTAGGGGCTCCAGCCATTGAGGCCAGTTGGGAAGTGAACCAGTGGATGGAGGACCTCTCTCTCTCTCTCTCTCTGCCTCTCCTATCTCTGGGTAGCTTTGACTTTCAAATTAAAAAAAAAAAAAAAAATAGCCTGCTTTATAAATTTTTTAATTTTGAAGCCCACCTGTGGTTGTTTGGGCAGGCCAAGCTAAATGATTTCATGGGCCTATATGGCCCACAGGCCAGATGTTCCCCACCCCTTTTCTATGTAAACAAAACACAAATATTTATTATCCTTTTACAGAGAATATACATGGAAATTTTAAGAAACCCATTCCTAAAGTCACTCTAGAGAACTTTAATTTTAACAGATCAAAGATGACATAATGGGGCCTCTGTCTAGGAGCTGATGACATGCAGATGTCAAGTTTATTATAAGCTCCCTCTCCAGAAAACAGCATGAAAAGCCAAAAGGTAAACAGCCCTGCAAGCAGTCAATAGGATTTACTCATGGAGCATCCCCTAATCAGAGTCAATTCACGCACAATTCTGCAGTCATATTTAAGGCAGAGTAACTGCACGGATGACACAGGCAATCATAAATACTATATTGTGGGGCTGGCGCTGTGGCGTAGCAGGTAAAGCTGCCGCCTGCAGTGCCGGCATCCCATATGGGTGCCGGTTCGAGTGCCAGCTGCTCCACTTCTGATTCAGCTCACTGCTATGGCCTGGGAAAGCAGTAGAAGATGGCCCAAGTCCTTGGCCCCCTGGGAGACCTGGAAGAAACTCCTGGCTCCTAACTTCAGATCGGTGCAGCTCCAGCCTTTGTGGCCATCTGGGGAGTGAACCAGCGGATGGAAGACCTCCTCCCCACCTTGTCTCTTTGACTCTCTGCCTCTTTTCTCTCTGTGTAACTCTGACTTTCAAGTAAATAAATAAGTCTTAAAAAAAATACCTCATTGTTCATAATACATTACTGGTCCTATTGTTCCAACTTCAACGTATGCATATAGCAGACTCTGAATGACTGTTCAGTTTCTTTTTAAAGATTTATTTATTTGAAAGTCAGAGTTACAGAAAGAGAGAGGTTTTCTATCTACTGGTTCACTCCCCAGATAGCCACAATGGCCAGAGCTGCGCCCATCTGAAGCCAGGAGCCAGGGGCTTCTTCCAGGTCTCCTATGTGGGTGCAGGGGCCCAAGGACTTGGGCCATCTTCTACTGCTTTCCCAGGCCGTAAGCAGGGAGCTGGATTGGAAGTGGAGCAGCCGGGACTCAAACTGGCAGCCATATGGGATGCCGGCACTGCAGGTGGTGGCTTTACCCGCTGCACCACAGTTCTGGCCTCAAGCAGGCTAGTTTATTTTTTAATTTTTTTTGACAGGCAGAGTGGACAGTGAGAGAGACAGAGAAAGGTCTTCCTTTTCCTTGGTTTACCCCACAATGGCCGCTGCAGCTGGTGCACCACGCTGATCCGGTGCACCACGCTGATCCGAAGCCAGGAGCCAGGTGCTTCTCCTGGTCTCCCATGTGGGTGCAGGGCCCAAGCACTTGGGCCATCCTCCACTGCACTCCCGGGCCACAGCAGAGAGCTGGATTGGAAGAGGAGCAATCAGTAGGCCAGCACCGTGGCTCAATAGGCTAATCCTCCGCCTAGTGGCGCCAGCACACCGGGTTCTAGTCCCGGTCGGGATGCCGGATTCTGTCCTGGTTGCCCCTCTTCCAGGCCAGCTCTCTGCTTGTGGCCCGGGAGTGCAGTGGAGGATGGCCCAAGTGCTTGGGTCCTGCACCCGCTTGGGAGACCAGGATAAGCACTGGCTCCTGCCTTCGGATCAGCACGGTGCGCCAGCCACGGCGGCCATTGGAGGGTGAACCAACGGCAAAGGAAGACCTTTCTCTCTGTCTCTCTCTCTCACTGTCCACTCCGCCTGTATTAAAAAAAAAAAAAAAAAAAAGGAAGAGGAGCAACCGAGACAGAATCCGGCGCCCCAACCGGGACTAGAACCCGGGGTGCCAGCACCGCAGGCAGAGGATTAGCCTATTGAGCCGTGGCGCTGGCCAGCAGGCTAGTTTTTAAGTTGAAACTTTTCTGTGGCTCATGAATGATTTTATAAATATCCAAATGGTCCTTGTCAGAAAAAAGATTCCCCACCCCTGACATAGAAGATCCTCATAAGCAGTGCCTTAAAACAGTCCTCAAAACTGGAATAAACCAGGTCATGTTTTCCTTTGGTTATGATATTAAAACTAAGGGGTTACTTGTGTTATCAAGATATTTATTTATTTATATAAAAGACAATTAGAAATCTTCCATTCGCTGGTGCACTCCCCAAATGACTTCAATGACTGGGGCTGTGTTAAGCTGGAGCCAGGCTGGAGCTCTGTCTGGGTTTCCAGTGTGGGTAGCAAGGGACCAAGCACGTGGGCCGTTTTCTGCTTTCCCAGGTGCTTTAGCAGGGAGTTCGATTGGAGGTAGAGCAGTCAGGACTCAAACCAGCCCTCGTGGAATTCCAGCATTGCAGGTGATGGCTTAGCCTGCAGTGCCACAACACAGCTGTGATCAGAGATCAGAAAAAGACAGTTTCAAACTACTAAAATAAATCAAAATCAAGAAATTATACTTTCATAATATACATACTTTTTCAAATGTACAATTCTTCTGAACATTTATCTGTGTTTTAAGTTTAACAAAGTGCTTTTTTCTGCACTATGTGTCAGTATCTTTTCAAGAATTCTCAGAGATAAGGTCATTTTGTAGAGTCTAAACTCACATAGTTACTAAGGAGCAGAGCTGAGATTTGAAACTCACTTGGTTCCTCTTTTTTTTTTTTTTTTTTTTTTTTTTGACAGGTAGAGTTATAGACAGTGAGAGAGAGACAGAGAGAAAGGTCTTCCTTCCGTTGGTTCACTCCCCTAATGGCCGCTACGGCCAGCGCTGCGCTGATCCGAAGCTTGGAGCCAGGTGCCAGGCCATAGCAGAGAGCTGGATTGGAAGAGGAGCAACCGGGACTAGTACCCGGCACCCCAACCAGGACTAGAACCCTCATTGCCGGCACCGCAGGCAGAGGATCAGCCAAGTGAACCACAGCGCCGGCCCACTTCGTTTCTCTTATACATGTTCCTTAACCACTATTACCAAACTCAGAATATTGTTTCTCTTGTCCTTTTTTTTTAAATGGAAGTGTTTGTGTAGGTTTTTGTTTGTTTGTTTTTTAGATTTACTTATTTATTTAAGAGGCAGAGTTACAGAGAGAGGGAGAGACAAAGTGAGAAGTCTTCCATCCACTCCCCAAGTGGCTGCAAAGGCTGGATCTGGGGTGATCCAAACCCAGGAGCCAGGAGCTTCTTCTGGACCTCAATGTGGGTGTAGGGGCCCAAAGACTTGGACCATCTTCCACTGCTTTCCCAGGCTGTTAACCAGGGAGGTGGATCGGAAGTGGGCAGCCAAGATTTGAACTGGCGCCCATATGGGATGCTGGTGCCACAGGCAGAGGCTTAGCCTTCTGTGCCACAGCACCAGCCCCTGTACTTGACTCTTTTTTTTTTTTTAATTTATGCATTTATTTGAAAGGCAGAGTTAGAGAGAGGCAGAGGTAGAGAGAGATCTTCCATCCACTGATTGATTCCCCAAATGGCCACAACAATTGGAGCTTGGCAAATCTGAAGCCAGGAGCCAGGAGCTTCTTCTAGGTCTCCCATGCTAATGCAGGAGCCCAAGGTCTTGGGCCATCTTCTGTTGCTTTCCCAGGCCATAGCAGACAGCTGGATCAGAAGTGGAGCAGTCGGGACTCAAACCAGCACCCATATGGGATGCCAGCATTGCAGGTGGCAGTTTTACCTGTTATATCAAGCCCGGCCCTTGTACTTGACTCTTAAAAGCAATCGCTGATTAAAAACATGGACTTTGGGGCTGGTGTTGTGCCATAGCGGGTAGCTGCCACCTGCAATGCAGGCATCCCATATGGGCACCAGTTCGAGTCCTGGTTGCTCCATTTCTGATCCAGCTCTCTGATATGGCCTGGGAAAGCAGTAGAAGATGGCCCAGATACTTGGAACGCTGCACTCATGTGGGAGACCTGGAAGAAGCTCCAGGCACCTGGCTTTGGATCAGTCCAGCTGTTGCCGTTGTGGCCATTTGCGAAATGAACCAGCAGATGGAAGACTTCTCTCTTGCTCTCTCTCTGCCTCTCTGTAACTCTGCCTTTCAAATGGATAGGCCAGCGCTGCAGCTCACTAGGCTAATCCTCCGCCTGTGGTGCCGGCACCCCGGGTTCTAGTCCCAGTTGGGGCGCCGGATTCTGTCCCAGTTGCTTCTCTTCAGTCCAGCTCTCTGCTGTGGCCCGGGAAGGCAGTGGAGGATGGCCCAGGTCCTTGGGCCCTGCACCTGCATGGGAGACCAGGAGGAAGCACCTGGCTCCTGGCTTCAGATTGGCACAGCATGCTGGCCATAGTAGCCATTTGGGGGTGAACCAATGGAAGGAAGACCTTTCTCTCTGGCTCTCTCTCTCACTGTCTAATTCTGCCTGTCAAAAAAAAAAAATCTTCAAATAAATAGATAAATCTTTAAAAAAAAAAACAAAAAAACACACAAGGAAAAAACAAAAACATGGACTTCAGCGCCATAACATCTGTTAGCTAATTAGATTGAAAGTGAGCTATATCCTTTGAGACTTGTACAGTTGTCCCTGTCCTGGGGCCATTCTAGAATTGCAGTATTGGTTTGAATCTGAATCAGCATGTTGGCAAGCATGAGCTGAGGAGTGAAGCAGTATAATGTAGTGAGAAGATTACAGACTTCACTGTCAAACATAGGTTGGTTTAGATCCTGGCTTGGCCACATACTAGCTAGTTAAGAGACTTCATCTAGCTCACAAATCCTCACAAGTATGGCCTACATAGACCCTTGGAGGTGCCTAAAGTGGTAAAATTGCTTTTGCCTCCACATGAATCAAGGAAGTGGTACAGACTATGCTAGTGATCATTGACTTCTGTATTCATACATAGGCACAGTAAAATAAATGCTAGTTTCACTCCAAGATGCCTTTAGTGGTGCAGTAAATATTAATTTTATTAACTGTCTACCTAAGTATATATATATATCTTTTGAATATTCCATATGATGACATAGGAAGAATGCATAAATCATATTTACTGCACACCAGAGAAAGATGGTTTACTCAAGGAAAAGTATTTACATGGCTCTTTGAGTCGAACTTTTAGGCAGCCACCTTGTTTTTTTTAAGATGTATTTATTTGAAAGGCAGAATTAGAGAGAAAGAGAGGCAGAGCGAGAGACATTCCATCTGCTGGTTCACTCCACAAATGGCTTCAATGGCCAGGGCTGGACCAAGCTGAAGCGAGGAGCCAAGAGCTTCTTCCAGATCTCCTGCGTGGGCACAGGGGCCCAAGTATTTGAGCCATCTTCTGCTGCTTTTCCCAGGCACATTAGTGAGATAGATTAGAGGTGGAGCAGCAGGGACTTGAATTAGCGCCGGCGTTGCAGGTGCTGGCTTAAACTGCTATGCCACAACTCAGGTTCCATGTTTAGTTTTTTGTTTTTGTTTTTGTTTTTGTTTTTGTTTAAAAGGATTTATTTGAAAGAGTTACAGAGAGAGGTAAAGACACAGACAGAGATGTCTTCCATCCGCTGGTTCACTACCCAAATGGCCGCAATGAGCCAGTCAGAAGCCAGAAGCCAGCGCTTTTTCTGGATCTCCCACATGGGTGCAGGAGTCCAAGGATTTGGGCCATCCTCTGCTGCTCTTCCAGGCCCATTAGCAGAAAGCTGGATTGGAAGTGGAGCAGCCAGGACTTGAACTGGCTGCCATATAGGATGCTGGCACTACAGGCCAGGGCTTTTAACCCACTGTGCCACAGTGCCAGCCCCTCCATGTTGAGTTTTTAGGAAAAAAATTGTTATCTATTTGCTGTGTTAACTTTTGTATCATTAAAATAAGATGCTTAATGTGGGTGAGATGTTTAGATTAGCATGTTTAGAATTTGAATAACTGGTTTAAAAAATGATATAGAAATTCTCGAGAGATAATTGAGATATATGGGTGAAATTTGAGAGGAAGGACCTGTAATATTAGTCATCTATGAATGATTATGGCAATTGAGTTATTTAGTGGGTTTTCTTTAGGCTTGGAAACTGTGCTTAGCAGTTTTGCTTACACTTTATTCCTTCTTACAGAAGTAAATATTTGGAGTTCTCTTAATTAGCTGATTGTTTATATGTTTCAGTCTCAGCTTTATTATTTTGCTCTAGAATTTATAATCAGTATATACTGCTTTTTTTTTTTAATAGTTTTATGACCTTTGTGAACTATTCAGAACTGGAGGTCAGGTTCCTGACACAAACTACATATTTATGGTATGTAAACACCGGTGATGTCATGTGCTTATATAAAATGGAAGGGATTTGATTTATTACATGTAAGTTGCATGATTCCATTGTCATATGACATTTGCTATTTAAATATATGAAAAAGTGCTTATCTATTTTTCTACATTTTGCCAGTATCCTCTAATTGAGAATAATTGTAAACTTTTTGAGCATTCATTTTCATCTCTTATTAACCTGTGGATGGATGAATATACACACATGTGAGATTACTTGAAAACACAGGGAAAATGCATCTTATAAAAAAGTGTGTGGATTTCAAATATTTTTGTACCAAAATAAACTTCAAAAAATTATTCAAGAGGCAGAGAGAGACATACCCTCGTCATTGCTTTAATGCTCTTAGTGACTGGAACTGGGCTGGGTAAAGCTGGGAAATGGAAACGCAGGTCTCTTACATGAAGGAAGGAACCCAAGTACCTGGATGGACGCCTCTGCCTCCCAGAGTCACATTAGGAAGGAAGCTGAAGTCAGGAGCTGGACTTGGGTATCTAACACTGGCATCTGTTAGAGGATGTAAGTGTCTTAACCTCTAGGTGAAATGCCTACCCTAAACTTTTTTTAAAATAGATTTCTTTTATTTGGAAAGGCGGAGTTACAGAGAGAGAGGTAGAGAGAGAAGCAGAGAGAAATTTTCCATCTCCTGGTTCATTCTCCAAATGTCCACAATGGCTGGAGCTGGGACGAACCGAAGCCAGGAGTCGGGAGCTTTTTTTGGGTCTCCCACGTGGGTGCAGGGGCCCAAGGACTTGAGCCATCCTTTACTGCTTTTGCAGGCCATAGCAGAGAGCTGGATGGGAAGTGGAGCAGCCAGGACTCAAACTGGCACCCATATGGGATGGCAGCTGCAGGCAGAAACCTAATCTGCTGTACCCTTGATTGATTGATTGATTTTTTAAAAAGATATATTTTATTTATTTGAAAGGCAGAGTTATGGGGAGGGTTAGGGAGATAGATCTTCCATGAGTGCAGGGGCCCCAAGGATTTGGGCCTTCTTCTGCCCTCTCAGGCACATTAGCAGGGAGCTGGATTGGAATCAGAGCTTCTGGGACTTGAGCCTGTGTTGCAGGCATCAGTTTAAGCCATTATGCCATAAAGCCACAACGCTGGTCCCCTCAGCTTATTTTTTAATACCATTTTCCCACAAAATTTTGCCGTCCCCTTATACACATAGCTACTAAGGGGGGTATTTGTACTTTCCTTTTCGAATGTCATGTTACTGTTGAATGTTTTCTGAATCCTTCCATTATTATCATCCTTCAGAAAGTTTCTGGGCCACCTTCCTAATCTGTTAACTGTTTGCTTTTGGTGTCATATTGGTCCAAGACAAAGATTAATGGAAAGTGTGCTGTTTCATCATAAAACAGGACATTTGTACATAGAGTATTTGCTTTTCAGAAAAAAAGTTTACTTCAAGTAGGCAGCTCTTTTGATACAGTTAAAAATGACTTTTTCCTAATATTTATTTATTTATTTGTAAGGCAGAGAGAGAGAGAGAGAGAGATCTTCTGTCCTCTGGTTCAGTGCCTAAGTGGCCAGGATTGGAACAGGCTGAAGCCAGAGCCAGGAACTCAGTCGTGATCTCCCTGGGCGGCAGGGGTCCAGGTACTTGAGCCATCTGCTGCTGCCTTCCCAGGCCCATTAGCAAGGAACTAAATGGGAAGCAGAGCAGCTGGGACCTGAACCAGCACTCTGATATGAGAAACTGGTATTAAAGTGACAGCTTAACCCACTGTACCACAATACCAACCCCAGCTAAAGTAATTTTTAAAATTTAAAACTAATTTAAAGAATTGTATTCACACATAACTTTTAGCATCTTCTAATGTCAGTAATAGAGGATTGAAATAATGATTTCACAGAGAAAATCCTTGAGAGAAATATATGGCAGATTCTTATAGGCCTCTCTTGAATCATAAACACAGTTTGATTTACTTAATATTTGAATTTTTTTGTTGAAACCTAGTTTCCAAATAATACAATGTATAATTCTTTATTGCTGTTATTCTGGGATGTGTCTTTGTTTGCACACCTTGATATAATTTTAAGAGAATGTTACCACTGTTGTGTTGTTGTAACTGTAGGCTTTTACTTTACAGGGTGATTTTGTAGACAGAGGTTACTACAGCTTGGAGACCTTCACTTACCTTCTCGCACTAAAGGCTAAATGGCCTGATCGTATTACACTCTTGCGAGGAAATCATGAGAGTAGACAGATAACACAGGTGTATGGATTTTATGGTAAGACATTCTGTTTCTCTGAGTCCAAATATTATTTTACTTTCTTCTTTGAAAAAGGGCTGTGCAAGTCTCAATATGTTCCATATAAATGGGATATTGGAGTAGCAGGCAGCAGCTTAGCCTGCCATGCTACAACTCTGGAACCTGGAATTGTTTTTCCGTTACTGTTTTTTTGTTCGTTTGTTTGTTTTTAAGATTTGTTTGTTTATTTGAAAGAGTTGCACAGAGGCAGAGAGAGAGAGGTCTTTCATCCGCTAGTTCACTCCCCAAATGGTTGCAATGTCCAGAGCTGGGCCTATCCGAAGCCAGGTGCCAGGAGTTTCTTTCAGGGCTCCCATGTGGGTGTAGGGGCCCAAGGACTTGGGTCATCTTCTACTGCTTTCCCAGGCCATAGCAGAGAGCTGGATCAGAAGTGGAGCAGCTGGGACTGGAACCAGCTCCCATATGGGATGCCGGAACTTCAGGCGGCGGCTTTGCCTGCTATGCCACAGTGCCAGCCCCTTCAGTTACTGTTAGATATATTCTTTTACATACACAAATCTCTGAGTTGGCCCCAGGGACGCTAAGGTCTCAGGGGTTAGAAGCAAAACTCAGTCATTAAATGTAAAGTTAGATGATTAATGTTTGTTTCCTTTCTACGAGTAACTTTTGATTTTAATTCACAAAATATCATATAGTATTTTAAATAAAATTTTTGATAATGTTTTTGAAAATATTTTGGATAACATACTAAGGTTCAATGAAAGCAAAACTAAGATTGTTTTTCATATCACACAACCATGCATCACTTTAGGGCAGAAATAGTTTCTGAGAAGTGTTTTGTTAAGTAATTTTGGTGCAGCTGTCACGGAGTATATTTGCAGACTGAGATGCTACAGTGTCTCACAAGGTGGTACAATCCTGGTGAAACAGTCTTAGCAGACCACTATCTCATATGCAGTCCACTGTGGCAGAAAGGTTGTTAGGCAACACATTACTATGTGTTATATATAAGATTAACGTGTATAATATATATGACTAATGTTATATGTGCTGTTATACAGGTTGAGTAGACCTTATCTGAAATGCTTGGGCCCAGAAGTGTTTTGGATTTAGGATTTTTCTGGATTTTGGAATATTTGCATATACATAATGAGACATTATTGGGGATAGGACCCAAGTCTAACTGTGAATTCATTTATGTTTCATAAACACCTTATACACTTGGGCTGAAGGTAATTTTATATAATATTTTTAGTGTACTTTTACATTGAGATATTTACTTACTTTGTTGCATCATTAATTATGGATTGTGTTGTAATTATGAGTGGGTAAATTTTGTATCCCCTCAGGAAAACAGCACTATTAAGTGGCTGTCTAACATCTTGCGGAGATTTATGGCATCATGTCAGCACCCAAAACATTTCAGATTTTGGAACATTTCTGATTAGGGATGCTAAACCTGTGTATATAAGACTAATGTTATATATAGGGCGAATTTTTTTAGAATTTAGTACACATGCTGTTTTTTAAAGATTTTATTTAGTTAGTTATTTGAGAGGCAGAGTTACAGACACAGGTAGAGACAGAGAGAGAGGTGTTCCATCCTCTGGTTCACTCCCCAAATGGCTGCAACTGCCAGAGCTGAGCTCATCTGAAGCCAGGAGCCAGAAGCTTCTTCCTGGTCTCCCACATGGGTGCAGGGGCACAAGTACTTGGGCCATCTTCCACTGCTTTCCCAGGCCATAGCAGAGAGCTGGATTGGAAGAGAAGCAGCTGAGATAAAAACCAGCACCCATATGGGATGCCGGTGCTGCAGGCGGAGCCTTAGTCTAGTATACCACAGCACTGGCCCTATATAGGACTGATTTTTAAAAAATATTTACTTATTTGAAAGAGAGAGAATCTTCCATCTACTGGTCACTCCCCAGATGGCTGCAAAAGCAAGGGCTGGGCCAGTCTGAGACCAGGAGCTCCATCCAGGTCTCCCATGTGTGTCACAGGGACTCAGAATCCTTGAACCATCATCTGCTGCTTCCCAGACACATTAGCATCAGGAGTTGGATTGCAAGTGAAGTAGCTGGGAATACGTATCTATTTAAAGTTGTTTTTTTTTTTTAATTGTATTTGAAAGGGAAGGTTAGAAAGAGAGAGGGAAAAGCAGAGGGAGAGATTTCTGTCCACTCGTTCACTCCCCAAATGGCCACAACAGCGGGGGCTGGGCGAGGCTGAAGCCAGGAGCCTGGAATTGCATCTGGGTTACCCAACCTGGCTGGCATTATTTGGGGCATCTCCTGCTACTTTCTCAGGTGCATTAGTGGAGTAGCTGAAACTTGAACTGGTGCTCATGGGATGCTCAGCCCCACTGCACCACAATGCTAGCACTAAGGAAGACATTTTAATTAATAAGTTGTGACTGTTCGGATGGGCGCAGCTCTGGCTGTTGCGGCCAATAGGGAGGACCCACACACACACACACTCTGCCTCTCCTCTCTGTTTAATTTTGACTTCCAAATAAAAATAAATCTTTAAAAAATATATATATATCTTGGGGCCGGCGCTGTGGCGCAGCAGATTAACGCCCTGGCCTGAAGCACCAGCATCCCATGTGGGCGCTGGTTCTAGTCCTGGCTGCTCCTCTTCCAATCCAGCTCTTGGCTATGGCCTGGGAAAGCAGTAGAAGATGGCCCAAGTCATGGAAGTCCAAGTCACTGCACCCACATGGGAGACCCAGAAGAATCTTGCTCCTGACTCCTGGCTTTGGATCAGCACAGCTCCAGCTGTTGCGGCCAATTGGGGAGGGAACCATCAGATGGAGGACCTCTCTCTCAATGCCTTTCTTCTCTCTGTGTAACTCTGACTTTCAAATAAATAAATGAATTAATCTTTAAAAAAAAAATATGTCTTGACTGAGGAAAATGACAATAGCACAAGATCTAGTACTATATTTTTTTTGATCCCAAAGCTGTCTTTATCTAGTGTTTTTAGAGTGGTTTTATTTAATAAGAGAAGCCAGAAAGCCCATAGGAAGGAAATGATTTTAGTTATGGAACTTAGATTAAAATTAAAGTAATAAAGTGTCCATATATAGTTATGAATTATCTTGGATCTTTATTTCACACTGATAAGAATATATTGTGCAGTTATTAAGTACCATGTGCTTTGCCTGTGTAAAAAGTAAAAACGCAAAGCATCTGCAAAAGGAGCTCAGTGGTAATCTCTCATGGCAAGTTTATGTAAGGTCTTGCTTCATACAGAAATAAAATTTAGAAAATGATGAAGATTGATGATAGCCTAGTCTCCTTCCTATACCATTTTTAGTGGTACTTATGATAATGTGGTATGTTAGGTCTTACTTACTTATTTATTTGAAAGACAGAGATAGGGAGATCTCCCAACTGCTAGATCACTCCTTAAATGCCTGCAACAGCCAGGGTTGGGCCAGGTTGAAGCTAGAAGCCAAGAACTCAACCTGGGTCTTCCACAGGGGTGATAGGAACCTAAGTAGTTGGGCCATCACCTGTTGCTTCCCAGAATATGTGTTAGCTAGAAGCTGGAATCAGGAGCTGAGTCTGGATTGGTACTCTGTTATAGAATGCATGCATCCTAAGCTTCATCTTTGAAAAAATATTTATTTTTTCATCTGATTGAAAGGTGGAGAGAGATCTCTTTCATCTGCTATTTCATTCCCCAAATGCCCAGGGCTGGGCTGGGCTGGGTCAGGCCAGGCCAGAGCTAGAAGCCCATAACTCCATCCAGGTTTCCAGGTTTCCCACATGCATGGCAGGGGCACATGCACTTGAACCACCATCTGCTGCCCCCAGGACGTTTCAGCAGGAAGCTGGATTGGAAGCAGAGTAGCTAGGACTCAAACCCTCACTCTGGCCTGGGCACACACATGGCCCAAGTGGCAACTGAACTGGCTGCCCACAACACCTTCCTCCTAAGGAGCATCTTTTTTATTTATTTTATTTTATTTTATTTTATTTATTTTTTTTTTTTTTTGACAGGCAGAGTGGACAGTGAGAGAGAGAGACAGAGAGAAAGGTCTTCCTTTGCCGTTGGTTCACCCTCCAATGGCCGCCGCGGTCGGCGCGCTGCGGCTGGCGCACCGCGCTGATCCGATGACAGGAGCCAGGAGCCAGGTGCTTATCCTGGTCTCCCATGGGGTGCAGGGCCCAAGCACCTGGGCCATCCTCCACTGCACTCCCTGGCCACAGCAGAGGGCTGGCCTGGAAGAGGGGCGACCGGGACAGAATCCGGCGCCCCGACCGGGACTAGAACCCGGTGTGCCGGCGCCGCTAGGTGGAGGATTAGCCTAGTGAGCCGCGGCGCCGGCCCCTAAGGAGCATCTTAACTGCTACACCAAAACCTTCTTAGATTTTTTTTTTTTTATTAAGAAACTGCATAGCAAAGGTTGATAGTGTTTATTAAAAGAACAGATATGTATCCTGTCAACAACATAGCAGAGAGGATTCAGCTGGGAATATATCAAAATCTGATGAACAGTCTGTCTTCAGCAAGGCCAACAAGTGTACCTAGTGAGTTAAGTGTTTACTTGTACAGTTTACAGAAAATCTCGGAGCAGACAACTTGGGCCTGAGAAATGTTGAGCTAGGAATTACTCATGCTTCTATAATTATGGATCTTCTAATTTATTTGATTTGATTATCCTGCTGTAATAAGGTAGTCACATTAAATAAATTAATCTGTTTGATGAAATTGCCTAATATTAACATAACTGCCAAAAGTGTTTGCTTTAGGTTGCGTGAAATTAGTTTTTAGCTCTTCCTGATGATAGCATTTTGGCCAATAATTTCAGCTGCTTCTTAGGGCCATTTCTGGAATGAAAAGCAAGACCATATCCTTAAGACATACACACACACACACACACACACACTCAGAGATAGGTGCTGTATGTAGAGCCAAGTATGTGTCATAATTTGCCATCCCAGTTTAAGCTGAATTTCTTTTGTACTTAAGACTGCTCTAGTACTGGATACATTGTTTATTTTTATCAGCAAACTCAGAGCTTCATTAATGAGAATTTTTCTTTTTCTTTCACAGATGAGTGCCAAACCAAATATGGAAATGCTAATGCCTGGAGATACTGTACCAAAGTTTTCGACATGCTCACAGTAGCAGCTGTAGGTTTTTATGAATCTTTTTAAAAACCTCAACTGTTTTCCTGTCAGTGACTTACTACATATTTTTATCTGATGGTCATGTCAGTTATATTGATATCTTTAGCATTCATTGATGAATTTAGATATGGCTGAGTTTATTATACATTCACCTCTTTATTGTTTTTTTCTTTTTGCTAGTTAATAGATGAGCAGATTTTGTGTGTTCATGGTGGTTTATCTCCTGATATCAAAACACTGGATCAGATTCGAACTATCGAGCGGAATCAGGAAATCCCTCATAAAGGAGCGTTCTGTGACCTGGTCTGGTCGGACCCTGAGGATGTGGACACCTGGGCGATCAGCCCCCGAGGAGCAGGCTGGCTTTTTGGAGCAAAGGTCACAAATGAGGTAAAGTCAACATTTTTGGAAAAATAGTTTGTTGGTTGCTAATGGACTGTGTACAGAATTATGTTGGCCTTAGAAAGCAAATTTGTAGTCTAGTTTCCTCCAACTGTGGGCGCTATGGATATCCCATTTCTAGTCTGGTTTATTCACACATACCTTTCCATAGTGGTTAATTGTGAAAGCTCCTACTCCAGGGTCCACCTGTGCTGTGTATACAGTAAGTGCTCCTTTCCTTTCAAATGTGGCAGTTAAATACACGACAGCATGGGCAAGACAGGCAACTTTTTGAAGGTCAACTGTTTTCAGTTAAACGCACACATGTGCACACATGGGATGATGGCATTTTGGGAAGGCTTCCGCATAATGGAGGCGTGGGTTGAGTCCATCAGTGGAACTTGGGTATGCTGTTTATCCAGGCTCAGCCTTTGTTTCCTCAAGTTGCAAAAGAAGGATAATTATTTCAAGAACTATATATACTGCATTCTCAGTAACTGATATTATATTGATACAAATATTTCTTATTAACTGTAAAAGTGAAACTGTTCCTATACGGTAGTACTCATCTAACTCTTCCAGAAACATCAAATTATGTGGCTGTATGATGTCTGTAGCTCTGTAATTGCTTCAGGCCAAAGTGACTGTGCCTGATGTATTGAAATTTTACAGGGATAATTATAGAACAGGTTGTAAAATTATGGGAACTTCAGCAGAATTCGATATTTTAAATGATTGTACCTTATATCTTATAGGCCACATTCAAAAGATTTTCTGAATGCTTACAAAGTTTTTCTGAATTGCAGTTTGTTCATATCAACAACCTAAAACTCATCTGCAGAGCACATCAACTAGTGCATGAAGGCTATAAATTTATGTTTGATGAAAAGCTGGTAACAGTATGGTCTGCTCCTAATTACTGCTATCGTTGTGGAAATATTGCTTCAATCATGGTCTTCAAAGATGTAAATACAAGAGAACCAAAGTTATTCCGGGCAGTTCCAGATTCAGAACGTGTTATCCCTCCCAGAACGACGACGCCGTATTTCCTTTGAGGCCTTCGCCCATCCTGCTGACCCACTTCTCTACCCTCTTCTTCCCCCGACTCTCTCGTATTACCCTCTGCAGTATACTTTTTATTGAGCACTTTGCTGCTGAAATGCTGCCTCTTGCCTTTTTTTGATTTTAAATTATCTGAGTTTATTGTTTGTTATGGTGTCTATAGCAATGTTTTTCTATCAATTTCTCCTCCATCCCATCCCCACCTTGGACTCATTTGAGAAGACTTGAGAAATGTCTTAATACACATACTGCTGCATGTAGCTCTTGCATATTTACTGGTCTGGGGAAACAGGATGTGTTTCCATTTTTAAAAAAGCCAATTGACAATTACACCGAAAACACCTTTTGTATCATTGAGCCTTTTGTTTTAATTTGGTAAATTTTAAGAAATTTCAGCAGCAAAGTTGTTATTCAGTGGGCACGATGGACTACAGATGCCTCGAGTTATGTACACCTGTCCCAGCTGTAAACTTCCGTTGTCCTTTGTTGGATGATATTTTAAATGGATATAAAATAAATTGGTCTAAAGGGCTGCCCTCCTTGTTGTGTTTTTAAATTTTAGTTAAAAACTGCTACAGCGTATGACTTTGTATATTAAAATAATTGTAATGATCTTTTTTCAAATTCCTTGTATTTTTTAATAAAGTAATCTTAAATAAAATCCAGATAGGTTAAGTGTAAGAAATTTTAAACAGCTTACATTGTTAGCTTACCGTTCTTTTTTCCTAATTAGAATTCTTGGCCCTATGGTTTTTGAGTTTAAAACTTCAATTGAAATTAAGTAGTATTTATTTTAAAAAAAATCACTAAAGTGTGCCTAAAGAACGTAACTGCCATATTAATGTTTTGGTTATATCCTCTATAGTAATAGAGAAACATTTAATACTTGTAATGCTGATGTGTTCATTTGATACCAGTTGAGTAGAATGCGATTGATCCAGTTTACAATCTATCATGAGTATCATTAAGTAAAATCTGTGTACTTTTCAATAGTAGTCATTCTCTTGCTGTAACACTTGACCTTAACTTTCAGAAAGTGTTCATTTTTTAACTGCAACTGGAAAGGTTGAAAAGTCAGGTCTCTTGTATTTGTAAACTGTAATCTGAAACAGATTATTTGAAGCGTAGCAAGAAACAAATTGTCCTTTTTTTGTAAAGGTCTGTGATACCATATTTCGGCTTTATGTAAGTGATTTGAATATCCAAAGGGTTGTGATGATCAGTTCTTGATATGCAACTGTCCACTTTAATAAGGACAAGTATTCCAGTATCTCTTATGACTGTAGTCGTAAATGATGTTGGAATGTACCATTTTGTGAAAACGTGGTATCCCTTTACTGCTAATAATTAATTCTTGTCATTCCAGGAAATCCATGTGAAGCCAGCCAATTAATAAAGCACTTTAGCATCTGTTCAGGTGGTTTTGAAAACCAACGTTTCCCCTTCAGGATAAAAACTTCCAGGTCACCTAAAAATGCAATAAAAATCTTTATAGTCTAAGCTTCTTGGCACATAATTTTTCATCAGGGTTTCCTTTTATTGAATGAGCACAATACTGTTTTGATTTGATTTTTTTCCCCTAACCACTCAGCTCCTTGTACAGTTTTTAATTGTATAGCTATATAAAGAAGTGGCTAAGACATTTGCTGCACACACTTGAACTAATGTTGGGCCAGTAACACTAATGTGTTACTGCTCTGACTCCAGTGTAATTCAGGTGGAAAGTTATTTTTATCTTACAGGGATATGTAGCTGTGTATTTTACTAATTGTGAAACACTGGAAATAACGATGCAGACAACTTGGTGTGGTCTTTGAACAGCTCTCTACAGTATTTTTTTGCCCCCTGTTAACCATAACTTGTATTTAAGTTCTTGCGTTCCACTGCTTTTCAGTTGTACCAATAAAATCGGTAACCCTCAGCCTTCCCTTCCCGTTTGACACCCCTTAGCTGAATTTGATGTAGTTGTTTTCATTATCCCTGTAATGTGACTTTTATTTGTAGGTCATGGCGTACTGCATTTGTCTGTCACTAGTTGGGCATGTGCCAATAATATTCTGTCCATTCCTGATCTGCCATTTCTGTTTTGCCTGGTATCTCTTCAACCGAATAATGGCTTTTTGCATGGAGAAAATAGTTTTTACTACTAGACATGTAAAGGGAAGAAAGAGTGAATGTCTTGGACTTTGTGAAGACTGAAAGGAATATTTGGACCCCTCTGATAAATAAGGGCTATGTACCATATGGAGCAATCATGTGGTGGAAGAAACTTGCAGGTGGTGGATTTGGAGGCAGGAGGGCCTGTTACTCCCTATATCTAGTCTGAATGTAAAATCCCTTATGTTGTATTAATGGGGGTAAGAACTATTTTTATTTGCCTATGATGATATACTTGGTTTCTAAATAAAGTGTCCTAGGCTCTAGTGAGAACTGTCTACGTTGAATTGCCATTTGCTTCCTTTCCTCTCGTGGCTAGCTTTTTGTAGGTTAATGTGTTTCCCTGAAAAATCTCACTACCTGAAATGTGTTCCTTTGAGTGTGATCCTAACAAGCCTGGATCGAGAGTACACCTCATATGCAACTGTACTTCAGCTCCTATTCCGTCTGGATGTCTAGAACTGTTGGGAGATTCTGACATCTTAAACTCTGGATTTCGCTTTTGAAATAAGGTTTGAAACACTGTTCGCTGTGTTACGATGTGTGTGTTTTTGCTTTGTAAGCCCAGCACCAGGTTTTGGAAAATGCCTGTATCTTAAAAGCAAATCAGGACTCTGTCTGAGCCTCATTCGTTGTCAGAAATACAACTGTTTTCCGTCAGCTTCCAGGAGTCAGAGCTTTAACAGCAAGAATCCAGACTTTTAAATGTAATTGTTTTTTAAATGTAATGTTTGTAAAGCACCTTCAGTTCTTTGGATGAAAGGTGCTATCTTCCCTCAGTGTAAATTAATAAAAAGATTATAGGAAGTTTGTCAAAAAATAATTTCATCCAATGCATAGTCTGTAGTATGTCCTGACAAGAAGTTAGCATTTTATATAACATCATTTAAATTAAAAAATGCTTCTTCCTTTACTTGGTTGCTTGACTGGTAAACAAAAGTGAAACTTTTTTCCATTCTGCATTAGACTCTGAGCTGTGTTCCAGTTCCTGAAAGGTGGGATTTATCGTGGCCTGAACGTAGTGCCCAGGGCTGTGCTCCAGGAGGTCACCACAGCTCTTTCAGTTGTGTGTTTACAGTCTGCCATGGACAACAGCAAAACCAAACATTGGGAACCCCTAGCATGATGACAGCCCCACGGGGTTTGTTACAAAAAGATTTTATTTATTTATTTGAGAGCAGAGTTATAGACAGAGGGAGAGAAGGATCTTCCATCTGCTGGTTCACTCCCCAAATGGCTGCAATGGCTGGAGCTGAGCTGATGCAAAGTCAGCAGTTTCTCTGTGTCTCCTATGCGGATGCAGGGGCCCAAGCGCTTGGGCCATCTTCCACTGCTTTCCCAGGTCATTAGCAGAGAGCTGGGATCGAAGAGGAACAGCCAGGACACGAACCAGTGCCCATATGGGATGTACACCACCTTGCCAGCCCCAGAATTTTTTTTTTTTTTTTTTAAGATTTTATTCCAAAGGAAGAGTTAGAGAAAAGGAGAGACAGAGACAAAGAGAGATCTTCCATCTGCCAGGTCGCACCAGGAGCCTGGATAGGCAGCAGAGCAGCTGGGACTTGAACCCGATGCACACTCGATTTCTGAGGAAGGTTGGCTCCTCGTGCTCCTGTTTTCTATTTTCTGATCAGTTGGTGAATTTATGCCTTTTTCCTTTGTGAGAGAAAACTTAGGCTGGCATGGATCTCTCCAGTGTTTTCTTAGTTCAAAAATGTATGACATTTATAGAAGATTTTGTGTATGTCAGCCAAATTATCCATGTAAGTATTCCATTCATTCCCTGGGTAGCACTTTGATTTTCAGCACTTTGCTGTTGTCTGTAAATGGGAAGGGGTATACAAGACTGCAGAAAGCATGGAATAGTGGAAAGAATACAGCCAGATCGAGTTTAAAAAGCAAAACAAGGCAAACAGCTGTGCCCTGCAGCAGTAGCAGCTAACCTGTGCAGAGTGCATTTGGCCATTGCCACATATGCCCTATTTTGTGATATCCTTTCTGTGGACATGTGAATATCTTTTTTTTTTTTTTTTTTTTTTTTTTTTTTTTTTAACCCCAAGTAAGAAAACAGGCTTAGAGATGCTAGGTAACTAGCTCCAGGTTGCACAGGGGAGCTGGAATTTGAACCCTGTAGGGCACACCAGAGTACATTGTAAACTATTGCTATCTTAAGTTGTCTTGGTTACTGTAGTTCTGTGATCCTGAGCAAGCTGGGTTCTCTGAATCTTGTTTCCACACACAAAGAGCTCAGTTCCTGACCCAAAGCTGCCGTTTATTGAGTGTTCATGCTCATGCAACATTTGCTGCTTCAGTGTAGTTAGGAAGTAATAATCCGAGATAATATGTAATTGCTACTATATTGTGGTTTTTTTAATTTTTAAACTTAATTGGGAACAAAATTTTAAAAATTTATTGGGAAGGCAGAGAGAGATTGTACTGTTTCACTTCCCAAATGAAGGCAACAGCCAGAGGTTGAACCAGGCCAAAGCCAGGAGACCCCAGAACTCAGTCTGAGTCTCCCTTGTGGGTGGTGGGGATCCAAACACTTGGGCCAGTACTGGTTGCTCCCAAGCTGTGTGTAAGCAGGACGGTGGAGTTAGAAGCAGAGGCAGGACTCATACCTACGCACTCTGATATGGAGTGTAGTCCCAATTGGCATCTTCAACTTGCCAAGCAGCTGTCCGTCTTGCAGCTTTTTAAATTACAATTCATTGTGGAAGGAAATGTTAAATGGGAGATGGGATAACTGGGGAGGATTAAAAAGAGGGAGTGTAAATTTAATATGGGCTGGAATAATGGGTTGTATGTATCTTACAGAGTAAGAACACAGAAGCAGAGGTTACCAGAACTTGGACACATCACGAGGATAACACTTGAGGGTATTCAGTGGGAGGACGAATAGCTTCGGAGAGTTGGCCAATGACAGAAGATGTTGAAGAGCAGGCAGAGAATTTTAATATCTTACGAGCCTCCCCATTGGTTGACAAATTATCCTGGACTTCTCTCTCTGTGGCTTGATAATATAGGTAGAAACACTTGTTTGGGGTGGGGGTTGAAGCAAACAGTGTCATAAAATTAATTTGGGGGACCAATGGAGATTCAGCAACATTTTTCCTTATCAAAGCTGTGTAAGTGGTCCCAGCACAGTTTGCCATCAGTATTTGTAAGAGGAAGGCCATGTTACTATCAGACACAAAAATAACCATCTCAAATAAAGGGCAGCCTTTTTGTGGAAAAATATCCTAATTTTTTGCCATTTATGGATATATGAAAGATTTATCCCTTGGCTGTTGATGTGTATTCTAGGCATTCACATCAGAAAAAATATTTTCTAATGGTAATGTCTTAGGAGAAACTCAGGCTGCCTCCCAGACCCAAATAGATGATGAGAACCTACCAATGAAAAACCGTATTCAGGAATAGGGCTGTTGAGAGGCTTCACCACCTTAGAGAATTTGCTGATATCTTAGCTGTGCCTTATACTTACAAGGCTAGCCTTGTTAAAGTAGAAAAAGGTAGCTAGTACTGTGCTTATGTATTGGTAATTTTGCATGAAATTTATTTTAAAATTAACTAGAACTTAACCATTATCTGTAGTGTCACAGGATGGTTAGCACACACCCAGGCATCAATTTTGTTTTGGCCTTCCAAAATGAGACATGTTGCTTTTAATTATGGCATCAATTCTGTTTGCAGTGTTGATTTTTAATTCATGATGATTTAAAAAAAAAAAAAATCTTGCATTCTTCAAAGCCTGCACCCAAACTGGGGATCTCTCCTGCGGAGGACTGAGCATCCAAACTGCTTTATTTTGGTGGATTCTTACAGCTTTATGTCTGAATCTTCTATGAGGGTTAGCTGTGAGCTGCGAGACCATTTCAGCAAGCTGTAGAGACAAGAGACCGCATTTGAGGTGGTTCAAAAAGAAAGCTCGTTTGGGAGAAGTGCCTCACTGTCGCACCTGTCAGAGGAATTTTTGGAAACTGCATTGCTTGACTTTTGGTCCTGGCGTGGTGCAGAGGTGGGAGGCGCTAGCAGGTGTGTGGGATGAATGACGCAGAGCCCCCCAAAGAACCTGCGGGCAGGTGTTTTGCGCCAGACTTGCAGATCCTACTTTCCGGCGCACGGTGGCGCTCAGGTCTTCTCCGGTCCCGCTAGCAGCCTCTAAGGCACCTCTGCTGCCACCTGCAGTCTCAACCAAACCTGTGGGTAGGCGGCGCGGAATGTGACAGCTCTAGCGCCCAATCGGCTGCGAGGCTTTCGGCCACACTAAAGCCCCAGCCAATGGGAGCCGAGGAGAGGCGCGGAGGAGGCGGGCCCTGCGGCAAGTCTGGCAGAGGCGCGAGGCCCTCCTCCCGCCTCTCCGCCTACTCCAGCCTCCGCCGCCTCAGCTTGCCGAGCGAGCCCTGCGGCCGCCGGAGCATCTCCCGCGGCGGAGCCGGAGCCGGATGGTCAGAGGAGCCCGGCAGCCCCAGCAGCCGCGGAGTCGCCTGGCCCCAAGGTGGGGCGGGAGCCGGGCGGAGGCCGGGGTTGGGGATCGGGCGGGGGCGAGGGCGCGGGCCCAGGGGCAGCGACTCGGGGCGCCGACACCGGAGGGCTGGGGGCGCCGAGGGCCGGGGGCGCGGGCTGAGCGGCGATCGCATCCTGGAGGCCGGGCGAGGGGCGTGCGGAGGAACGGGCGCCGAGAGCTGCGGCTGGTGGCGCGGGGCCGGGAAGGGCAGGGCGCGCGCCCCGCGGAGGGGCCGTGGAATGCGGGGGGCGCGGGGCCTGGAGGGGCGGGGCCCGGAGGGGCCGTGCACGGGCGGGAGGGGGTGGGCGCGGGAGAGCGGAGGCTGGGGGGATTGCGGGGGTGACGCGGCAGACAATGAGGCGGTGGAGGCGGCTGGTTTGGGGGAGCTGGGCTGTGACGAACAGAGGCTGGGGATGGGGTGACGGACCCGGAGGCTGCGCGGGCGCTGGGGGGACGGGGCGTTCGTCGGGTCGGGTCCCGGCGGGTGCAGGGCCCAGCTCGGCTCTTGGACGGGAGTTGGAGTTACCGTCTTATTTGTTTGCTCTGTAGACTGACTGGCACAGTGGAGAAACCACCTCGGAAACGGAAAAGCAGGTAAGGCGAGAGCGCCTTCCTCTGTGGCTTCGTGTGTCCCTGGTCGCTTGGCCGCACCTGTGCCGTCCTGCATGCTTGCACAGTCAGTGGATGAAGTTTTCTATTTGGCCCGCAAGGTTTTTCTTTTGAGGACTTAAAATTGCTGCCTCTACACTTTTTTTTCCTGCCTAGAATAAGGTGGGAAACATGGAGAATTGAGAAATCCTATTTTTATTTATTTTTTTTACTTTAGTCATAATTTCAACTTCTGGGACAGGTGTTTGGCATACAGTGAAGACATCCACACCCCCTTGTCAGAGTGCATGGGTTTGAGTCCTGGTTCTGCTTCCGCTCCAGCCACCTGCGATTGCACAGCCTGGGAGGCAGCGGGGGATGGCTACAGAGTGTGTGTCCTCGGCACCCATGTGAGAGACCCAGACTTAAGGGCTTTGTCCTGGCCCAGCTCTGGCTGTTGCAGGCATTGGAATGATCTCTCTTTCTCCCAGCCTTCTGCCTAAATAAAAATGAAAAAAAATTAAAAAGCCAAGATCATATATCATATAGCGTATTCTGAAAAAATTTTCCACTTCTCCATCATGTTTGAAAAGCTGGTGTTTATGTGCCAGATACTATGTGCAAGTCATTATATGTACTTCCTGTAATCCTCAAAGCATTGCGAGTGTGCAGTGTATTGTGTCACCCAGGGACTGAGGCCTAAGATGTCAGTATTTGGCCAAGATCACACATTTAATACATGTTAGAACCAGGGTTTGAATCCAGTCTGACTCCAGAGCTTAAGCTATTATCCGTCATACCGTCATGCCTCTAATATATATACCATTAAAAATAGTTTTTTGTTTTTTTTGACAGGCAGAGTTAGAAAGTGAGAGAGACAGAAAGGTCTTCCTTCTGTTGGTTCACCCCCCAAATGGCTGCTACAGCCAGCACACTGTGCTGATCTGAAGCCAGGAGCCAGGTGCTTCCTCCTGGTCTCCCATGCGGGTGCAGGGCCCAAGCACTTGGGCCATCTTCCACTGCCTTCCCGGACCACAGCAGAGAGCTGGACTGGAAGAGGAGCAACTGGGACTAGAACCCGGGGTGCTGGCATCGCAGGCGGAGGATTAGCCAAGTGAGCTGGGGCGCCAGCCTAAAAATAGGTTTTTAATTGCTCTATATGTTTCCACTGTCCGTCGACCATAACAAACTCACATGGAAAAATAGAAAAACTGGAAACAGAGGGCTTAAGTGCACTGCACTGAATTATCCTTTAGTAGTGAAGAAGAGGATTTATTCCACACATTTTTGTAGAATTATTTGTCTGCGAGTCAGAGATCCCGTCTGCTGGTTCACGCTCCAGCTTGGAGTCTGCGGGCAGGTGACAGGATCCCTGTTACCTGAGCCATCAACTGCCACCCCTAGGGCTGCACTAGGAGGAAGCTGGCGTCCGAGCCAAAACACCCGATCTCGGGCTGGCATCTTTCTTTTTCTTTTTAACATTTATTTATTTATTTGAAAGAGTTACACACACACACACACAGAGAGAGAGAGAGAGAGAGACAGGTCTTCTATCCGCTGGTTCACTCCACAATTGGCTGCAACAGCTGGAGCTGGGCTGATTCAAAGCCAGGAGCCAGGAGTTTCTTCCGAATCTCCCACGTGGGTGCAGGGGCCCAAGCACTGGGCCATCTTCCACTGCTTTCCCAGGCCACAGCAGAGAGCTGGATCAGAAGTAGAGCAGCCGGGAGTTGAACAAGCGCCCATATGGGATGGTAAAGCCACTGCAGGCAGCGGCTTTACCTGCTGTGCCACAGCGGGGGCTGGCATCTTAACTGGGAGGCTAACCACTCACTTCCATCTATAAATGCTTATAAGTCTAAACATATACCAAATATTTCTGATGAAGATTTAGATTCTGAAATAAGTACAAAACACATGCTAAATTTCAAGTTATTACAAAAAAAGAATGTAAAATTTCTCATTACTGGAGTGGGCAGTGGATTACGCTGCCACTCGGGACAGCTGCTTCTCATCCAGCTTCTTACTAATGTACCTAGGAGGGTAACAGATGGTGGCCCGAGAACTTGGGACCCCGCTGCCTATGTGGGAGACCTGGATGGAGTTCTGTGCTCCTGGCTTTGACCTGGCCTCGCCCTGGCTGTTGGGGTATTTGGGGAGTGGACCAGTGGATAGAATATCTATCTACCTCCCTCTCTCTCACCCTGCCCTGCCCTCCCTTCCCTTTCCTTCTATGTCATTCTGCCTTTCAAATGTTTTTTTTTAATTCCTCATTAATAATTTTATGTTAATTATATAGTGAAGTAATATTTTATGTGTATTCGATTAAATGAAGCTACTACCACACTTATTTTTCCTTGTTTCTTTTTATTTTTCCTAATATAGCTATCAGAAAATAAAAAGCATTGCTTATGTGGTTTGCATTGTATTTTGGACAGCTGTGGTTTACCTCTCGTTATCCCACCACCAGACCCTTAGAGTAGCTGCCTGACCCGCGTCCCTGTCCCCATCCTGTGTGGTCCATTCAAGCTGACCTAGTCATCCTCACGCGGAGGATCCTCTGTGGTTCCACGTGGCCTGTTGGACCTAATTCAGACTGTTTTAGCCTAATCATGTAAAAGGACCGCCTTTATTTCACCTGCACCTACCTTTCCAGCCACGGAGATGCCACTTACAGACCCATTAGCTGTCTAGTTGCTGTGATTTTACTTTCAGATGACGACTTCGAGATGAGTAAATTGCGCTAAGTGACCCTGCTTCGCATGCCGTTCCCAGAACTTACGTTCTTTCCGTGCTTTGGTTCTTATTGACGTGAATTCTTTCTTCCTGGAATACTTCTCCTTCCCAGGCTCCTTCCCTTAAACCTGGGCTCAGACGTCACGTCCCCAGTGCAGGCTTTCCCCACCCTCCTTCCCCTTCCTCTGCTCTACCTCCTTCCCTTGGGAGACTGTGCATACCCTTATGTGTAATCTGAACTGTTTGAATCCAGCTCTGTCAAATACAAGTTGTAAGATCACATGCAAGTTTAAGTTGGCCGGCCCGCTGCTCAATAGGCTAATCCTCTGCCTGCGGCGCCGGCACACCAGGTTCTAGTCCCGGTCGGGGCACCGGATTCTGTCCCGGTTGCTCCTCTTCCAGTCCAGCTCTCTGCTGTGGCCAGGGAGTGCAGTGGAGGATGGCCCAGGTGCTTGGGCCCTGCACCCCATGAGAGACCAGGAGAAGCACCTGGCTCCTGCCTTTGGATCAGCACGGTGCGCAGGCCAAAGCATGCTGGCCATGGCAGCCATTGGAGGGTGAACCAACGGCAAAGGAAGACCTTTCTCTCTGTCTCTCTTTCTCACTGTCCACTCTGCCTGTCTAAAAAATAAAAAAAGAAAAAAAAAAAAAGTTTACATAGCAGTGACTCTCAGCTTCCTCATCTGTATAATGGAAATAATCGTCCAACCCCTGTTGTGGCCTAGCAGCTAAAGCCGCCACCTAAAACGTCTGCATCCCCTGGGCACAGTGTGAGTCTCAGCTACTCCGCTTCCAATCCAGCTCCCTGATAAGGCCTGAGAAAAGCAGTGGAGATGGCTCAAGTGCTTGGGCCTCTGCCATCCTTGTGGGAGACCTGGATGAAGCTCCTGGCTTTGGCCTGGCCCAGCCCTGACCACTGTGGCCATCTGGGGAGTGCACAGTGGATGGAAGATCTCTTTCTCTGTCTTTCTCTTTCTATAACTCTGACTTTCAAATAAATCTTAAAAAGTCCAACCCCACTAAGGGGTTGCTACATAGAAAGTAAACAATGAAATTTAGGTTAAAAAGCAATCATCATATGCCTTTTATTTTCCCCCCTCTTCAAAACGTACACAGTCTGGGGCCGGCACTGTGGCATAGTGGGTAAAGCCACTGCCTGCAGTGCTGCCATCCCATATGGGCGCCGGTTCAAGTCCTGGCTGCTCCATTTCCCATCCAGCTCTCTGCTATGGCCTGGGAAAGCAACAGAAGATGCCCAAGTCCTTGGGCCCCTGCATCCCCATGGGAGACCCACAGCTCTGGCTGTTGCAGCCATCTAGGGAATAAATCAGAGGATGGAAGACCTCTCTCTCTCTGCCTCTACCTCTCTGTAATTCTGCCTCTCTAGTAAATAAATAAATAAATAAATAAATCTTTAAAAAAGGAGTAGACAGTCTAGGCCAGCGCCGCGGCTCAGTAGGCTAATCCTCTGCCTGCGGTGCCTGCACACCAGGTTTCTAGTACCGGTCAGGGTGCTGGATTCTGTCCCGGTTGCTCCTCTTCCAGTCCAGCTCTCTGCTGTGGCCCGGGAAGGCAGTGGAGGATGGCCCGAGTGCTTGGGCCCTGCACCCGCATGGGAGACCAGGAGAAGCACCTGGCTCCTGGCTTCAGATCAGTGCGGTGCGCCGGCCACGGCACGCCAGCCGCAGCAGCCATTGGAGGGTGAACCAATGGTAAAGGAAGACCTTTCTCTCTGTCTCTCCCTCACTATCCACTCTGCCTGTCATAAAAAAAAAAAGTATACAGTCTAGAGGATTGAAAAAAAAAGAAATTAAGGCAAAGAAAAAATGAGAGAAAACTAAAATTAAAGAAGGGGCAAAATTAGTATGTAGACCAGAAAGTATTGCACAGTTACTAAAGGTAGCTTCCTTATTTGGCTCTTAGTTTCCTGGAATAAAGTGAAAAAAATAAAGTTCAATTTCCAGATTCATAATGTCTATAAAATCAAATGTGTTGTTGAAGAAAAGCATAACTTTTCTTGACTGTTGGATCTGATACACATTTTTCTCACTCGTCGTCATAGTGGGAACACTGTGATCCCAATGATAAATATAATAGTGAGTTTGTAAAAGTTGCTTCTAATAATGCTGTTCAATGTAAGTTGAGGTATTGCCAGCGAACACTTTCCCAAGGGCCTAAGTGATGTAACCTGTGGCTTGGTTCAGAGACAGGGATGTATGTGCTGCAGTTATGGGTGTTTTGTTCACTGCTTGTCCCCAGCACCTGGAGTAGTGCCTGATGCTTAGCAGGTGGTTTACTGGGGCCAGGTGTGTGGTACAATGGTTAAGTCACCCTGTGGGATGCCTATATTTCATATTGGAGTACCTGGTTCAAGTTCTAGCTACTGCATTGCTGTCTAGCTTCCTGTAAAAACCCATCCTGAGAGGCAGCAGATGATGGCTCATGTGGGAGACCTGGATTGACTCTAGCTCACCCCAGGCTGTTCTAGGAATTTGGGGAGTGAACCAGTAGATGGATGATATTTCTCTTGTGTCTTTTCAAATAAAATGAAAAAAAAAAAGTTTATTGAATTATTGTATGAATGAGTCCTTAAACAATTTTCAGAATATTTCTCATAACCAAGTTTCGATTAGCATCCAGACAACAATGAGTTTAAAATAGCTCAAGGTCTCAGCCAGGAATCATGAGAGCATGTGTTCTGTGTTCTGCATGTCTGATTCTGGTCAGATCCTAGTCAAGTCTGGAGTTTGGAATGGACAGCTGGCATACTTTTTTTTTTTTATGATTTATTTATGTATTTGAGAGGTGGAGTTACTGACAGAGACAGGGAGAGACAGAGAGAAATGTCTTCCATCAGCTAGTTCACTCCCCAAATGGCTGCAATGGCCAGAGCTGGGCTGATCCAAAGCCAGGAGCCAGGAGCTTCCTTTGGGTCTCCCACATGGGTGCAGGGGCCCAAGCACTTGGGCCATCTTCCGCTGCTTTCCCAGGCCACAGCAGAGAGTTGGATTGGAAGAGGAGCAGCCAGGATATGAACTGGCACCCACGTGGGATGCTGGCACTGCAGGTAGAGGCTTAGCCTGCTACACCACAGCACTGGTCCCAGCATCCATTTTTAAAAGTCTTTTGGGCAGGACCATGAGTTTTTAGAAAATAGTTCTGAGTTCATTTAAGAACAGAAAATAAAATGGCCAGTTAAGACCCTGAAGATGGGGCCAGTGTTGTGGTACAGTGGGTTAAGCCACCACCTGCAGTGCCAGCATCCCATATGGGTGCCGGTTTGATGTCCCAGCTGCTCCACTTCCGCTCCAGCTCTCTACATTAAAGAATGTAATGGTTGTATCCAAACTTTCTGAGATACAATGTGTCGATTTCATGTTGTAGTTATAGAAATTTCGATATCGAATGATATCTGTCTGATGAACACTTCAGGATGGGTTTGTTTATTGAATGGAGCCTGAAGCACCCCTTCAAGTTGACTGCTGTGCAGAGTTGTTGAGGATCATATATTCTATTATATTTTGGAAAGCACTTGCTGAAGTATGATTTTAGAGTAGTTAGTGAGAAATCATTTATTTTAATAGATATTGGTTAGTGGCTGAGTTACCTTTTGAAGACGTTACTGAGGAAGAACTTCATAACTAGTGAGCCAGTCAATAAATTGGTGGCAAGAGGAATTAGTATACAGTGAGGCTTGGGTGATCCAAAATAGCAGGGTACTGTTTAACGCCCGTGATAAATTGTACTGGACTGAACGGAGTTTCTAGATTAGGGAACGTGAGTTCTGTATGGTTTTTTTTTTTTTTTTTTGAAAATTCTGAAGACTTCAGTATATCTGTGAATAATGTTTGGGTTATGAGTTAAGAGAATCTTTTCAGAACCTGTTGGGAACATGGCCTGTGTGTTTGGAAAGAATCTTTTTTTTTTTTAAGATTTATTTATTGAGAGGCAGCTTTTACCGGGTCCCCCACATAGGTGCAGGGGCCTAAAGACTTGGGCCATCCTCCACTGCTTTCCCAGGCCATCAGCAGGGAGGTGGATTGGAAGAGGAGCAGTCGGAACTCAAACCGGCACTCACATGGGATGCTGGTATCACAGTCAGTTGCTTAACCCACTGTGCCACAGCACCAGCCCCATTTGGAAAGAATTTACATTGAGAGCTTTATTGTATTATTTGCGGGCTTTTACTATTATTATTATTTTTTTTTTTTTGGTGAAGAATCCAAGCATCACTTTGATGGTATATGTAATTTGGTTGGGAAACATTTGAATGCTTTCTGGTTCTCGGCTTTGGGGTTTTAGGCATGAGTGAGATGTGGGCCCTGCAGGGGAAAAACTCATAAATTAGTGGGGGAGACAGACACTGATGTAAGAGATAGTGTAACAACTTTGTATATTCTGTATACACTGTATATATTCAGTATATACAAAGGTTAATAGTATACAGTATACAAAGTATATACACTATTATATACTGTATACAGTACATACAAAGGGTAGTAGTAATTTTGTATACTGACAGAGAGGGCAGTTTCCATAGACAGTCCTGTAGTCCCTGAAGGCTCAGAAGATTAATCAAGGAGGTGGTGTGACTGCTGAAATGACGGAGAGCCTGGATGTAAACTGCCCAAAGATGAAGTCTTCATGAGCCAAATTTAGGCCCCAAACCAGGCCAGTGTGAGGTGTGGGTGCCAGACTAAGCAATGCTTCCAGCTGACAGGGGTGGAGGCTGCCTCCTGGGGCACATTTAACAGTGGAGACTTCTTGGGTTGTTCCAGCTTGGGGCGTCTTGTGGATAGAGGCCAGGAGTGCAGTTGAACATCCTGCACCCCCCAGGACAGCCTCTGGATCTGAGAATTCACTCGGGCTGGGAGCTCCTGGGCAAGAGTGCGAGTCTCAGCTCTCCCAGTGCTAGCTTTGGGCTCCTGGGGCAGTATCAGCCTCTGAACCTGTTCGCTTTTCTGCAGAATGAGAGTAGTGGTAGCGTCCACCTTGTAGAATCAGTCCTGTCTTCTAAACGTCAGCACGGTGAGTGTGGAGGTTTTTGTCTGTTTCCTTTACTACTGTCGTCCCAGTACCTAGAGCGGTGCCTCCTGCAGAGTGAGCCGGCATCCCCCTTTGTGGGTGGCAGTTGAGATGATTCGATGGACTAACGCACGTGAAGTACGTGGTGCATGCAGTGACGACTCAGGAAATGATAGCTGCTACTGTCATCCGCCTAAATATTTTTATTTTGCTTTTTCCTTCTAGTCTTTTTATTTTTTTAAAGATTTGTTTATTTATTTGAAAGTCAGAGTTACACAGAGGGAAGGAGAGACAGAGAGAGAGAGGGAGAGAGAGAGGTCTTCCATCCGCTGGTTCACTCCCCAGTTGGCCGCAACGGCTGGCGCTGCACCCATTAGAAGCCAGGAGCCAGGAGCTTCTTCTGGGTCTCCCATGCGGGTGCCGGGCCCCAAGGACTTGGGCCATCTTCCCCTGCTCTCCCAAGCCATAGCAGAGAGCTG
This sequence comes from Oryctolagus cuniculus, assembly GCF_964237555.1. NCBI lineage: Eukaryota > Metazoa > Chordata > Mammalia > Lagomorpha > Leporidae > Oryctolagus > Oryctolagus cuniculus. The sequence continues at coordinate 228,955,346 of NC_091432.1, read as the reverse complement.
GATTGGAAGTGGAGCAGCCAGGTCTCAAACTGTCGCCCATATGGGATGCCAGCATTAACCTGCTGTGCCACAGCGCTGGCCTTACCTTCTAGTCTTTTTAAAAATCCGCTTTGTTAGGTGTTATCTGCATGCAGTGGTTCTCAGCACTCAGTCTGCAGCGCTCCGACTGTGCTCAGTTGTGTGATCTGTGACTGGTTGCCCCTGCAGTCGTGATACAGAAACGTTACTACTGCTGTCCTACAACCCTGTATTTTTTTTTTTTTTCAGAGATTTTATTTATTTATTTGACAGGTAGAGTTACAGAGAGAGAAACAGAGAAAGTTCTCCCATCCTCTGGTTCACTCCCCAGATGGCCAGAACAGCTAGAGCTGAGTTGATCCCAAGCCAAGAGCCAGGAGCTTCCTCTGGGTCTTCCACACAGGTGCAGGGGTCCGAGGACTTGGGCCATCTTCTACTGCTTTCCCAGGCCACAGCAGAGAGCTGTATCAGAAGTGGAACAGCCGGGACTTGAACTGGCACCCATATGGGATTGTGGCGCCACAGGTGGAAGCTTAGCCCACTACACCACAGCAACGGCCCTCCAACCCCGTATTGCCAGGGTTCCCTTGTGGTCATGACTCACAACTGTTGGACTTTGTTTCATTTTTAAAAATTGTTTTCATTTCTTCTTTTCCACAAGATTTGTTTATTTATTTGAAAGAGTTAGAGAGAGGGAGAGACTCTCCATCTGCTGGTTTTCTCTTCAAAGAGCTGCCTTGGCCAACTGTGGCTAGGTCAGGCTGAAACCAAGAGGCAGGAGCCTCCTCCAGGTCTCCCACATGGGTAGCAGGATCCTAAGCACTTGGGTCATCTTCCACTGCTTTCCCAGGCACATGAACAATGAGCTGGATCAGAAGTGAAGCAGCCAGGGTGTGAATAGGCACCCATATGGGGTGCCAGCATTGCAGGCAGCTGCTTTATCTGCTATACCACAACTTCAGTCCTGTATTTTCATTTTTTAAAAAGATTTATTTTATTTATTAAAAAGGCAGAGTTACAGAGAAAGAAGGAGGGAAAAGTAGAGAAATCTTCCATCCGCTTGTTCTCTCTCCAAATGGCCACAAAGACTGGGGCTGGGCCAGGCCAAAGCCAGAAGCCTGGAGGTTCATCTGAGTTTCCCACATGGGTGCAGGGGCCCAAGGGCTTGGATTTTCTTCTGCTGCTTTTCCTGGCACATTAGCAGAGAGTTGGATTGGAAGTGGAACTGCTGAGACATGAGGCTTAACCCATTACGCCACAATGCCAGCCCCTATTTATTTTAATTTTTATTGAATGGCAGAGAGACAGGGAGATATCCTTAGTCCACTGGTTCACTCCCCAAATGCCCACAACAGCCAGAGCTGGGCATGCTGAAGCCATGAACTAGGAACTCAGTCCCAGTCTCCCACATGAGTGGCAGGTGTCCAAGTACTTGAGGCATCACTCACCTCCCCCACAGGGTGCACATGAGCAGGAAGCTGGAGTTGGAACTGGGACTGCAACCCAAGCATCTCTTCAGTGCTGCGCTAGACTCCCACCTCTGATCTTTATTTTTATCACTACCTTTCCAGAATTTCATATAAATGAAATCGTGTAGCAGTCTTTTATGTCTGCCTTCTTAACACTTGGCATAATGCTTTTGGGATTCATCTACATTATCATTTATAATTGTAGTTTATTCTTTTTTTATTGCTGAAGAGCATTGCATTGTCTGATTGTACTACCACTTGTTTATATCTGTTCCCCAGTTGATGGCTGCTTGGCTTCTTTCCAGCTTTTGGCTAATCTGAAGACAACTGTTAGGAACATTTGAGTTAGGTCTGTTCAGACACGTGTTTCCATTTCTCTGAGTGGATGACCAGGAGTGGACTTGCTGGGTCTTAGGGCAAGTATGTATTTTTAAAGTTGCCAGATTTTTTTCCAAAGTGGCTGTACCATATTGCATCCTGCTAGCATTTATTCCATATCCTCACCAATATTTGGTATTGTCATTCTTTCTCTTTTAAACCACTTTATTGGGGTATTGCTAACATAACAGTGGGCTGCACATATCTAGACTGTGCAGTGTGACGAGTTGTGAAACACACGTGTACTCTTGAAAGCAGCACCACTGATTGCCATTTGGAGGGTGTTTGGAGGCACATAGCCTGTGGCATTAATTTGCCTTTCTCTGATGCTGATGATTTTGAGTAGTTTTACATAATTAATTTGTTATTCATAAAACTTCTGGGCATACCACTGTGGCGCAGCAGGTTAAACCACAGCCTGCAGTGCCGTGTCCCATACGGGCCCTGTTTCAAGTCCTGGCTGCTCCACTTCCCATCCAGCTCCCTGCTAATGCCTCTAGGAAGGCAGCAGAGGACAGCCTAAGTGCTTAGGCTCCTGTACCCATGTGGGAGATGTGGAATTAGCTCCTGGCTTTGGCTTGGTTCAGCCTTGGTCATTGTGGCCATTTGGGGAATGAACCAGCGGGTGGAAGATGTCTTTCTGTGTCTCCTTTTCTCTCTCTATAACTCTGCTTTTCAAATAAATAAATAAATCTTAAAAAAAATTTATGACGTGTCAAATTTCCCACATTTTATTATTTTATCAGTTGCCTGTCTTCTTCTCTAGTTATAAGAATTCTCTATATATTCTAGAAATAGTGTTTTACCTGGTATGTGTTTTGGAGATGTTTTATTCCGTCTATGGCTTGTTTATTTTCCTAACAGTTTCTTGAGGGGGTTTTAATTTGAATAATAGATTGAGTGGGAGCATTTTTCATCCAGACAGCATATGTGGGAGCAAAATCAAGTTGGAGGGGTAAGAGTATGAGTTTATTTTTGGTTCTATTAAGTGTGAGGTGCTTGAATGAACCATCTGTAAGCAAAGAAGTAAACAATACAGATTTGTTGCTGAGAAGAGAGATTAGGACTTGGGGTCCAGATTTAGAGGTGACCTAAGTCGTGAAAATGAGTGGAATAGCCTCGGAGAGCATGTTGAATGCAATGCCAGGAATGGAATGTTACAGTGCTACGGTGCCGAAACAGGCCGCTGTGCTTTCTCTTTGAGGTGTTGGGTTTTTCTCCGAGAGAGATCTCTGTACTCTCTGGTGAGACACTGCGATATTCTAGAGATGGTTCTGTGGAAAACTGAGCAGACATTTTCTAATTGCTGCTGAGACACGGGAGAACCTCTGTGATGGCGTTTGCCTCAGCAGCATCTGCATCGGATGCAGTGGTTTTGGGGATGGTTTCTGGTAGCACGTGTCGGTGAAAGCTGAGGGCGCCGTGCCAGCACTCAGTGCTGGGACAGCACATCCTGCAGCCACCAAGATAGCGCGGTCAAGGTATGCAGCGTTTTCATGGTAATATTCTGTTCAGGAATGGAACCTGGAAGAGTCGAGCATAGACTTTGCAAGGGCATTGAAGAGAGCCCAGGGATCCCCTGGGACTCATTCAAGGGCTCTCTGGAGGGTGGGGAGCCTGGAGTGGCCAGAGAAAGATAAGCAGGCTGGCCTGTAGGCCCTGCTTCTACTTTGTGCATGAATGTGTATATTCTTAATGTGGAGAATTTCAAGTGCAGACGCACTTAGAATACTCCCGTGAACCTGAGTTGGTCATCACCGGGCTTCCTGTTTTATCTTCGCACCCCTGCTGCACCCGAAGCCCGTTGCATTTAGCATCTAATTCACCTTAAATATTTCAGCATGAATTGTTGAAAGCTAAGGACTCTTTTAGAATACATAACCACAGTACTGTTAACAGTGACTTTAAAAGGAACAATATTGCTTAAGTGTCATCAGACATCTCCTCAATATTCAGATTTCCACAGGTAAGCTTAGACTTGGAATCAGCCATTCTTCTAAGGGGAAGTGTTCTTTCTAACATCACTCTTCTGTCCTTTTTATACTTCAAATATTTTATTTTTTTTATTTTATTTAAGAGGGGGAGAGAGACAGAGAGAAAGACAAAGAGATATCTTCCATCTGCCGCTTTACTCCCCAGATACCCACTGCAGGTGGTGCTGGGCCAGGCTGAAGCCATGAGCGGGGAGCTCAAGCCATCAGGTCTCCTTCGTGAGTAGGGACTCAGCTACCAAGGCACCGTCTGCTGCCTTCCCAGGGTACACATCAGCAGGTAGCTGAACCAGAAATTGAGGAGCTGGGATAGGAAGCAGGCACTCCAGTATGGGATGCAGTGTCTGAACTTCCGCGCCAAATACCTGCCCCCGTCTTATATCCTGAAATTCCATTTTGGTAGAAGTTTGCTTGAAAGGATTATGTGACCTAAAAATATTTTTTTAAAGATTTGTTTAGTTATTTGAAAGAGTTAGAGAGAGGGAGAGAGAGAAAGAGATAGTGAAAAAATGCAGACCACTCCACGAATGTGCCTGTCCTCCTTGCCCCGGGGGCATGCTGGCCTGCTCTGCATCATTCCAGTTTGTGTAGGTGCTGCCCAAGAGAGCACCGAAAGAAAAAAAAAATTTTTGACAGGCAGAGTGGACAGTGAGAGAGAGAGAGACAGAGAGAAAGGTCTTCCTTTTCCATTGGTTCACCCTCCAATGGCCGCTGCGGCCAGTGCGCTGCAGCCTGCGCACTGCGTTGATCCGAAGCCAGGAGCCAGGTGCTTCTCCTGGTCTCCCATGCGGGTGTAGGGCCCAAGAACTTGGGCCATCCTCCACTGCCTTCCTGGGCCACAGCAGAGAGCTGGATTGGAAGAGGAGCAACCGGGACAGAATCCGGCACCCCGACCGGGACTAGAACCCGGGGTGCTGGCGCCGCAGGCGGAGGATTAGCCTAGTGAGCTGCGGCGCCGGCCAAGATAATTTCGAAAGCAACAAATCTGGAAGTAGATTATAAACTGTGTCCCTCAATAATTTTCCATAAATGTAATTTCTCTTCTTTAGCCTTTTTTTTTTTTTAAGATTTATTTTATTTATTGGAAAGAGCTACAGAGAGAGGTAGAGACACAGAGAGAGGTCTTCCATCTGCTGATTCACCCCCCAGATGGCCACAATGGCCAGAGCCATGCCATTTGAAGCCAGGAGCCAGGAGCGTCCTCCAGGTCTCCCACATGGGTGCAGGGGTCCAAGCACTTATGCCATCTTCTACTGCTTTCCCAGGCCATAGCAGAGAGCTGGATCGGAAGAGGAGCAGCCGGGACTCAAACTAGCGCCCATATGGGATGCCAGCCCCTCAGGCCAGGGATTTAAACCGCTGTGCCATAGTGCCGGCTGGCTCCTTCTTTAGCCTTTTGATAAAAGTTGAGTAGCACACAGTTGGGATAAGATCCTGACATACAGGTAATCTATAAAACCAATTATGACTGAGTCTATTGAGAAATCAAGTGAACTGGTGGGGCGGTGGCCTGGCTCACTAGGCTAATCCTCCACCTGCGGCGCTGGCACACCAGGTTCTAGTCCCGGTTGGGGTGCCGGATTCTGTCCCGGTTGCTCCTCTTCCAGTCCAGCTCTCTGCTGTGGTCTGGGAGGGCAGTGGAGGATGGCCCAAGCGCTTGGGCCCCTGCGCCCACATGGGAAACCAGTAAGAAGCACCTGGCTCCTGGCTTCGGATGGGTGCAGCGCCAGCCATGGCGGCCATTTGGGGGGTGAACCAATGGAAAAGGAAGACCTTTCTCTCTGTCTCTCTCTCTCTCACTGTCTAACTCTGCCTGTCAAAAAAAGACAGTTTTCTTCCATGACAGGGAAGGAAGCTATTAAAAAAAAAAGTGAACAGGTGGTAGAATTGATTTTTTTCTTTGTTATAGAAATTGTGTATTCCTAACCCAAACATATGGCTTTCCTACAAGACATGGACTTTTCATTCTTTCTTTTTTTTTTTTTTTTTTTTTTTTTTTTAAGATTTGTTTGTTTATTTGAAAGGCAGAGTTGTAGAGAGAGAGGAGAGACAGAGAGATTCTCCATCTGCTAGTTTACTCCCCAAATAAATGCAACAGCTGGCTAGGGCAGAGCCAGGCCATAACCAGAAGGCAGGAGCCTTTGCCAGGTCCCCCATGTGGGTAGCAGGTCCCAAGCACTTGGGTCATCCTCTGCTGCTCTCCCAGGTGCAGTAGCAGGGAGCTGCATTGGAAGTGGAGCAGCCTATGTAGGATGCTGGCATTTCAGGTGGTGGCTTAACCTCGAAGCTGGTCCCGGAATTCACATTTTCACAAAACAAACACAAACCTCCCCTGAGGCCAGGAAGCAAATAGGACTCTTGGCTGGGGATCGGGGAATTCAGTGAAAATCAAGCACCCATTGATGTTTTAATAATTGATCCAGCTGGGTTTTCTCTTCAGTATTTCTTTAGTCCCTGTGGTGGTTTTAAAGATGAGTATACAAATTCTTTGATTCTCCTTTGTTTAAAAGATGGACTTTAATTCTCCTTGCCTTGAGTGTGGGCAGGACTTACTCCTGGTGAACAGAATAAGGCAGAAGTGATGAGGTGTCATTTCCCAGGCTGGGTTATACAGAGACTGTGGCTTCTGCCTTGGTCTCCCTGCCTCCCTCTCCTTCGCTGTCTCTCTTTCCCTTTCTCATCACTTGCTCTGGGGAGGCAGCCCTGGATAGAGGCGAACGAGCAGCCTAGTGGAGGGCCATGTGGTGAGGAAGCAAGACCTGCCAGCGACCACAAGTGCGCTGGATGCTGATCCGACGCTGGCAGCCTCAGGAGTGGCCCACATGAGTGACTTTGGAAGGGGTCCTCTTAATCTAGCTGAGCCTTGGGATGACTGCGGCGGCAGCCAACAGCTTGACTCATTGTCCTGGCTGCACAAAGGCTCAGTTATGTGAGCCCGTGATTTTCCTTGGAGAGTCTTCTGTCTCTCAGCACTGGCTCCGTTGTACACAAGGGGCTCAACGTCTGGCTGAGTTTCTCTCGTTCTGGATAGGTCTCTGATGGATTGTGTGTGTATGTGTGTGTGTGTGTGTGTGTGAGAGAGAGAGAGAGAGAGAGAGCGCGCGTGCACGAGAGAGAGCATGTGTGTGTGAGAGAGCGAGAGAGGGCGCGCGTGTGTGTGTGTGAGAGCGCGTGTGTGAGAGAGAGTGTGTGTGTGTGTGAGAGAGCGAGAGAGAGCATGTGTGTGTATGTGTGTGAGAGCGTGCATGTGTGTGTGAGAGCGAGAGAGCGTGTGTGTGAGAGCGAGAGAGCATGTGTGTGAGAGCACATGTGTGTGTGAGAGAGCGAGAGAGGGCACGCGTGTGTGTGTGTGAGAGCGCGTGTGTGAGAGAGCGTGTGTGTGTGAGAGAGCGAGAGAGAGTGTGTGTATGTATGTGTGTATGTGTGAGAGTGAGAGAGAGCGTGTGTGTGTGAGAGAGAGCGAGAGAGAGCATGTGTGTGTATGTGTGTGAGTGCATGCATGTGTGTGTGTGAGAGCGAGAGAGCGTGTGTGTGAGAGCGCGTGTGTGAGAGAGCGTGTGTGTGTGTGTGAGAGAGAGAGCGTTCATGTGTGTGTGTGTGTGGTGGAAGCAGCTGTCTTATGACAGAAGGTGTGGAAAGGCAGTTCACTCTAGACAGTGAAGTCCTCATTTCCGAGTCATTGCACTGTTTTCTGTCCATCCTCACAGACTGGGAATTAGTCAGTCTCCTACTTGTGTTTGCCCTTGTTAAAGGAATTGCTGGAAGTTGGTGGCACAGTGGAGTCAGATTTCAACTCCTTGTTTGAAGTTGAGGAAGAGTGGGACAATCAGAGCCAAGTACAGTGATGGCCCATTGTATGTGTCCACTTGACTGGGCCGCTGGATGCCTGGACCTTTGTCCAAACATTATTCTGAGCATGCGTGAGAGGGTTTCTGGATGAGAGGAACATTTGAATCAGTAGACCGAGGAAAGCGGATTCTCCACTGCCATCCAGTCGTCTAAGACCCGCCTAGAACAAACAGCCGAGAAGGGGAGCTCCTTCTGACTCCTCGCACTGAGCTTCAGTCTTCACGGGCCCGGTACTGGGAACGAGGTCTGGGCTGCTGAGCCTGCTGGCTCCTGGGCTGGAACTGACACCACTGTCGTTCCTGGTTCTCAGGCCTTCGGGTTTGAAGCAGAACCGCGTCTGTGGCTCTCTTGGGTCTCCAGTTGGCTCACTGCTGATCTTGCGAGTTCTCAGTCTCCATCACGATGTGAGCAGGTTCCTTATAATCAATCTCTTTATATATATATATATGAAAATTTTGGAAACCAGTGAGTGGAATGATGGCTGGAGACATTTCTAGCTCTAGGATATGAGCAGAGGTGCAGCGTAAGGGTGACATCCTGTCAGACCGAGTCTGGTGAGAGGATGGTGCAGTGTGCTTGTGAAATCCCGTGGCTGTGGCCGGGGCAGGTTTCTAGGCACTCTGCATGCCCTCGGGGTTTGGTTCGTTTCTTTTCCAACATTTATTATGTAACCTGTTGTTCTCTACCTGTCCATCCTCCTGTGAAACAGGATTCAGGCAGCTTGGCTTTCCTGGCCGTTAACTTGACACTGTTTGCATCTTTGAGGATTTTTTTTTACTGCAAGTAACAACAGAAATGAGTTGAGTGAATTTTAAAAATGCATATTAGAATTTTACTAAAAATAAGCAGTTTTCCTGCCCTTCCTTGCGAGGTAGATGAGATGGCTCAGTTTTCTGTAGCTCTGAGAGTAAAGGCAGTAGACTAAGGAATGTCAGAAGTCTCTTCCAGCTCCATGTATTTGATTTTTAGTGAGAGATTACTTATTTTCCTTATTCTATTGCTCTTTTAATTGGGGAACTATGTAACTTTTCTTCTATTCTTTGATATCATCTGATTCTGAAAATAATTATTTGTAGGCCATTGAATTCATTTCATCAAGGAGAGGGAAACTCCAGGTTATTGTCTTTAATCTCTCTACCATTTGCTTTTTAAAATTTTTATTTATTTATTTTAAAGATTTATTTGAAAGTCAGAGTGACAGAGAGAGGGAGAAACAGAAAAAAGAAAAAGATCTTCCATGGGCTGGTTCACTCCCTACATGGTTACGTGTCTGCAATAGCTAAACCATCTTTCACTCTACAGTGTGGCCTGGGCACTCCTCCCACATGCAGGTGCAGCCCCTGTGCCTGTCACTAAAGCAGGCCAGGCCTTTGCAGTTGTCTCCAATAGAGCACTGCTCCCAGGATGCCATGTGACTGCCGGGGCTAGGGCATACAGAATGCCCTGCGTGTCTTCCTTTCTCTCTTAGGACGCTCATTTTTGGAATTTAGCTATCATGTTGCCCTATAAGGAGCCCCGGCAACATGGGAGGCCTGTGAAAGAGAGACACTGAAGCTCCTGGCCCTCAGCCCCAACTAGGCTCCCAGCGAACATCCTGCTCAGCCTGTCAGCCACATGCACCAGCTGTCCCAAAAGCTGATCCTGACCCACCCAGATCCTACCCGAATGACCCAGTAGATGCCTACGAGAGGAGAGCCAAGCCACCCCAACTGCAGATTCATGAGCATGCTGAAGATTCTTGCTGTTATGTAGCAGTAGGTAGCTGGATTAGTATTCCATTTTTCCAGAGTCTTGAACTGCCGCAGCTGTAAGAGCCAGATCTGTTTCCACCTGCAGGGGCACTGATAGTCTCATAAGAGAGGAAAAGTAGACTAGGTGTCCTCTTTCTTTATAGATTCTTTTCTCACTGATTTTCATGTTGCGTATCTATCAGGTTATGGGGTTGTCTGAAACAAGGAAGCAAAAGTTGGCTAATAACGTCCCTGCCCAGATCATTCCATTCTTGTGCTGTTCTAATTTGGAAGGTTGTGTGTCCGTTAATGATAAGCAGTACCTCGGGGAGACTGGCGTTGTGCTGTAGTGGGTTAAGCCCCTGCTCGTGATGCCGGCATCCCATAGCAGAGCCCGGTTTGCACCCTGGCTGCTCTGTTCCCGTCCAGCTCTCTGCTAATGTGCCTGGGAAGACAGCAGAAAATGGCCCAAGTACTTGGATCTCTGCCACACACAGAAGACCCCGAATGCAATCTGTTTTTTTATTTTTTTAAATAAAAAGTATATATGTGGATAACCCCCCCCCCCCACCTTACCCCCAACCTGTTCTTCATTCTGGGTTTTGCTTTCTGTATTCCTTGCACTGCTAAAACGTAAACTCTATTAGGGCAGGGATATTTTCTTCTTTATAAAGGACACTGAAGACTGTAAACAGTTTTGGGAACAAGCACCTATCCATGCCTGCACAGTCTGAGGCCTTGCCCCCTTGTCCCTCCTGCCTGGGCCTCCTGTGTCCACAAGGTGGCTCCCTGTGGGTCTTGCACTTTGCTACCTGCTCTTTAAGGGGGTTTGGAGATTAGCCACACGCTGAGGCAAGGCCTCTGGAAAGCCATGGCGGCTGAATTGCAGACAGGTACCTGGACCCAGACATTAAGGCTAACACACTCTACAGTTGTGACGACAAAGGAAAAGTTCGAGCTTCAAAACCTGAAACTTACGGAGATTCTTCATTGAAAAGCAGATTGAGGAGTTCAACGTTTAGCCAGCATGACAGGAGAAATCTAGAAACTTTTCCCCAAGACGTATCAATAGAGCTGTTGCTTACCTTTCCCTAAGTGGCTTGAGAAATGCGCCAGGCCACTATTGAAGCACCCTGAACAGATTCTTCCAAAATAGAGGTCGGTCAGTGGGGAGAAGATGGCTGCCCGTCAGAGCCGGTGCTGTGGTGCAGCGGGCTAAGCCACGGCTTGCAGTGCCCACATCCCATATGGGTGCTGATTGGAGTCCTTGCTGCTCCACATCTGATCCAGCTGCCTGTTAATGTGCCTGGGAAAGCAGTGGAGGATAGCGCAAGTCCTTGGGCCCCTGCACCCACATGGGATGCCTGAAAGAAGCTCCTGGCACCTGGGTTTGGCCTGTCCCAGCCCTGGTTGTTGTGGCCATTTGGGGAGTGAACTAGTGGATGGAAGATCTCTCTCCATCTCTCCTTCTCTATCTCTGTAACTCTGCTTTCAAATAAATAAATAAATCTTAAAAAAAAAAAACACCACATGACTGTCCATCTCATGTTCTCCTCTGTATTGACAAGCAGTCATGTTTGTTAATGTGTGAATTTTGTAGACAGACATTCCATGTAGAAAATTAACGTAATCAGTTGGAAGCCAGAAGTCTGCTTCCAGAAACTGAAGTCAGAGACCTGACTGGCAGCAGATGGCAGTTCATTCACCTGCTAGGCAGTCGATTGACTTTGCAGCATGGTCCTGCCGAAGAGGGATTGTGCAGAGGTTTCCCAGAAATAACTATTCAGTCAAAAAAAAAAAAAAAAATCCAGCTGGGGGCACCTGCACAGTGTGCTAGGGAAGGAATGGCCTTCGCACAAGAGGAAGCACGCGGGGTGCAAGGCAGAAGCAGTTCATGAGCGTGGCTGTGGAAGAGTGAGCGTGAGCGGCATCAAGTCTCTGCTGTTCTTGCCGGTCTCACAGAACAGGCAGCAGCTGAAGTTCCCATTTTAACTGACTTGGAAAATGTGGTGTGACCCCTGCAGTCTGGGTGGCGGTGGGGGAAGGTCCGTGAGCATGCTGCAGTGGTGAGCCTGCTGGTGGCAAAGTCCTGTGCAGCTCTATCACTGGGGACACGGTGGAGAGGATGAGGGAAGCTGGCCTCGTTAACTGCCGGTGCTCCTCTCGCAGAAGGAGAGAAGCCAGGCCATGAGGGAGCTGCAGAACAATCCCCTGGAAGCAGCTGCCCTTAGGCTTCTTCACAGGCCGCTCCCTGAATGACCCTACAGCCAGGGCCTCAGCCAGGAGCCTGGAACTCAGTCTGGTCCTCCTGTACAGGCGTCAGGGGCCCAAGGACTGGGACCATCACCTGCTGCCTCCCACGGTGCACACTAGCAGGAAGCTAGAATTGGAAGTGGAGCTGGGACTTGCATCCGTTGACTCTGATGCAGAATGTGGCCATCCTAAGCCGCTTCGTCAGTCGCTGCATCAAATGCCTACCCCTTAGTTATTTTACAATGAAATCACACACACACACACACACACACACACACACACACACCAGAAAGGTCTGTGTGACATATATGGACTTTAAAGAACAATGATATAGGGCTGGTGCTGTGGTGCAGCATCCTTGTCAGTTTGACCTCAGGTCCTTGAGGTGTCTGAGTACATAGTCTGGGAACCATGTCCTTGGAGTATTAATTATATGATTACTTCCAGGGAATAGAAATCTGGATAATTGTTGTTCTGCTTTTATAATGAGCATATAATTAGAAAACCTATATTTACTTTAAAAATATTATTAACTAAGATTTACATTTTATTAATTTTTTTAGGCTTTGCCTAATGTCCTTTTTCTGTCCTCCTTTGGACACCACGTTACATTTAGTCATCGCATTTCCTCAGGGTCCTCCTGACGGTGATGGTTTCTGGGCCTTTCTTATATTTGATGGCCTTGGCAGTTTTGAGGAGTTTTGGTCAGGCATTTTGTAGACTGTCTCTAGATTGGGATTTGTCTGGTGGTGTTCTCGTGATCAGATGGGGATTACAAAGTTTTAGGGAGGAGGACCACAGAGATAAAAATGCTCCCATCATGTGATACCATGGGTACAAGCTCCCCACAGACTTACTTCTGTCGATGTTCTGCTTGGCCACGTGCCTGAGACAGATTTATTTATTTATTTGAAAGTCAGAGTTACACAGAGAAAGAAGGAGAGGCAGAGAGAGAGAGGTCTTCCAACCACTGGTTCACTCCCCAATTGGCCGCAATGGCTGGAGATACGCTGATCTGAAGCCAGGATCCAGGAGCTTCTTCCGGATCTCCCACATGGGTGCAGGGGCCCAAGCACTTGGGCCATCTTCCACTGCTTTCCCAGGCCACAGCAGAGAGCTGGAGCGGAAGTAGAGCAGCCAGGATTTGAACTGGCGCCCATATGGCATGCCAGCACTGCAAGGGGCAGCTTTACCCACTCTGCCACAGCACCGGCCCCAGGTCTACTGTTAACTTACTCTTTTGCTACCCTTTTTCATACTGTAGTCTTTATAAGGAAGTTCCATGTACAGTCTACACTTAAAGAAGGTTTAGCTCCACTTCTTTGAAGGCAGACTGTCTACAGAATAAATTTAAATTCCTCATGGAAAATTTGCCTCTTCTTTCCCCATTCCTTTGTCTATAATCTCTATTTAATCCTATATGTATATAATTGGGTTATATGGATATTTTATTTCATACTTGTGTTATTCAATTCTACTTCACTTATTTTATTGCTTTGATCGTTCCAGTGTTGGCTGTTGGGAGCTCTTTCAGTTGGCTGCTATGTCCTTTTGGCATCCCACCATCATTATGGGTTTTGTTTTGTTACTTTTTTTTTTTGACAGGCAGAGTGGACAGTGAGAGAGAGAGACAGAGAAAGGTCTTCCTTTTGCCATTGGTTCACCCTCCAATGGCTGGCGCACTGCGGCCGGCGCACCGCGCTCATCCGATGGCAGGAGCCAGGTACTTCTCCTGGTCTCCCATGGGGTGGAGGGCCCAAGCACTTGGGCCATCCTCCACTGCACTCCCGGGCCACAGCAGAGAGCTGGCCTGGAAGAGGGGCAACCGGGACAGAATCCGGCGCCCCAACCTGGACTAGAACCCGGTGTGCCAGCGCCACAAGGCGGAGGATTAGCCTAGTGAGCTGCGGCGCCGGCCTGTTTTGTTACTTTTTAAAGTACTTCCTTGCTCCGGCACTGCAAGATGCTGCAGACACGTCTTGTATATTTTCTGCTTCAGTCATGGAATCAGACATTTCCCGAAGATGCCTTTTTCCTCCTTTAGAGAATGATGTTACTAGCCAAGATCTGGGTACTGAATATGCTTGTTGTTACTGGGGCACGGTGTGGTTTTAATCTGTACTCTGGTGATTGATGAAGTCAGGCACCCTTGTGTATATTTATTGGTTATTTGTATATCCTGTTTGTCGCGTGACAAACCCAAGAGCAGCACTGAGTGGTTAGGCCCATGACTGAATGGCTTATAAAACCTAAAGGATTTACTCTCTGGCCTGCTACAGGAAAAGTTGCTTACCTCTGTCATTGTAACCATGTTAATATCAGTTCTGGGTTGGCTTTGGTTGTTTGATTTTTCTCATATGCTTGCTTCTTTTTTTTTTTTTTTGACAGGCAGAGTGGACAGTGAGAGAGAGAGAGACAGAGAGAAAGGTCTTCCTTTGCCGTTGGTTCACCCTCCAATGGCCGCCGCGGCCGGCGCACCGCGCTGATCCGATGGCAGGAGCCAGAAGCCAGGTGCTTTTCCTGGTCTCCCATGGGGTGCAGGGCCCAAGCACCTGGGCCATCCTCCACTGCACTCCCTGGCCACAGCAGAGGGCTGGCCTGGAAGAGGGGCAACCGGGACAGAATCCGGTGCCCCGACCGGGACTAGAACCCGGTGTGCCGGCGCCGCTAGGTGGAGGATTAGCCTAGTGAGCCGCGGCGCCGGCTCCATCCTCTACTTTTTTTTGACAGGTAGAGTGGACAGTGAGAGAGAGACAGAGAGAAAGGTCTTCCTTTTCCATTGGTACCTGCCCCCCCATGGCCACTGCAGCCAGCACACCTCACTGATCCGAAGCCAGGAGCCAGGTGCTTCTCCTGGTCTCCCATGCAGGTGCAGGGCCCGAGGGCCTGGGCCATCCTCCACTGCCTTCCCGGGCCACAGCAGAGAGCTGATCTGGAAGAGGAGCAACCGGGACAGAATCCGGTGCCCCAACTGGGACTAGAACCCAGTGTGCCGGCACTGCAGGTGGAGGATTAGCCTATTGAGCTGCGGCATCAGCCTACTTTTTTTTTTTTTCTAAGAATTATTTTATTTATTTGCAAGACAAGAGTTACAGACAGAGGTAGAGCCAGAGAGAGAGAGAGATCTTCCATCCGCTGGTTCACTACCCAAATGACTGCAATGGCCAGGGCTGAGCTGATCCAAAGCCAGGGGCCAGAAGCTTCTTCTAGGTCTCCCATGTGGATGCACCTTGGGCCATCTTCTGCTGCTTTCCCAGGCCATAGCAGAGAGCTGGATTGGAAGTAGAGCAGCCAGGACTCGAACTGGTGCCCGTAGGAGATGACAATGCCACATGCTGGGGTCTAAACCCACTGCACCACAGTGCTGGCCCCCATCCTCTTCTTTTATGGCAAGACCATTCTGTATACCTTATCAGGAAATTAGAAGATTTCCAAGTCTGACTGGCATGGACAGGCTTTCGTTTCTGTGTGTGGGTTGCAGATACTGTTCCCAGCAGTCCTTTCGAATGTTTTCCTATGCCTTTGGCAGTTTGCTCCCAATCAAAGGTTGATCGGTGCTTGGCAGAGTACGGAAGAGAAGCTCCCTCGAGATCTCTGGCTTTTTCTCTCTGCAGCTTTCTCTGTTCTGTGAGCTCCAGCTGCCTGATCTCCATGGACTCTCAGTCCTGTCTTTCCCACTCAGGACATCTTGGGTTCTGCCTGGGTTTCCCTTTCATGTGCCACACTCTGAACACGCTCTCAAGACAATGAACTGGGCTGTTGTCCTCCACGTTGTTCTCCAAGATCACTGTTCCTTGTTGTCTAATGTACAGAGAACTGACAGCTGCTTTTAGTCCTTTAATCAGTTTTCTTTTGGTTGTTTTTGGTAGAAGGGTGAATATGGCCCTTATTACATCTTATTGGAAGTAGAAGTCCTGGGATCTTTTTAAATCTGGAATGGATGTTTAATTTTATCAAATGCTTTTTCTGTGTCTATTAAGATGATCATAGGATTTTGTTCCTTTCCCTCCTCCCCTGCTAATGGATAGAATTTCTTCTTTTAAAAAATCTCTAATATTAAACCAACCTAACATTTATGGAATAAACCTTAAGTTAGTCATGATCTTTTTTTTTTTTAAAGATTTATTTATTTTTATCTGAAAGTCAGTTACACAGAGAAAGGAGAGGCAGAGAGAGAGAGAGAGAGAGTTTTCCATCCGAAGGTTCACTCCCCAATTGGCCGCAAAGGCCATAGCTGCGCCAGTCCGAAGCCAGGAGACAGGAGCTTCTTCCGGGTCTCCCACATAGGTGCAGGGGCCCAAGGACTTGGGCCATCTTCTACTGGATCGGAAGAGAAGCAGCCGGGACTAGAACCAGTGCCCACATGGGATGCCAGCGCTTCAGGCCAGGGCTTTAACCCACCACGCCACAGTGCCGGCCCCAGTCATGATCTTTTTTTAAAAGAAGATTTATTTTATTTGAAAGGCAGATGTATAGAGAGAGAGAAAAAGAGAGATCTTCCATCTGCTGGTTCACTCTCCAAATGGCTCCAATGAATGGGGCTGGACCAGGCCAAAGCCAAGAGCCTGGTGATTCATCTGAGTCCCAAATGCTTGGGGGCATATTCCTCTGCTTCCCCAGGCACATTAGCAGGGAGCTGGATCAGAAGCTGAGAAGCTGGGAATTGGACAGGCACCCATATGGGATGCCAGAGTTGCAAGCAGTGGCTTAACCCACTGTGTCACAATGCTGACCCCAGATCCTTTTTTTAATATATTGCTGGGCTCAGTTTTTTTTTTTTTTTTTTTTTTTTTTTTTGACAGGCAGAGTGGACAGTGAGAGAGAGAGACAGAGAGAGAAAGGTCTTCCTTTTTTGCCGTTGGTTCACCCTCCAATGGCCGCCGCTGCAGCCGGCGCACCGCGCTGATCCTGGCAGGAGCCAGGAGCCAGGTGCTTTTCCTGGTCTCCCATGGGGTGCAGGGCCCAAGCACCTGGGCCATCCTCCACTGCACTCCCTGGCCATAGCAGAGAGCTGGCCTGGAAGAGGGGCAACCGGGACAGAATCCGGCGCCCCAACCGGGACTCGAACCCGGTGTGCCGGCGCCGCAAGGTGGAGGATTAGCCTATTGAGCCACGGCGCCGGCTCTGGGCTCAGTTTTTTAAGATATGTCTTAGGTTTTTTTTTATCTGTATTTTGGTTCATATACCTACTAAAGGTTTTGCTCTCAAGATTGTCCTTATGAAAGTTTATAGAGAATTCTGAAATGAGTTGGGAAATGTTCCTTTTTCTTTGGAAACATTTGCATAATATTCGTATTTTTCTTCCTTAAATGGTTACATAAATTCTTCGATAAAATTGTGTAGTGATTTCATTTCAACAGCTGTTTAATAAAGATCTGTTTATTATTTATTTGAAAGGCAGAACAATGGAGAGAAAGAGAGAGAGGGATATATATATATATACACACACACACACACGCACACATACATACATACATGCCATTTGCTGGTTAATCTCAAATGCTCAGCTGGGACCAGATCTGGCTGAAGCCAGGAGCCAGGAACTCTAACTGGTTTCCCACATAGGTGACGGGAACCCTCATGTGCCCTGGGGACACATTAGTAGGACACTAGATTGGAAATGAAGGTGTGATCCAATCCCAGCCACTGAAATGGGATGGGGGTATCCCAAGTGGTGACTTAACCCAGTGCCTACCCTGTTCTACTTTTTTATTAGGGGACTATTTAGATATTCTATTTGCTTTTGTTTCTTTTTCTTTCTTTCTTTCTTTTTCTTTTTTTTTTTTTTTTTGACAGGCAGAGTGGATAGTGAGAGAGAGACAGAGAGAAAGGTCTTCCTTTTGCCATTGGTTCACCCTCCAATGGCCGCCACGGCTGGCGCGCTGCGGCCGGCGCACCGCGCTGATCCGATGGCAGGAGCCAGGTGCTTCTCCTGGGCTCCCATGGGGTGCAGGGCCCGAGCACTTGGGCCATCCTCCACTGCACTCCCTGGCCACAGCAGAGAGCTGGCCTGGAAGAGGGGCAACTGGGACAGAATCCGGCGCCCCAACCAGGACTAGAACCCGGTGTGCCAGTGCCGCTAGGTGGAGGATTAGCCTATTGAGCCACGGTGCCGGCCTGCTTTTGTTTCTATTTTGGTCAGTGGTGTTTTTTTTAAGACACTAATGATCTGTTCAAGGCCATATATCTTATTCCAATTCTGTTTTTTTTTTTTTTTTTAACTATGTCATACCAACGTATTATATATGTTTAAATTTCTGTACTCTTTTGTCTTCTCCTGTGGAACACTAACAGGTACTTTATATCATCTGCTGTTTAGGGCCAAATAGATATTGAACTAAATTAAAGCATACTTGGATTTATTTATGTTGAAGTTTTATAAGGAGATAATTGAATTAAGTAGTTGCTTCAGTAGGTCACTGGGCTTTGTCAGTATTTAAATGTACATTTTACTTCCTCAGTAATAGATTATTGTTTATTAGGGAAAGTGGGTTGGGGTATGTATTGAATAATAAGGTAGAGTGGGCCCTTCCTGTGAACCAGGGAGTTAAGCTGCTGCTTGGGGTGGCTGCATCCCATGTTGGAGTGCCAGGTTATCACACTTCTGATCCAGCTCCCTGCTAGTAGTGTTCCTGGGAAGCAGCAGACGATTACTCAAATACTTGAATTTCTGACACCCATGTGGAAGACCCAAATGGAGTTGCAGGCTCCTGACTTCAGCCTGGCCTATCCCTGGCTGTTGAGGGCATTTGCAGCATGAACCAGCTGATAGCAAATAGTTCTCTCTCTCTCCTTTCTGTCACTTTTTGGAAGTATAATTCATATTGTTGCATTTGTTTTTCTAGATTGCTTTTTTTAAAAAAAGAATTATTTATTTAAAGGCACAGTTAGAGAAAGTGGGGAGAGAAAGAAAAATCTTTCATCTGCTGATTCACTCCCAAATTGGCCACAATGGCCAGGGCTGAGCCAGGCCAAAGTCAGGGCCAGGAGCTTCTTCCAGGTCCCCCATGTGGGTTTAGGGACCCAAGAACTTGAGCCATCCTCCTCTGCTTTGCCAGGAATATTAGCAGGAAGCTGGATCGAAAGGGGAGCAGCTGGGACATGAATCAGGGTCATATGGGATGCCAGTGTTGCAGCTGACAGCTTTACCCGCTGTACCGCAACGCCAGTCCCTTTAGATTACAGTGAAAATGTTTTTATTTCTTAAAACCAGGTAGAATTGATATCTGCCTGTGATTCAGTTGCCCAGGGCAGTTGAAAGAAACAAAAGTAACTCAAATGTAGAATGTTATTTATCAAAACTTTTTTAATTTCTATTTAAGAGAGATTATAACTTGTTCTGAAACCTGTTATCAGGATTAAATTAATGAATGGGTAACATTTCAGTATCATGCAAGCTGTCCATTTTGTTACACAGGACTTAAGACTCACATGTTAGGGAAGAATGTGGGTTTGAGGGGAAAGGGTTCAGCTGGAGGTCGGTTTCTGTAAAATATGTTGTTGCCAAAAGAAATACTACCTAGCAGCCTTCTCCTGTGTGGAGGGAGTCCAGAGAGACCAGAGCAGAAATTGTACAGAGGAGCTGTCAAACCAGATTCCTATGAATGTCAGATGGGAAATAAAACTCACGGTGCTAACATTTGTGCTGGATGAATAGGCCCTTGGAAATGAATGTTTCAGTGCTTGTATTTTTTTTTTTTTTTTTTTTTGACAGGCAGAGTGGACAGTGAGAGAGAGACAGAGAGAAAGGTCTTCCTCTGCCGTTGGTTCACCCTCCAATGGCCGCCGCGGCTGGCGCGCTGTGGCCAGCGCACCGCACTGATCCGATGGCAGGAGCCAGGTACTTCTCCTGGTCTCCCATGGGGTGCAGGGCCCAAGCACCTGGGCCATCCTCCACTGCACTCCCTGGCCACAGCAGAGAGCTGGCCTGGAAGAGGGGCAACCGGGACAGAATCCGGCGCCCCGACCAGGACTAGAACCCGGTGTGCCGGCGCCGCAAGGTGGAGGATTAGCCTAGTGAGCCGCGCGCCGGCAGTGCTTGTATTTTTTATCATGGGTGTATGTTGAATAGACATTCAGAGTTAACTACAGCTAACAAAATTTAAAGTATGAAATTTAAACCAGAATTTAAGAGATTTTCAAAGGTCATGTTGGCTAAATATTGACTTATTTGTATCGTTTTCCCAGAAAGTGTTTATCTCCTCATATTAGGGTTTGGAAATTTCTAAAGAGAGGGGACTTAAGTCCTTAGAAATAAAATATGGGCCGGCGCTGCGGCTCACTAGGCTAATCCTCCGCCCTGCGGCGCCGGCATGCCAGGTTCTAGTCCCAGTTGGGGCGCCGGATTCTGTCCCGGTTGCCCCTCTTCCAGAACAGCTCTCTGCTGTGGCCAGGGAGTGCAGTGGAGGATGGCCCAAGTGCTTGGGCCCTGCACCCCATGGGAGACCAGGATAAACACCTGGCTCCTGCTTTCGGATCAGTGCGGTGCGCCGGCTGCAGCGCACCGGCCATTGGAGGGTGAACCAACGGCAAAGGAAGACCTTTCTCTCTGTCTCTCTCTCTTACTGTCCACTCTGCCTGTCAAAAAAAAAAAATGGTAATTTAAATTTCATTTTCTAAACCAAAATGGAAATGTAGAGAACATATATAAGCAGTTATGCCAAAGTAATTACCTGTAGTTTTGTTTATTTTTTTAAAGATTTATTTAATTACTTGAAAGTCAAAGTTACACAGAGAGAGAAGGAGAGACAGAGAGAGAGAGAGAGAGAGAGAGGAGAGAGAGAGAGAGAGAGAGAGAGGGAGGTCTTCCATCCACTGGTTCATTCCCCAGATGGCTGCACCTGTTGGAGCTGAGCTGATCCGAAGCCAGGAGCCAGGAGCTTCTTCTGGGTCTTCCACGCTGTTGCAGGGGTCCAAGGACGTGGGCCAACCTCCACTGCTTTCCCAGGCCATATCAGAGAGCTGGATCAGAAGTGGAGCAACTGGATCTTGATCCAGTGCCCATATGGGATGCCGGCACTGCAGGCAGCAGCTTTACCCGTTGTGCCCTAGTTTTGTTTATTTTAAAGGCGTTGGATGGCCTAGGTCTTCTCACCACAGGGTGACTTCTGAAAGTGGGTGTGTTGGAGGCGGGCCCTATGATGCAGCAGTTAAGCTGCTGCCTGGGGCGCCTGAGTCCCGTACTGCAGTCCCTGGACTTGAGCTCTGCCTCTGCTCCAGTCCAGCTGCCAGTTCACGTGCACCCTTGGAGGCAGCAGGTGCTGGCTCGAGGGCGTGGGTCCCCGCCACACACGAGGGAGACCCGGGTGGAGTTCTGGGCTCCTGGCTTTCTCCTGGCCCTGCTCCATCTGTTGTGGACATTTAGGGTGTGAATCACCAGATGGAAGACCTCTCTCTCTCTCTTACTCTACCTCTCAAATAAATGAAAATAAATTAGGTTTTAAGAAATGAGTGTGTTCTCTGCCTGCAGTCCAGAGTAAAAACCGTCAAGTGCCTTGGAAGATGATTATTCAGAAATAAAGTATTGTTGACACTTTACGTTAAATGAAGGTGGCTGATTGAGGTTCTCAGAATTGAGAGGATGCTGTTGTTAAAGCATTTAGGTTACTGAGCTGCTTCTGCATCGGTGACACACACTCTCCTCTTCTGTCCTGAGTGTTCCTTGACGTTCACAGAATCATAAATTATAAAGAGGTGAGCTTTTTGGTATGTGAATTATATCTTAATTAAGCTGTTATTAAAAAAAAACCCTAAGTGTTTAAGATGGCTTACTTTAATGTGTAATAAAAGCTTGTTTTGTGATAAAATGTGAGTTGGAATCATAGCAGCTAATTGCCCCCAGATCAGAGGAGGACAGAGAAACAGCTGAGAGAAAAGTTAACCAAGCCTCTGGCAGACACTGGGGAGACTGGTGTTATAAAGTTGCTACTGCATAGCCAAACAAAAGGAAGCATTTTTGTTCTTCAATTTTTTTGAATTTGGCCATTTTGATATAAATTTTAAGATGTTTGTTAGTTTAAAACACAGTTGTTCCTGTCCTGTCCCTGTCCTACTTACCCACCATTTGTAGTTTCAGTTACCTGTGATCAGTTATAGTATGAAGATATTCAATGGAACCTTCTAGAAGCAAGCTATTCATAAGTTTTAAATTGTGTACCATTCTGAGTAGCCTGACGAAGTCTTTTGCCATCCTGCTCTGCCCTGCCTGGATGTGAGCCTCCCATTTTTACAGCTTATCCATGTTGTGTATGCTGCCCGTTAGTCACTTGGAGACCAACTAAGGTATCAGATCCACTGTCAGGATCTCATAGTGCCTGTGTTCAAGTAACTTGAAAAGAGTCCCAAAGTATAAGAGTATTGATGCTGCAATGCCAGCATCCCATGTGGGTGCCACTTTGAGTCTCAGCTGCTCTGCTTTGGTCCAGCTCCCCGCTAATAAGCCTGAGAAAGCAACAGAAGATGGCCCAAGTCCTTGGGTCCCTGCACCCACCTGGATGGATTCCTGGCTCATGGCTTCGCACTGGTCCAGCTCTGGCCATTAGGGCCATTAGAGCTTTAAAAAAAAAAAAAAGAGTATTTATGCTAGCAATTTTTTAAAGATTTATTTTAGATTTTAGAATTTTAGATTTATTAAAGATTTATTAAGGCAGAGTTAGAGAGAGAAAGAGAGAGACAAAGAGAGAGAAAGATTTTCTATCTCTGTTTTGCTTTCCAAATAGCTACAACAGCCAGACACTGGGTCAGGCCAAAGCCTGAAGCCTGAAACTCCATTCAGGTCTCCCTTGTAGGTGGCAGGGGCCCAAGAACTTGGGCTATCTTTTGCTGTTTTCCTAGGCCCATTAGCAGAGAGCTGGATTAGAAGTGGAGCAGCTGGGACTCATATGGTACCATTGTGGTTTTCCACATCTGTTGGGGGGTCTTGGAACATATCCTTGGCATACTTTATGCTTATAACAGGTTTTCACTTAGGTGGCTTAAAATAATGATTATCAAGTTAGATTATGACAAAAGAAAACCTCCCCTCCCCTTTTAAAGATTTATTTATTTCTGTGAAAGGCAGAGTTATAGAGAGGGAGAGATAGCACCCGATCTGCTGGTTCATTCCCTAAATGACTGTAACAGTTTGATCTTGGACAGGCCAAAGCCATGAGCCAGGAACTCCATCCTGGTCTCCCACATAGGTGGCCAGGGCTCAAGTACTTGTGCCATTGTCCACTGCTTTCCCAGGCATGCTGCTCGTCACGGGGCAGCAGGTCCGATAGAGCTCCTCAGGGCCAGCCTGGGGAGCTCAGGGGTCGAGTGGGATGATGAGTGTCGGTGGCAAAGGAACCACACCAGAGCCGGGAGATCAGTCAACGCCCAGGGCGCAGCCGGGTTCTTGACTTTATTGGGATGGGAAGAGCTTTTATAGACACAGAAAGGGGGCTGTCCAGGGCACAAGGGAACCGAGCCAACCAGCTGAAAGGTAAGGCAGGACACGAGCTGGGCATGCCCTCAAGGGCCTATCACAGCCGAGGACACATACTGTTCACAAATACGGAAGTCTCCTGTCAGGCTAGGTACCTTCCCCGGGGGCCATCTTGGATTGTTGGAAACGCTGAATCACTGGGATGCGAAAGTGTGGCAAACTTGCTTAGCGGTCTTGTGGAGCTAAGGCTTAGCAACTTTGTTTCCTTTACAATTGGAGGCCCCCCCCCCTGCACATTAACAAGAAGCTGATCAGAAGTGGAGTGGCAGAGATTGGTGTGAGGTGCAGGTATCCTAAGCAGTGCTTAATCCGCTGTTCCATCCACAATGCCAGCCCCAAAACTTGTCCCTTGATTCCAATTCATTGTCAGATCAGATCATTCACTAAACAACAGATTGGGGAAAGTACCATTTGGCCACAAATTTCCTACCTCATTATTATGCTTACATTAGAAATATATGCTGTTGGGGTGGGCGCTGTGGCATAGTGGGTAAAGATGCTGCCTGCAGTGCCAGCATCCCATATGGGCAATGGTTCAAGTCCCGGCCACTCCACTTCCGATCCTGCTCTCTGCTGTGGCCTGGGAAAGCAATAGAAGATGGCCCAAGTCCTTGGGCCCCTGCACCCATGTGGGAGCTCCAGAAGAAGCTCCTGGCTCCTGGTTTCGGATTGGCGCAGTTCCGGCCATTGTGGCCAATTGGGGAGTGAACCAGCGGATGGAAGACCTCTCTCTCTCTGCTCTCCTTCTCTCTTTGTGTAACTCTGACTTTCAAATAAATAAATAAATAAATCTTTTTTTTTTGAAATAGATGCTATCTTTTGGTAAACAACATGAATTATTTTCGAAAAAAGTATTTGGTGGTTTTGCCTTTTTGGGTCATGTCAATATTTTCATTCTTTGGCATTTGCTATTTATGATGAAATAATTTTTTTTTAAGAGATGGTTTAACTGTGACTGGGGTTTTCGTAGTTGTACAAATACTGCCCTGCTAATTTAATGCAGGCATTTCCCTAGCTTTATCAACTTGGGTTTATTGCTAGACTGTGCCAGATTTTAATGTGATAATGGAGGTCAAAAGTTTTGCTTATGTGGTAATTTGCTTTGCAATTTCATTTAATCATTAAAAAGGCGATGAACTTGATTTTAGAGTATGATTTGACCCGGGGTTTATGTTATGTGAAAGAACACTGCAGCCCTCCTTTTTTTCTTTTTCTTTTTTAAATATATATGTTAATGACTTTCTCTCTTTTTTTAGAGATTTATTTATTTATTTGAAAGTTAGAGTTACACACACACACACACACACAGAGAGAGAGAGAGAGAGAGAGGTCTTCCATCCGTGGTTCACTCTACAATTGGCCACAACTGCAGGAGCTGTGTTGATCCGAAGCCAGGGACCAGGAGCTTCTTCCAGGTCTCCCATGTGGTGCAGGGGCTCAAGCACTTGGGCCATCTTCCACTGCTTTCCCAGGCTATAGCAGAGAGCCGGATCGGAAGTAGTGCAGCTGGGACTTGAACTGGCGCCCATGTGGGATGGTAAAGCCACTGCAGGCAGCGGCTTTACCTGCTGTGCCACAGTGGGGGCTGGCATCTTAACCGGGAGGCTAACCACTCACTTCCCTCTACGCCACAGCACCAGATCCTGCAGCCCTTCTTCACATGGTTACTTTGGGAAAGTATATGAATTAAGTCCATTTAAACTTTGGTGTCAGCTCTAGCCAGTAACTTCTTCAAGAAATTTATCTTAAATTGATTTTAACTTTTTGCTCTAATAGTGCATAGAGATAGTGTTTCAGTGAAACACAGCAACAGAAATGTCTGCATTTTACAGTGTTTGTGAATTTTTTTGTTTTGCTTGGTTTTCCTTTAACATATTGAGAACCAGCAAAGATGTCCTGACAGGGAGAATCTGAATGGAGTCTTTTGGGGGTTATGAAGTGTTTGAATTTTAAAGGCTAGTGCTAAGGAGAAATTATGGCAGAGACGTAACTGTAAACTGAAAGTGTTGCTAACTGGAGATGCAGTTATGCCCCTGCTCTGTTAAGATCTGGATCCTGCCTGGGGGCCAGCTTAGTGGAACCAAGACTGCTCTGTGCCAGGAGGGCTGTTAGGTCCAGCAACGCTGTGATCAGAAAGTCCTGGGGGGAGTTTCACAAAGTCCATGCCCAGAAAGCCCTGCACCCAGCAGTATCCCAGGAGAGGGAGTGGGAGAAGAAATGTGGCCCCTGCCTCGAGCTGTAAGCAGACTGGGCTCGCGATTCTTTGCCGAAATGCCCACCTGGCCTGTCAGGTGTGTATCCTCTTTGTTAAACTTTGCTAGCATTCTTACTGCTAAAAATATATGTACATAAATAAAAAGTTAACTTTTTAAAACTAGTTAGACATGTAACATGCATGGGTCATACTGGACTCTCCTTGTCATTCTCCCAGTGACTTCTGGCAGATTTTAATACAGTAGGAAGGTTTGTTATGGGGCCAGCGTTGTGGCATAGCCAGCTAAGCTGCCACATGCAATGATGCAGGCATCCCCATGAGTGGTGATTCATGTCCTGGCTGCTCTACTTCTGATCTAACTCCTTGCTAATGTGTATGGGAAAGTAACAGAAGTCCCAGGTACTTGGACCCCTGAACTTAACGTAGGAGACCTGGATGAAGCTCCCTACATTTGGCCTGGCTCATCCCTGGCCATTGTGGATGTCCAGGGAGTGAAACAACAGATGGAAGATATCTATCTCTCTCTTTCCTCTCTCCTTGTCTCTCCTGTAACTCTGCCTTTTAAAGAAATAAAAAATCTTAAAAAAGAGACTTGTTATGATGCCAACTCCATTATGCTTTGGACTAGAATAATTTTATTGTCTTATCAATGTAAAGAGTCTACTTGAATCCTTTGGATTGTAGTTTTTTAGTGTAATTTCCCCTGGTAATAATTCTGTTAGGATACATATTGCCAAGTATGTGTGGAGGTGTAGCTATATGGAGCATAAAATTAGATACACTTCCTTCCTTTGGCTCACTGTCTAAATTTAGTAGGCAAGAATCTCTTTTCCTAGATATCATTAAAAATAGAAGATCCCCATCTGTCTGGAATGGGTTAGATATAATTCTGCCTGCAGGCTCGGAGATGGACTATATAGCACTGACTTCCATTTAGCACTAAGGCTCTTAGAAAAATAGTGCTTTTCTTAAAACTGAAACCAGGATTGTACAGTTTACAATGTTGACCTTAAATTGCCTTTTAAGTTTGTAAAATTCAGGAAGATCTAAGAGAATTGAATTTTGAGGAAAAATTGAGACATAAATGAAATAGTATAAGTTGATTAGGAAAATTGGTTTTGACGTCAAGTCTAGTTCTACTCCTACTTTATAGTTTACTAGTTACATAAGAAAGCTACTTAACCTTGCTGAAAGTGTAGCCTCATTTATGGGGTTGGAATACCCAGGCCTATTTGATAGGGTTTTGAGGAGTAAATTGAATTAGTAATTATAAAATGTGTTTTTCTGTGCCTGGCATGTAGAAGACACCTTTTTTTGGCAGTGGTGGTTGTCAGTTGTTGATGTTCACATTACTTCTGGTTCCTTGTAGTAAAAATCTGCCACCTGGCTCCTAAAAAAAAAATCTTAACTCAAACTATAATATGAAGTCAGAGGTAAACAGATTACTCCTGGGGGTACTTGGAGTCATGGAAATCATTTAGAAGAGGAGTGAAAATCCTCCCGGAGGACTGCCTGTGTTTAGTGGATACAGAAGCAGAGAGAGAGAGAGAGAGACAGACTGAGGGAAAGCCATCACTGAGGCCAGAGGTCTGGGAGAGTAACGTCAAGGGATTCAGGCGTAGGTTGCATATTTGGTCAAATATTTTCTTCAGAAGTTCATTCAAGAATATTTCCAGCACTAGTTGGTGCCAGGTAGTGGAAGGACCTGGGGAAGACCAGTCCTCTGAGCAGGTGTGAGTCTCGATCTTTGGCTGTGGACCTGGATTTTATTAGGTAGAGAGATAAGTGTGAGGCGAGATGGAGGCTGTGAGTTTAAGGTGATTCCTGTGAAAATTTAGCTCTTTTGCAGCGGAGCCACTGAGACTGGGTAATTTTGTTAGCAGACAGTTGTTCAGGCTCTTGCTGCTCCACGCTGGACAGCCAACTCTCCAGAGACAAGAGTTGGTAAGAGTGAAGGGCTGACCTCAGAAAGCCGGCAGTATTGGCCAGAGAGACATCTCTGGGTCCAAAATGTGCTCCTTCTGCTAAACAAGCCAGCAAAAAGGATTTCTAAAGGAAAAAGGGTAGCTGCAGGGGGAGTTAGAACAACAACAGCAACAAAAAAAAACCAATGAGTTCAGGGGCTGGTGCTATAGCGCAGCGGGTAAAGCTGCCACTTACAGTGCCGGCATCCCATATGGGCACCGGTTCGAGTCCCGGCTGCTCCTCTTCTGATCCAGCTCTCTGCTATGGCCTGGGAAAGCAGTAGAAGATGGCTCAAGTCCTTGGGCCCCTGCACCCATGTAGGAGACATGGAACAAGCTCCTGGCTCCTGGCTTCGGATCGGTGCATCTCCTGCCGCTGTGGCCATTTGGGGAGTGAACCAGCAGATCAAATAAATAAATAAATCTTAAAACAAACAAAACAAAACAAAAACCAGTGAGTTCAGTCAACTGATAATCAGGCAGATTTTCAGGCTTTGTTCTGATGGTCCTGGTCCGGGAAATCTAGGTGGCAATCAGGTGGCAGATTAACATCAGTGAGGTAGAGGCTTCCTCCTTAGCTGGGAGCAGGGTCTGCCATTCCAGTCATCTCCTTTCAGTGGGCTCCAAAAATTCTTCTTTTTTTTTTTTAATTTTTTTATTTTATTTTGAAAGTTAGAATTACAGAGAGAGAGATCTTCCATCTGCTGGTTCAGTGCCCAGATGGCTGCAATGGCCAGGGCTGGGCCAGCCAAAGCCAGGAGCCAAGAGCAGGGTCCCAAGCACTTGGTCCATCTTCCACTGCTTTCCCAGGCACATTAACAGGGCGCTGTATAGGAAGTGGAGCATCTGGAACTCAACCCAGAGTCCATGTAGGATTCTAGCGTTGCGGGGGTGGGGGGTGGGGTGGCTCCTCTGAAAATTCTTATGCAAACATTATTAGTCACATCACCATCACATGCATTTCACAGTGTCAGTGGTTGGTTTTTGTTTTAGGATTTTAGAGTTCGAAGAAGGTGAGGAGGTGGCCAGATAAAGTAGAAAAGGCAATATTTTAGGGGATACAGGACGGAGTAGGGGTTCAGCCTGCCTGGACAGAGGGCAGGGGTTTGAAGCCAGGCCTCCTACCATTTGGGCAGCAGGCAGAGTCCCGGCTTATGCTGTTTGTTGGGGGAGGTGCAGGGTGCCGCATGGGCCCTGCGAAGGTGTGGGGGACGTGTACCCCTAGCAGTCTGAAATGTCCCAGGTGCAGGGCTTTTCCAAGCAGTAAACATTCCACTAGCCTTTGGATTATCCATCCACGCCCAGTTTCATCCCCTTTCGGGGTTGAGGCCTCCATGGCTAACAGGTTCTAACAAGTCAGAATATGAAAAGAAGGGAAGAGAAGAAGCCTCTATTATGGTTACAGTTAATGAGGAACAGAACTTTGTTGGCTCATTCTTTTGCCATCTCAGTGCAGGGCCCTGTTTCAGGCAAGGATCTCTTGCTGTGTCATTGCGTGGTGAGAGGCTCCAAGGGCAGGAGAGAGAGGCAAGAGAGAACGTTTAATGCTGTGCATTGTTCATGGGTGGGGGAGGCCTCCCCATCTCACCGCCTCCTGGCACAGGGGTCACATTTCCCACACACGCTTTTCGGGAGACACGTTCAAACCACAGCCATCATATAGAAATGGAGAGAAAGGGGGAAGAGGAAGCGGTTCCACCTGTTCTAGTTGGGAAAGTGAAAACCTTAGCATGTGTGGAGCTTGAGGGAGAGAGCAAACCTAGTGGGAGGTGAATAATTGAGAGGCAGGTGTGCTCTGAGCCCTGCGGGAACGTTGTCGGTGCACGGCTCTTTCCTGGAAGAGGAGGAATGAGGGGAGGTAAGTTTGGGGCTAGAGGGGAAAGTGAGGACATTCTTGTTTAATGGCCTTGGTTTAAGTCGGGAAAATGGGTTTCATTGAGGTAATCCGTGTGGATCGACTAGATTTTTCTGTTGCCAATTAAATAAAAATAGCCACCACCTGCAGCACTGGCATCCCTTATGGGCTCCAGTTAGAGTTCTTGCTGCTCCACTTCCAATCCAGCTCTCTGGTATGGCTTGGGAAAGCGATAGAGGATGGTCTAGGTCCTTGGGCCCCTGCACCCAAGTGGGAGACCCGGAAGAAGCTCCTGGCTCCTGGTTCTGAATTGGCTCAGCTCTGGCCATCACGGCCATTTGGGGAGTGAACCAGTGGATGGGAGTCAGTCTCTCTCTCTCTCTTTCTGCCTCTACCTCTCTGTAATTCTCTGCCTTTCAAATAAATAAATAAATCTTAAAAAAAAAAAAAAGAATATCCTTCCATTCTTTTTCTATAGGAACATTTAAAAAATTTTATTTATTTGAAAGGCAAAGTTAGAGAGAGACAGAGACAAACATATATCTGTTATCCACTGGTTCACTTCTCAAATGGCTATAACAGCTGGGCTGTGCCAGACCAAAGCCAGGAGCCTGGAACTCCATCCCCGACTCCTATGTGTGTTGCAGGAGCCCAGGTACTCTGCTGCTTTTCCCAAGTGCATTATCAGGGCTCTGGCTTGGAGTGGAGCAGCCGAGACTCAAACTGGTGCTTATATGGGATATTGGGGTTACAGGCAGTGGCTTAACCCTCTATGCCACAGCATTGGCCCCAAGGGAACATACTATTACAATTTTAGATCACTGATTATCTGCCGGGGTCTCTCCCTGCCACCCCTCACCCCCTAGGACATTGAGCAATGTCTGGAGATTTTTGCGGGTCACAAGGTGAGGTTGTCCTCCTGGCATCTGGTGTGTAGAGTTCCAGGTGCTGTTCAACATCCTACAGTGCGTGGCTCCGCCTCCCAGATGGCCCCAGACTTTGGAAGTGTTGTGGTTGAGATCCTCACCCTAGACAAGAACATTTGCAACATACTCTTCAAAAACAGCCAACAAGTTTGAATAACAGCTGGATATATCTCTTCTTCAAAAGTCACACTTCAGAATAATTTGTTAAAGTCTAAAAAAATCTGCAGGGGAAAACACAAGCTGTTTAGCTGACTCCCCCCCTCCTCTCTTAACAACTGTTAACACTGAGGAATGCATTTAGGAAAGGCTGCACTGGAATCTCTGGGCTGTCTTCTTCTGTGTGTTCATCCTTGTAATCTCTAGTGTCGGGCACATTTGGTTGATCCTAAATCATGACCTTAAACTTTTAGTTAATTTTATCAAATTTATTTCTAATATAAATTTATTTATAATCCTGTACTTAGGTGGATTCCGTTTTGATGCTGAGGGGCAGAGAGAGAGAGAGAGAGAGAGAGAGAGAGAGAGACTTCCATCAGCTGTTTCACTACCAAAACACCCAGGCCAGATGGAAGTTGGAAGCCAGGAATGTACTTCATGTTTTCTGCATGGGTGTTAGAAGCCCAATTACTTGAGCCATCACTGCTGCCTCCCAGGGTCTGCAATGGAGGGGACCTGGAGTCTGGATCTGGAGAATCAGACGCAGGTACTCCAGTGTGGGCTGTGGCTGTCTTGACAGCCAAGCTGAATGCCTGCCCCAGCACTTAGTGTGTTTAAAGATCAGTATTAGCAGGCAATACTTACAATAGGCTGCCATCTCCCAAATTTGGAACTGCAACCCACACTTTTCCCCTAAACTCTAGACTCAAATTCCAACTCCTTTTTTTTTTACATTTTTACTTAGAGTTCCAATAATTTCCTTTTTTAAAGTTTTATTTATTTATTTATTTGAGAGAGCTACAGAGAGAGAGGAGAGAGATAGAAAGGTCTTCCATCTGCTAGTTCACTCCCCAAATGACCACAACAGCTGGAGCTGAGTCAATCTGAAGCCAGGAGCCAGGAGCTTCCTCCAGGTCTCTGCACAGGTACAGGTGCCCAAGCACTTGGGCCATTAGCAGAGATCTGGATCATAAGAGGAGCAGCCAGGACAAGAACCACCGCCCATATGGGATGCTGGCACGGCAGGTGCAGGCTCAGCCTAGTATACCACAGTGCTGGCCTGTAACAACTTCTTAAATGTAGCCCACTTGAGGAAGAACTCCTTTTTAAAAAGTTTTTATTTATGTAATTTATTTGAAAAAGAGGGAGGGAATGAATCTCCCATCCACTGGTTCACTCCCCAAATGCCACGCCACCCAGGTCTTGGACCAGGCAGAGACTGGGAGCCAGCAACTCAATCCAAGCCCACCTGACAGAGACCTAACTACTTGAGCCATCACTTGCTGCCTCCTGAGGTGCACATTAGCTGGAAGCTGGAATCAGGAGCGGAGCAGGGACTCAAGTCCAGGACTCTGAAATAGGATGCAGCATCCCAAATGGTGTCTTACCTGCAGTGCCAAACATCCATTAGGAGCAATCCTAATAGTCCCTCCAGACCTGTGATGCCTATTGATGGAACAAGAACATAAACCTCAGCCATTTTAGGGTCTTGTTACCCCTGCCTTCTTTCAAGAGACCAATTCAGTCTCACACCCTATATTGTTCCCCACCCTCACCCCCCCCCCCCCCCACTGCATTCTTTCCCAGGATTGGAAGCCAGAGGGCCAAACTTGAAGAACCAGTATGGAGACGCTTAACCTTTGCTGCCCCCTACCCCTAGCCCACCTCAGATATAAAAAGGCCCAGCTTGCTGGGATCTGGGCCCTCTGCCACATGTTCGGTCTGTGCGTGCCAGCAGTTGGTCATCCACTTTTTGGGCCATCAGCCACATTTTATTTTGGACTGTGTGCACGCTGGCAGTTGGTCAACCTCTGCAAGTTTGTTTTCTCTGAATAAATTAAGTGTGGCTGCGAGTTCATATTCTGTCTCCTCTCGCCTCTTTTTCTTACACATGTCATCTTAGACAGTGGCCGTGTCTTCCTTCCAGGTGCTCAGAAGGAAATCCTTGGACTCCTTCTTCACTTTTTCTTATCCTCTGCATCCAGTACATCAGGGAACCTCACAACTACCTCTAGAAAATATTCAGAATTGAAACATTCCCCGCCCTCTCCATTGCCACCAGGCCAACTCGCGCTGGGTGGTCAGAATAGCCTCCTAAGTGACTTCCTGTCAGCGCAGTAGCCGCTGTGATCCTGTTCAGGCATCATCCAGATCGTGTCACTCCGTCCAGAATGTGCCAGTGGCTCTTCATTTCTCTCAGCTTACATGTCGGAGTCCTTCCAGCCCCACGTGGCCTTACGTGAGCTGCTTCTCCCAGCACTGCCCTGCCCGCATCCCCTCTGCATCAGTTTGTGGCTGGTTCCCTGGGGAACCTGACTTTCCGGCAGGTGTGCAGACACATCGGGCAGCAGGCCTGGGGCCTGGGTACTGCCGCTCTCTCTGGCTGGAGTAATCTGTGTGGCTTCCATCAGGGGCCTCTGTCACTCCCTCAAGGTTTTGCTCAGACATCATTTCGGTGAGGGCTTTTGTGACCTGTTTCCACTGTAGCTCCTTTGTGTTCTCATACAACACACCATTTCCTTATGTATTTGTACTGTCTGTGTCCCCTGACTAGAGCTAACTTTCACTGGGCCAGAACTAGTTTATTTTTTGTTCAGTGCCACATCATTCATATACCTTCAATAAATGATTGCTGAGAGAATGGTGATTACAGCAGAGACAGACTCTTACATACGACATTGAGTTGGGATGCTGACACTGTCTGCCTGGTGATTATGGACATGTCATGTGGCCTCTCTAACCTGTCTGCTCATCTGTAAATGGGGAGAGTAGGACCCAGTGGAATTGTCATGAGGATTTGATGCAAGAATCTATACAAAGCTCTTAGCTCAGACTTGGGCATGGGGTAAAGAGTCCATAAATGGTGCTGCTGTTGCTACTATTTTCCCTTTGCGAATGTGAAATGCTGGATCATTTCTGACATACAACTTACAAGTGGCAACTCTGGGGTAAATGCAGGCTTTGTGAATAATCAACACAAGAGACAAGAGCTGCTTTTCAAGGACCTGCAGGACCTGCTGTTATCTGTGCTTTGCAGTCTTGCATTAGAGTATAGAGGTTCCTCAAAAAAAAAAAAAAAAATCAGCAGTTCTGCTTCTGGGTTTATACCCAAAGGAATTGAAAGCAAAGATGCAAGCATCTTTGAATACCATTGTTTGAGCAACGTTATTCACAATAACCAGAAGATGGAAACAATGGCAGTGTCCACTGATAGATGAACACATCAGTGAAATGAAGTGTATTCACACAGTAGAATATTACTGGGCTGTAAAAATACATGAGATTATGATCCATGCTGCAACATAAATGAATCTGGAAGACATGCTGAATGACATAAGCCTACACTGAAGCATAAGAGGACAAATGTTATATGAGTCCACTGATCTAAGGTACATAGATTAGTCACATTCATAGGTGGAAATTAGAACTTAACTTGCCTCACTAATAGGTATGTGATTGTCCCGTGTTCTTTATTCACCCCAAAACCAAAATGTTTAGGTATAGCCAGAGCCTAAACCCAGGTATCAATGACCATGATGTATCTGATATTTTGTCCTATTAAAATGATTGTTTTTCATAACAATCCTGTAGGAATTTCTTTGAGGTGAGTTTAATTTGGAGGAGTGTCTTTATGTATATTTTCTCTATTTTTTCTCAATTACATGACATCAAGAACATAGCTAGCAGTATCAGAAATAAATCTTAAGGAACTGTGATTACTTCTGCACATCTCAACAAAATTCCCTGCAAATAAATACTTTTAAAGAAATAGTCTAAAAATGTTTGTATCAAAGACAATATTGGGCACATATATTTAGGGTAATTTTGGAGGTGTTTTTTTTTTTTTTTTTTTTTTTTTTGACAGGCAGAGTGGACAGTGAGAGAGAGAGACAGAGAGAAAGGTCTTCTTTTTCCGTTGGTTCACCCACTAATGGCCGCTGCGGCCGGCGCACCACGCTGATCCAAAGCCAGGAGCCAGGTGCTTCTCCTGGTCTCCCATGCGGGTGCAGGGCCCAAGCACTTGGGCCATCCTTCACTGCCTTCCCGGGCCACAGCAGACAGCTAGACTGGAAGAGGGGCAACCGGGACAGAATCCAGCGTCCCAGCTGGGACTAGAACCTGGGGTGCCGGCGCTGCAGGTGGAGGATTAGCCTAGTGAGCCGTGGCGCCTTTTTTTTTTATTTTATTTTGAGAGGGAGAGGGACAGGGATAGAGAGAAAGGGAGAGAGAAGGAGTAAGCTCATTTAAAAAAAGAGAGAGAGAGAGAGAAGGAGAGACAGAGGAAAGGTCTTCCATCTGCTGGTATGCTCCCCAGTTGGCCACAATGGTGGGAGCTGCGCTGATCCGAAGCCAGGAGCCAGGAGCCTCTTCTGAGTCTCACACATGGGTGCAGGGCCCAAGGACTTGGGCCATCTTCTACTGCTTTCCCTTAGCAGGAAGATGGATCGGAAGTGGAACAGCTGGGACTTGAACCAATGTCCATATGGGATGCCAGCACTGCAGGCAGTGACTTTATCCACTATGCCACAGCACCAGCCCTGAAGTGAGCTCTTATCTACTGATTTTACTCCAAAGTGCTCGTAGTGGCCAGGGTTGGGACTGGAAATTCAATTCAGGTTTCCCATGTAGGTGCAGGAACCCATTTACTTGAATTCTCATCACTGTCTTCCAGGGTCTGTCTTGGCACGAAGCTGGAGTCACGAGCCAGAGCCTGCTATTGAACCCAGGTACTCTGATATAGGACATGGGTGTCTTCAACAGCAGTGTGTTCTTTTTAAAGATTTGTTTTACTTATTTGAAAGGTAAAGTTACAGAGAGAAAGACAGAAAGGGAGATCCTCCATCCATGGGTTTACTCCCAGAATGGCCACAATAGTCTGGACTGGGCCAGGCCAAATTCGGGAGCCTGGAACTTTCTAGTGGAAGGGACCCAGGCACAAGCACTTGGACCATTTTCCACTGCCTTCCAGCAGGAAGCTGGATGGGAGGTAGAGCAGTCTGGACTGAAGCTCATGTCTCAGACAGTGGCTTGACCAGCAAATTAACAACAACAACAACAACAACTACAACAGCAACAACAACGGAAGGAAGGAAGGGAAGGAAGGGAAGGAAGGGAAGGAAGGGAAGGAGGGAAGGAAGGAAGGCAGGAAGGAAGGAAGGAAGGAAGGTTGGTTTATGGGCCTGTGTTGTGGCATAGTGGGTAAAGCCACCGCCTGCAATGTTGGCATCCCATATAGGCGCCAGCCAGTTTGAGTTCCAGCTGCTTCACTTCCAATCCAGCTTGCTGCTGATGTGCCTGGGAAAGCAGTGGAGGATAGCCCAACTGTTTGGGTCCCTGCATTCACCCAGAAGAAGCTCCTTGCTCCTGGCTTCTGTCTGACTCAATCCTACCCATTGTGACCATTTGGGGAGTGAACCAGAGGTATAAAGATTCTCTCCCCCTCTCTGTAACTTTGCCTTTCCAATTAAATAAAATAATGTGTGTGTGTGTGTGTGTGTGTGTGTGTGTGTGTGTTTTAAAGAGACAGGAGCTCTTTCCAGGTCTCCCTTGTGGGTGCAGGGGCCCAAGTACTTGGGTCATCCGCTGCTGCTCTCCCAGGCCATTAACAAGGAGCTAGGTTAGAACTAGAGCAGCTGGGACATGAACTGGCACCCATATGGGATGCCAGCATTGCAGGCAGTGGCTTTACTTGCCAAGCCACAATGCCAGCCACAATGTTTCTGATTATTAACTGCCTCTGAATAGGCCCACCTGCCTGTGCTGAGTCTGAGAGGGGCCTGGGACTGCTGGAGTGTGACAGGAGACAGTGGGCGCTGGGAAGCCTGTCCTCCTCCTCCCTCTCTCCCTTCCTCCCCTCTCCCCCTCCTCCCTTCTCCCTTCCCTCCCTCCTTACCCCCTCCCTTTCTTCTGTCCTTTTAAAGATTTATTTATTTATCTGAAAGACAAAGTTACAGAAAGAGAGAGAAAGGGAGAGACAGAGAGAGGTCTTCCAACTTCTGGTTTACCCCAAATGGCTACAATGGCCAAGGCTGGGCTGATCTGAAGCTAGGAACCAGGAGCAGCTGAGACTTGAACTGGTGCCCATACGGGATGCTGGGGCCATCGGCTGTGTCTTTACCTCCCTACATTCCTTCCTTCCTTCTTTCTTTATTTCTGGATTTGAAAGGCAGAGTTACAGAGGGTAAGAGAAAGAGAGGGTTCTTCTATCTCCTGGTTTACTCCCTAAATAACCAACCCCCAATGGCTGGGACTGGGCCAAGCCAAAGCCAGGAGCCTGAAACTCCATCCAGGTCTCCAGTGTGGGTGGCAAGGACCCAAGCACTTGGGTCATTTTCCACTGCTTTCCCAGGTGCATTAGCAGGGAGCTGGACTGGAAGTTGAGCAGCCAGGATTGAACTGGTGCCTATATTGGATGCCAGTGTTCCAGCCTGTGGCTTTACCCACTGTACTACGTGCCAGACCTTTAACTAGCATCTTAACTACTAGGCTAAATGTCCACCCCTTGTTATTTTCTTATTCTATGATTTTGCCAATCAAAAGGATGTTGAAACAGGATGGAGACAATTTTTAAATTTTTTAAAAATATTATATTTGTTTCTTTGAGAGGTGGAGCTACAGATAGAGAGAGGAAGAGACAGAGAGAGAGATCTTCCACCCACTGTCACTCCCCAGATGGCCGCAATGGCTGGAGCTGAGCCAGCATTTGGGCCATCTTCCACTGCTTTCCCAGGCCATAGCAGAGAGCTGAATCGTAAGAGGAGCAGCTGGGACGTGAAGTGGCGCCCAGATGGGATGCTGGCGCCACAGGTGGAGACTTAGCCTACTATGTCACAGTGCCAGCCCCAGTTTTTTTAATTTTTAAATTTGTTTATTTTTATTATATTGAAAGACAAAGAGAAAGAGACAGACACAGAGAGATCTTGTTTCTGCTTATTCACTCCCTAAATGCCAATAATAGCCAAGACTAGGCCAGGCTGAGCCAGGAGCCTGGAACTCAATCTGGGTCTCTTATGTGGTGGCAGGGACCCAAGTATTTGAGCTGTCATTTCCTGCCTGCTGGGATTTGCATTAGCAGGAGGCCGCATGGGAAGCGGAGTAGCTGGAACTCAAACCAGGCACTCTGATAAGGCATGCAGATGTCTCAAGAGGCAACTTAACCACTCCCCCAAACATGTGGGAGAGATTAAGCTAAAAGGGCACATATACACAAACCCAGGAATTATCTGACTTCTACTAAACGAGCAACAAAACCCTCACATCTCTGATTCTAGCCTGTGTAATTGCTTTTGGCACAGTAACTATTACCGCAGACCGAGTGAAGGTTTAATAACTAGATTAGAGTCTTCCCTTCGCAGTGTGCAAATAGGAAAAACACCGTCTTGGAAGTTTCCTCCAAATCTGATCTCCATTTCTTAATCTGCCCACAGTGTGAGTACATCTGGCTGCCATGGTACCCGTACTCATGCAGGTGTTTAAATCTCAAAGTCATGGTTTGGTGGAGCTGGAAGGTGGAGGCTTGATCCAGTTAATGGTGTCTAGGAGGAGGGCCCAGTGGAATGTCCTGAGGTCAGTCGGGGACATGCCCTTGGAGGGAAGTTCTCAGAGAGGGTTGGTTACAACAGTTGAGTTGGTCCTAGCTGTTCGTTTTCTTTTCTTTTCTTTTTTTTTTTTTTTTTTTGACAGCAGAGTGGACAGTGAGAGAGAGAGACAGAGAGAAAGGTCTTTCTTTGCCGTTGGTTCACCCTCCAATGGCTGCCGCGGCCGGCGCACCGCGCTGATCCAAAGGCAGGAGCCAGGTGCTTCTCCTGGTCTCCCATGGGGTGCAGGACCCAAGCACTTGGGCCATCCTCCACTGCCTTCCCGGGCCACAGCAGAGAGCTGGCCTGGAAGAGGGGCAACCAGGACAGAATCCGGTGCCCCGACCGGGACTAGAACCCAGTGTACCGGCACCGCAAGGCGGAGGATTAGCCTATTGAGCCGCGGCACCGGCTCATGTTCCTTTCTCAGCACACACGCTACCTCTGCCATGCACTGGCCTAACTGGGTAGCCGAATGGAGCTCGCCTGATCTTGGACTGTGAAACTTCAAAGCTATGAGCCAAAATAAACCTTCCTCCTTCCTAATAGCTATCTTCGCTATTAAATTGTAGGAACAAGAAGCTAATTAGTGCAGATGCCTCATCTTAGCATCTTAAATTATGCTGTCATAGGTTATTCACTCGCCAAAGTATTTGTTACGTCATATTGAACAGTTCCAAATGAGATTAAAAGTCTCCTCATTCAAGAGTGTTATACATCTACTTATATAGTCTCTTCTTCCTTGAGATGTAGGTATAATTCAAGCAATATACCTTTCTGAAATATCCAGACTATGTTTTTTAAATATTTATTTACTTTTTAAAAGATTTTATTTATTTATTTGACAGAGTTATTGACAGTGAGAGGGAGAGACAGAGAGAAATGTCTTCCTTCCATTGGTTCACTCCCCAAATGGCTGCAACGGCTGGAGCTGTGCCGATCCAAAGCCAGAAGCCAGGTGCTTCTTCCCGTCTCCCATGAGGGTGCAGGGGCCCAAGCACTTGGGCCATCTTCTACTGCTTTCCCAGACCACAGCAGAAAGCTGGATGGGAAGAGGAGCAACCGGGACAGAACCAGTGCCCATATGGGATGCCGACACTGCAGGTGGAGGATTAACCTCCTCTGCCACAGTGCCGCCCCCCCCCCCCCCGACTATATTTTGTCAATAGCAAAAAGATATTTCTTAGAAACATCAAACTTCTCAAGTTGTTAGACTTTCATACAATTCTTCTTTCTCCTGTCTTCTTAAACCACAAGACTTGAAGAACATCTTGATATTTTTATATGTGTCACTGTCTTTATATACTTAAATATTAATGTACTGAAGATTATATATATATATAAAATGTATTCAGTCTTTTAAGAAGTTTAAAGAACCAAAAGAATAATGTACTTTTTCTACTTTTAGCAAAAATTTTAATGCTTCTTTTATTGTTCTTAGAACTCAATGTATATATATTATAATCTTTGTTTTTTTATTGATGAACAGAACTACAAGGATGAGCTAAAAAATCCCCATCTTTTTAAATTCCTTCACTTCCTCCAAAAATGTTGGTAA
This sequence comes from Oryctolagus cuniculus, assembly GCF_964237555.1. Classification (NCBI taxonomy): domain Eukaryota; kingdom Metazoa; phylum Chordata; class Mammalia; order Lagomorpha; family Leporidae; genus Oryctolagus; species Oryctolagus cuniculus. The sequence goes on along the minus strand of NC_091432.1, from coordinate 228,915,940 downwards.
TATATTTAGGTCTTTAAATTTTAGGTGATCATATGTTTTAAAAAATAATGATTTATATGTATATATGATTGCCATGGGATGTTGTCCATGAAATATTTTAAGTAAAAAAGCCACGTTGTGTGGTTTATATGATATAGCTCTGTTTGCATTTTAGAGAATTATGTTTGATTTTGTAAAGAGAAGATTTGGAGGGGTGTATAGTTGTTGACTATGAGGAGCCTTAGGGAATGTTAGGGAAGTAGGGTACTACTAATGGAGACAGGAAACAAACATTAAAAAATAATAGTTATTTATTTGAAAGTCAGAGTGAAAAAGAGAGAGGGACAGACACACAGAGAGACCTTCCACCTGCTGTTTCACTCCCCAGATGGCCATAATGGCCAGAGCTGAGCCAGGCCAAAGCCAGGAGCTGGGAGTTTCATCCGGGTCCCCAGTGTGGTTAGCAGGGGCCCAGACAGCTGCCTTCGCAGGTGCACGAGAGGGAGCTGTATTGGAAGCAGAGCAATCAGGACTTGAACTGGCATCCGTATGTGATGAGGTATCTCAGGCAGGGGCTTAACCTCTTAGGCCACGTCTCTGGCCCCTGAGACAGACATTCTTAATACATGCAGGTAGAGAGGGATTGGGAGACCCCAGGAAGGATCAGGCAATCGTCAGATGATGTTGTACCAGCTGGAGAACCTGACCACTTTGGAACTGTTGGAGCACTCTGCCAACTCCGCCTGTGCAAGATGAGGTACTCTGGCCCTGACCTCTGAGCTGAGGGCTTTAATGTTCACTTCATTAGCACATCTGTGCAAAAAGAAGATTCTAGCAGCTGCTCCCTGAGTGGCCCAATTAAGAATAGAAGATTTTCACCTTATTAACACAGGGAAAGTCCCCTCACTTAAAACCCGTTAGACAGGAAGCTTCACCAGCAACCCCTCTCGGGACCCCTCCCAACTTTCACTCACTTCCTTTGCTTTGCTCACTCTTTGTTGTCCATGTGCCTCATTCTTCATGGTCTTGGGACAAAAATTCAGTGGGGTGAAAAATTTTCAACACTGCCTCATAGTGCATTCCCAGAAACAGAACTTGAAAAAAGGATTCAGGGGAAAATGACTTACTAGGAAGAGTTTCAGGGAAACCTGGTAAGGAGTGGAGTGGGGGTGAGAGAAGGAGGCTGGAGGCCAAGGAATAATACACTATCAAGCCAAACCTCCAAGAGGGACAGCTTTTGCTCAGTCCTGCAGGGGAGTTCTGGAACTTCCTCTTGGGGACCTGAGGAAGAAGGTGGAGCCTTTGGATTTCCATACCTGTCAGTCAATGCGCAAGGGCCCGCCCTTGGGGGGAGGTATGAGTCAATACCCAGGAAATACTGGTGGCCTGCTGGTGAGAGCCTGGGGTTGGAAGAAGGCAGCAGAGCCCCGACAGCACCTGCAGCTGTCACCCAAGTTACAGGGACTTAAACAAGCTAGAGGTATAGTTCTTGTCATCGTCCAGTTTAAGCTGTCTGGGGATAGTATGGTGGCTCCACAGAGATCAGGCTCCTTCTGTCTTGCTGCTCTGCCCTCACTGAGTTACTGTCCACATGTGCATCTGCGATGTTCAGGATTATGTCCAAATTCCCATTAGGAAAAGGGGAGAGATGTCTGGGGGAAGAGGACGCATCCATTCCCCTAAGGAAAATTCTGGAGTGACATACATATTTCTGCTCAAATCTCATTGGCCATGATTTAGTTACATGGCCACATGTGAATGCAAAAGAGAATAGTGTTTATCCTGATTGGCCTTCTGTGCAGTTCAAAGTAGGAGACTGTGTCTGGGATTCAGTTTTGGATGTGGTAAACTGATGGAGATGTCTAATAAGAGGTTGGAAAATGGAGGCTGTAATTCAGGGCATAGGTCCAGCGTGGTGTTGGTATTAGAAGCCATGAGAGTGTGTGCTGTCATTTATGGAATGTGTAGAGGTCTGAGCCACAGGGCATTCCAGCAGTTGTGGTTGGGTCATGAGGTGAACTACCAGTGGAGACTTAAGGAGGAGGAGCCAGTGAAGTAAAAGGAGAAATAGGGGATAGGCGTTCAGCATTGTGGTACAGTGGGTTAAGCCACAGCCTACAACAAACCAGGAGTCCCCATCTGTGTCCCAGCTGCTCCGCTTCCGATCCAGCCCCCTGCTAATGTACCTGGGAAAGCAATGGAAAATGGCCCAAGTTCTTGGGCTCCTATATTCACATGGGAGCCCTGGAAGGAGTTCCAGTCTCCTGGCTTTTGGCCTGGCCCCAGGGTAGTGAACCATCGGACAGAAGATCTCTCCTATTTCTCTTTGTCTCTCTCTCCCTCTCTCTCTGTAACACTGCCTTTCAAATAAAGAAATCTTAAAAAAAAAAAAAAAGGCAAATAGGAGTGTATTGAGAAGAGTAAATTGATCAGCTGTGTCCATTGCTCTTGATAGGTAACATAACACAAAGACTGAGAATTGCCCATTGGATTTATCTTTATGGAGATCATTAGTATTGACAAGCAGTGCTTCCTGGAAAGATGGGGTGGGATCCGAATGTACCAATGTATATTCATGAGAAAATGGGAGACAAAGTGGATACAGCCATTCAGACAAGTCTTTAAGAGTCATGCTGTGGGGGCTGGCGCTGTGGCGCAGTGGGCTAAGCCTCTGCCTGTGGCGCTGGCATCCCATATGGGCACTGATTTGTGTCCCAGCTACTCCTCTTCCTGTCCAGCTCTCTGGCAAAGCCGTGGAAGATGGCCCAAGTGCTTGGGTCCCTGCACCTGAGTGGGAAACCTGGAGGAAGCTCCTGGCTCTTGCCTTTGGATTGGTCCAACTCTGGCCATTGCAGCTATTTGGAGAGTGAACCAGTGGTTTGAAGAGCTCTCTGTCTCTCTCTGTCTCTAACTGCCTCTCAAATAATCTCAAATAAATAAATAAACAATAAAATAAAAAAGAATCATGCTGTGAAGGAAGGTAGGGAACCAGCATGAAAGAGGAAAGAAGAATTTTTAAGTTGGCAGATAACGCAGTTGTTGTGTGCTGATGTTACCCGTAGAGAGGGGACAACTGGTGATCTTGTAGGAAGAGAACAGTTGCCTGGCTGAAGGGGATATGAAAGCTGAATACATAAGTGGAGGAGTTGGTTTTACGGTTAAGAGAAGACAGAGTAACATATATGACTGCAGATAGAAGTATGTGGTACAGAGGTGGCTGGCTACATACGAAAGACCCGCACTGATTGCTTCCGGTTTTCAGTGGCATCTAAAACAGTTGCCATCAGCTGGAAAGTGAGGAGGGGGGAACATGATATTGGATGTTGGAGGAGACAGAACGTGTGAAATAGTGTTCTAGAAAAGCCACGAGTGAGTAGACTCAGAAAATACACTGGGTGTGTCTGTCTGTAGCTGTGAACTGAAAGTGAGACGAGTTAGTGTGACTGTGTGAGTTTCTATAGCCATTTTTTGCTGCCCAGATCCAAGCATAGAGCAGGTAGAAGGTTGTATTTAATTAAGTAATAAATAAAGCTAATTGTTGACTTTGAAAGCTGTTTTCAAAAGATGAGTGATGGTGAATGATGTCTAGAATTGCTGCTTTTTAATTATAAACATTTTGGAAGGTTAAACCTGGTGAGTTTTATGTCTTTTTTTTTAATAAAGGCATGGCATTGTTCCAGGAAGGGTTGTTGATTGAAAATTACAAACCTAACTCCTGCCAACTTGAACAGGAAAGGAATGTGTGGAAGACAGTCAAGTACCCCCCAGCGCTGATGGGAAGGCTGGAGAATCTGGTTCAGGAAAAGGCAGGAACCCATGGACTCAAAGGTCCGGAATCACTGCCAAAGCCATGGGGGACTTGGCCCAGATGCATTGCCGAGCCCTCCTGTCGCTGCTGTTGGAAGAATGGTTTCTGAACCTCTCCTTTCTGGAGTCACTGTTCCATCTCAAAGTCCTTGACAGAGGTCGTGCTGGGAGCGGGTGTTCGGCACCACCTCTTGGGGACTCCTGCATCCAATATCAGAGTGCCTGAGAGCACCTGCTGACTCTGCTGTTGGCTCCAATTACCTGAGAAACGCACACGCTGGGGGACTGCAGGTGATGGGTCCCTGCCACCCATGTCGGAGATCTGGATTGAGTTCCTGGCTCCTGGCTTCCACGTGGTCCCACCTCTGGCAGGGCTTTGAGGGGTGAACCAGCAGGTGAGAGGTCTCTCTGTCTCTCAAATAAATAAAAATAATACATAAGTCTAAAAGATCACTCTGGCTGCTGTGTCCAGAATAAAGCGGGAATCCAAGAGTGGAGGAAGGGAGAATGAGTCTTGAAGCTCCGCAGTGGATTAGGATAGCGACAGGGGCGAGGGAAAGGCAGTCAGATTCATGGAGCATTCCAAAAGAGGCTGCTAAGATTGTTGTCTGCGGAACAATCTTCCTTCCTCCCTCCTCTCCGACTTTTCTTCTTTCTTTCTTGAAATCTGGGCTTTTCTAGGCGTCTTTGTGCAGTCTTCACTAGCACAAGAAGTGGAACTTGTGCAGCGGATATTTCAGACAAGTCGGCAGTGATCATCTAAGGAAAATGTCCACGGTGCACACGGTGGTGCAGAGGGGAGTTGTTGGTTGATGTCATCCTAGAGCTGCGGGATGGCTCGGCATTCCCAAATGATTCGTTTCCTTCAAGGCACTAGTGATTGCTGCCAGCTCAGCTAACCCGCTTCTTTCTAAGTGTAGTTAACTGATAATACACGGACCAGCTGTCATCTGAGCTTTGTGTTCCAGCACTCATTAGTCCTGTATGGTAGCAGTTTACATATCGGTTATTTGAAGTAGGTCAAATGAATATCCATTATTTTTAAAAAATGAGAAAACATGATCATTTTTAATACCCCTAGGAAAGTGATTTTCAAATGGAGTAATCATCAGGAATGGCTAGAGTAGTTTTAAAAAATATGGCCTCTCATTCCTCCCATTTCATAGCTGAGAGTAAGTCCCAGATATCTGTATCTGCTTCCGATGTGCCAGTTTGAATCTTGGCTGCTCCACTTCTGATCCAGTTCCCTGCTAATGTGTCAGGGAAAGCTGTAGAGAATGGCCCAGTACTTGGGTTCCTGCCACCCACGTGGGAGACCTGAAAGAGGCTCCTAGCTCCTGGCTTCTGCCTGGTCCGACCCTGGCCTTTGTGGCCATTTGGAGTGTGAGCCAGCAGGTCTCTGTGTCTCCCCCTCTCTGTCACTCTACCTTTCAAATAAATAAATCTTACAAAGAATTTTCCAGGATTATCAATTCTGTTCAGGAACTGTAACTTTATGCTATTCAGACTAGCTTTATTCTTTATCCAGAGAGAGAATTCTTTCTTAATGGGAAGAATCCCTTATAAATGAGTCTTTGGATTTCTCAGTTTGATTTTATAAGCTATATCATGTTTCTTTCTTTGTAGAGATTAGCTTTGTGAGATTTTAAGTAGTTCTTTGGGGTGGTGTTGAAGGTGGAATCCATTAATTTTTCTCTTACTCTCTGGCTAATCTGTAATCTTACAGTTTTTTTTTTTTTTTTCATCCCCTGAAGCATAAGGAGCTTATTCCCTTCAACCTGAGTATCCCACACAGGTGGCAGGGATCCAGCAATTGGAGCCATCATCTCCCAGTTGTGCATTGATAGGAAGCGAGAATTGGGAGTTGAGGCAGGGCTCAAACCCGGGCACTGTGCATGGGATTGGAATACTTGATGTCTCTTCCTAATGCCAAATGCCTGCCTCTAGGAGAATTTCTTGAAAAATCCAAAAACAAGCCTGAGAGTACATAATGGTCACGTTACCTACTATACTAAAAAGTAAAGAAAATGAAAAGTAAACACTGGTATGCCATTTTTAAAGATTACATAAACATTTCATCCTGAGCTTGCTATTATTAATTCTAGTCTGTGATTTAAATATGATTATATCTTCCCGATGGCCATTTAATGAATCATTTTATAGACAGAAATTATAAGTATGTATATATATATTCATAATTACTTTAAAAATATTAAGTGGCACATAATACCTGTACATGTTTATGAGATACAACAAGATGTTTCAATATTGTAAAAATAGAGTAATGTTCAAGTAAGGGTAGTTAAAACATCTATCATTCCCTCCCTCCGAAAGAAACTTATTTCCTATATTATAATACAGCCCATCAGTGTATTCCTAAAGATGTACTCATGAAATTTATAGTCATTTAATAAAAGGTTTCTAAAAAAAATACAACCCAATTAATTTCAGCTTAAAGCAAGTTTGTATAAAAATAGCCAAATCCCTGTTTCTCATGTTTAATATGCTTAGAAATCATCTAGAGAGCTGTTAGAATGCAGATTCTGGTTTAGTAGGTCTGCCTTTCTATTGAGCGTAGGGTGATGCTGATGCCGCTGGCCTGTAGATGTCATTCTGAGTGGTAAGAAGCTAGCCCATAATTACATTATCCTTTGCACTTTCATCTCTCAATGGGTTCCTCTACTTTGGGGCATGTTTTGGGGCTAATTTGACCAAAGGTTGAGTAGTACATTTTAAGAAGATTGGATTACATAACCTTACCCTGCTTTCTGCCATATTCTTAAGATTTTAGTGCTATATATAGCTTAAGGTTTGTAGTGTCAGGCTTTGAAAATGGATAAAAGAAGAGAAGTGTCAGAAGCAATATATTTTTACTGAATCATTGTATCTACAGCAGCAAAATTCATTTATCTACTTGAGGTGGTCTGAACTCCAAGTAGAGCACTAGTAATGGAATTAGGAACAAGAGAGCAGAGTAGGCACGCCGTTGCTATGATTCCGCGTGGATGCCCACACCACGTATCCGAGTTCCTGAGTTTCAATCCTGGCTCTGCCTCTGATCCCTGGGAGACCTGGCTCCTGTCTTTGGCCTGGCCCAGGCCCAGCTGTTGTGGGCATTTGGGGAGTGAACCAGCAGTTGGGGTTTTTTTTTTTTTTTACTGTGTCTTTGTCTCTCTGCCTTTCAAATAAGTGAAATAAAATAAATATAAATTAAGTAAATATACGTATCATTTTGAGGGAAGCAACACACAACTATTATTTTTGAATTCAAACAGTGTAGAAAGTTTAAAGATGAAGTAATAAAGCTATTTCAAAACTCACCATGCAGAAATAACCATAATTATTAGCATTAGGTGAACACAGATAAAATGGAAATGAGTTTATAAAATTGGGACCCTACTATAGAGATGTACTAAAAAAAACTCCTTTTTCTTATGAAAACACAAATTAAATTAAATAATAATTGCCCAATCATGACCAGTTTTATTTCCTGTATATCCACAGCAGCTTACCTCATCCTGAGTATTTTGAAGCATATATCTCAGGCATCACATCATTTTATCTATAAATAGCACCTTTTTTCTTTTTTAATTGGAGAGACACAGAGAGAGAGCACGCCCCCTTCTGTTAGTTCAATCTCTAAATGCCTGCAGCAGCTGGAGCTGGGCTGGGACTGGAGGCAGGAGCTGAGAACTCAACTCAGGTCTCCCAGGTAGGTGGCAGGAACCCAGTGCTTGAGCCATCACCACTGCCCATTAACAGGAAGCAAGAGTCAGGAGCCGAAGCCAGCTGTCAAACCCAGGCACTCCACTGCGGAATTCACGTGTCCTAACCACTGGGCTAAATGCTTGTAAATATGCTCTGTCAATATGTCAGCATGCATCTCTAAAACATGAAGACTTTTTTTTTTAAGAAGACATATTTATTTTATTTATTTGAAAGAGTTACAGAGAAAGGTAGAGAGAGAAAGAGACAGAGAGGTCTTCCAGAGAGAGAGAGAGAGGGAGGGAGGTCTTCCATCTGTTGATTCACTCCCCAAATGGCAGCAATGGCCAGACAGAGCTGGGCTGATCTGAACCCAGGAACTTCTTCTTCTGGGTCTCCCACATGGGGTGCAGGGGCCCAAGGACTTGGGCCATCTTCCACTGCTTTCCCAGACTCGTTAGCAGAGAGCTGGATCTGAAGTGGAGTAGCCGGGATTCAAACCGGTATCATATGGGATGCTGGCGCTGCAGGTTGGGGCTTTAACCTGCTCTGCCACAGCACCAGCCCCAGGAGCCATTGTCACACACACAGGGTTATCAGTTTCCCTGGTTAATTCTCTCCCCTTTCCCCTCTTTCTGTATGAGCTCTTCCTGGTTGGGCTTTTTGTTTCATATGAGAATATATAAAATGAAAGAGCACTAATTTTACAGAGAGAAATGGATGCAACCTAGGCCAAACAACAGCCATGTGCTACAAATACTTTATGCTAATTTTGTTTTACCTTTTTAGAATGTCTTAACCTATCTGGAGATGCCTTGGAATACTTGATGTCTCTTCCTAACTGCCTTTCTCATCTTTTCCAATGTTTTCCCGACATGTTCTCCTGCTTTGCTGCAGCACTGGCCTGTGGGCACTACTTAGGGGTATGTACCTGGCGGAGTTCCTCACTTAATTGGAGGTGGGCTTCCTGAGGGCCACATTTTACCAACTTCCTGCCCGATGCCATTAGCACATCCTTAGTATTTGCTGGATGCTTGGTGCCAATACTGAGGCAATCTTGCTTCAAGGTTGATGGGCATATCACTCAACTCAACTGCCATTTAGCATTTATTTACCCAAAAAAGCTAGGTATGTTTACTTAGGTCTAACATGCGCATGGGTGAGAGGATAATTCAGATGTTGACATTTGGTGTCTGAACTTATAGGTGGTTTCTATATAAAGGACTGAAGCTTGGAATTTTGCTTTCTTCACTTACTTCTTTTTTTAAGATTTATTTTATTTATTTGAAATGATAAGAGAGAGAGATCTTCCATCTGCTGGCCTGCATTACCTGGGGCTGGGCCAGGCTCAAGTCAGGATCCTGAAACCTCATCCCATGTGGGTGACAGGTGTCCCTGTACTTGGGCCACTTCTGCTGATTTTTCTAGGCATGGCAGAGAGCTGCACTGAAAGTAGAGCTCACATGGGATATGGGATGCTGGTGACAGCTTATCCTGCTGTACTATAACGCTGGCCTGGCTTAGTTTGTGTTTTTTTTTTTTTCTTTTTTTACTTTTTTTTTTTTTAAGATTTACTTATTTATTTGAAAAACAGAGTTACAGAAAGAGAGAGAGAGAATCTTCCATCATTGGTTCACTCCCCAAATGGTCGCAACAGCATAAGCTGGACCAGTCAGGAGCCAGGAGCTTCTTCCAGGTCTGGCACATGGGTACAGGGGCCAAAGTACTTGGACCATCTACCACTGCTTTCCCAGGCGCATTAGCAGGGAGCTAGATTGGAAGTGGAGCAGCCAGGACACAAACTGGTATCCATATGGGATGCCGGTGTCACAGGCGCAGCTTAACCTGCTGTGCCACAACACTGGCCCCGGTTTTTTACTTCTAACACTTATTTATGTGGTGACCATATGTCCTGATTTGCCTGGTACACTTTGAGTTTTTGCACAGTCCAGATTTTATCATTAAGTGTCCCTTTTAGTTCATAGAATTGTCCCGTTTAGATGGCGAATGAATCATTTGATTTCCTGACAGTCCTAAGAAGCAGATCCTATTATTGTTCTCGTGTTGCATATGGGGACGTCAAGGCACAAGTTAAGTAACTTAGCTAAGACCACGCAGCTCTATTTGAGTGGTGAGTGGCAGAGCCAGGATCTGAACGTAGGCAGTTTGACACCAGTGCTCCCAACCACTCTGCCATGTTGCCTCCAAATATATCTTTTGCAGAATGCACCCTGCTCCACTGGGAGTCTCCTGATAAATTAATCTGGTTTTCTTTCTTTTTTTTTTTTTTTTAATCAGAAGTCTGGCTAAGGCTCTTAAATTTTAAGGGTTTTCTTTGTCTTCAGAAAAATCCTTCCCAGCTCCTCCTGTTCCACTAGGCCAATCAGATGGTGGATTTCTTTCTCAGAAGATTGAACGTGCACCATTTTTGCATGCTTGTAATGCCGGTTATTTGGCATTCCCTCCTAGACGCTTGAGAAACCCTTGCGACTTTGGGAGAGTCTCAAGTCCCTGCCTTGGTCACTTTTCCTTACTTCTGGCCATGTTTGCTATCTTACATTCTCTGTCTCTCACTTGCACACGCACACACACACACACACACATGCTCACATGCACAGTGTCTCCAGCTTCTAGAACAGTCTGCCTGTGATCAGTCCAGATTCTGGAGTCTTCTGGGAACGCTGTTCATGGCCCTTTCGCAGGGTGCTCTGAGGAAGAAGGGACCGCACACAGTGACGTGGTGCCGTCACAGCAATGAATGGACCCCAGAAACTGATGCAAGGCAGCTGAGCTCTATGTGTAAAGTCAGTTAAGAGTTCAGAGAAAAACAATTTTTTTTCTGACAAGGGTGATCCAAAAAAAGTTTTTTGTAGATGGTGGCACTTAAGTCAGTTTAGTAACTTCTATATTGCTTAAAAAGTTACTACCTCCTATAATAAAGAAGTTAGATGCACCTTTAAAAAATATTACTACCTCCTAGAGCAAGTGTTTAGCCTCACGTGTGAGATATCTGCAGTGGATTAGTTGGGTTGGACTCCCGACTCCGGCTTCCTGCTAGTGCAGGCCGTAGGAGGTGATAGTTCAAGCAATTGGGTCAGTGCCACCCACTAGGGAGACCTGGACTGAGTTCACGGCTCCCAGCTTCGACACAGCCCGGTCTCAGCCATCGAAGACATTTGGAGAGTCAATCAGTGGATGGGAGCTCCCTCTGCTTCTGTCTGCCTCTCAAATAAAAAAAATGACTGCTTCCTTGTCTAAGGACCTCCCTGAGTCTGCTGAGACTAGAGACTCAACAGAAGCGTGAGCATGACCAACCTCCAGGAGAAAAGGATTTGCTGAGGTTAGCGTTTGTGCCTCCCGTGAGAACTCCTTAGTTGCTGTCTCCCCTTCTCGTTGTGATGCTGTTACCCACGTGGGCGTTTTAACACTCACAGAAGGTTGTGAGCGGAAGGAACAGGTGAAACTCAGCAGCAGTGGAGTTTATTTTTTTTAAATGCACAACCCTAATATTTTTCTTAAAACCTAAAGCCTATTGATATTTGTAAGGTCTTCCTTAATGAACACATTGTCTATTTTTATTATAATTACATTTGCTTCTTAATTTGATTTCTTAATAAGAAAAAAGTTACATTTGAGTAGAATTTATCACAACAGCTTGGTGAGATGGTGTAGTGTTCTCACCTCCACTTCACGAATGAGGAAACTGAAGTTAGAGGACACTGTAAGTCATATGACCATGGTGGGCCTTGGGTCTTCAGAATCCAAGTGCAGTGTTCCTCACATGGCCTTATTTCAACTTCCTAGATTTAAAAATTTTGATCACCATTAAGATAAAGAACAATAAAAAGGTTGTGATCTCATAGCCCCTTTTAAATAAACTTTAGTGTAAAATCTAGTTGAACATAATGAACCTGGTTCTCTCGTTCAGCAGGCAGGCCTGTGAGCACTGCTTTGATGAGTGAGTTACAGTGACTTGTCCAAGGGAGCTCCCGAAGGGCCTGCCGGTGGCCACTCTGGCGCCGTTGGCAGATTAGAGAAAGGCAGTTGGTGGGTGGACCTCAGGCTCCCTTTGGGTGGTCGGTCGCTACACTGCGAGGGGCAGTTTCAGGCCTGTGCCAGGAGGCAGAGCCTAGAAACTGAGTATCCAGATGTGGGCCTCTATTCTGCCTTTTATGTGGCGCTCAGAAAGCAGCGGTTATGCATCCTGTTGATGTTTACTCATGAGGAGCTGGGGTTTCTTTAGTGTTTTATTTCTAGGGAGAACCTGCTCCTGTGAACAGCAAGCATAGAGGCCTGGGCACCTTGGTGCTAAGTCCGGAATCTCCATGCCCATGCCTGGCTCCCTGCTTCCTTAGTCCAGATGTCCTTTCAGGTGTCCCCAGCCTACTCTAACATACTAGCCCCAGTCACTCCCTCTTCCTAGTATTTCTTACCGCTCAGAATATTATCTGTATGTGTGTTTTAGTTTACCTTTGTCTTACTTTCCACTAGAAACTAGACTCTCTGGAAGCAGAGATTTTGCCATTTTGTTCCCTGCTGTCTTCTGGCATTTGAAAAAGTACATGGCACTAGAGACTCTCAGGATTAATTGAAAGAATGAGCCAGCAATGGCTGTTACTGTTATATAAATTTCCAGTTTTCACATTTGCTACTTTTTATTGACTGTTTTTGAGCACTTTCTGTACCATAATGTTATACCTTTTAAAGGAAATGAGATGTAGGCCCGTGGGCTTTGGGATAATCTTTGCATGGCGTTGAAGTCCCTCTCTAACTGTGTCATTCTGATAAGTGACGTAGGTGAGGCTGTCTTGTCACCTGACAATGCCTACCTTACGTGAGAGTGAAGATGAAGTGTGTGAGAGGTCTGGCATTGTTTCTCGCCTTGGGGAGCTTGCTTTCTACTGCCCCTGCCTGTTCCTTCCTCTCTTCAGTTGTAAATAACTGAGGAACCATGAACTTCCCTCTAAATAAACATTTTAAGATTTTCCTCTCTAGATAAATAGATTTTAAGCCATGAACTTCGGGGCCTAATACCCTTATCCTCATGTCCCATGAAATGCCAAAAATTTTTTTTTAAGTCATCCACATAGCATGTTGCTAGCACATCTAGGTTTGGACACTGACTAGAATTTTTTTTTTTTTTAAGATTTATTTATTTATTTGAAGGGTAGAGTTATAGACAGAGAGAGGGAGACACAGAGAGAAAGGTCTTCATCCCCTGGTTCACTCCCCAGATGGCTGCAGTGGCCAGAACTGTACTGATCTGTAGCCACGAGCTTTCTTCCGGGTCTTCCATGTGGGTGCAGGGGCCCAGGAACGTGGGGCATCTTCCACTGCTTTCTCTGCCATAGCAGAGAGCTGAACCGGAAGAGCAGCCAGGACTCAAACTGGTGCTCATATGGGATGCCGGCACTGCAGGCGGAAGTTTAGCCCATATGGCACAGTGTCAGCCCCGACAAGACTTTCTTATGTGTCATCTTATAACTTCTGTAGCTGTCACCGTGTCAACAGAAGAGCAGACTTATGCACAGACCCAGTGAGTAGGGTTTCCTGAACTAAGGAGTAATTGAAGTAGTTAAAAAGATCTGATGTATTTCTATGAAGTTAAACAGTATAACATTTACTGTATAGCATTTGCCTATGAATCATGAAAAATTATTTACTAAGCAGGGAGGAACAGGATTTGAAAAGTACAGCCAGTTTCTAATTCAAGATGTTTGAGGAACCTTCTCAGTTGTATGCTGGTCTTTCCTCCCTCTTAATACCCTACTATATGTCATGTAATGAAGTGTTAAAAATGTTTCTGATATAAATATTAGTTACCAATGTAACCAATAGATGAAGTTTAAAGTTTGATACAATCCCAAATCATGGTATAACTGATGCTGATATAATTAATGATGTGGGGAGGGGCTCTGGGAGTTATTAGACAATCACATCCTTACTTGTCATTATGGATAAACTTTCATATAAAAAAATAGACAAACTAAGCCATCGTGAGAGAAGCTTTTTTTTTTTTTTTTTTTGACAGGCAGAGTGGACAGTGAGAGAGAGAGACAGAGAGAAAGGTCTTCCTTTGCTGTTGGTTCACCCTCCAATGGCCGCCACGGCTGGCGCGCTGCGGCCGGTGCACCATGCTGATCCGATGGCAGGAGCCAGGTGCTTTTCCTGGTCTCCCATGGGGTGCAGGGCCCAAGCACTTGGGCCATCCTCCACTGCACTCCCGGGCCACAGCAGAGAGCTGGCCTGGAAGAGGGGCAACTGGGACAGAATCCGGTGCCCCGACCGGAACTAGAACCCGGTGTGCCGGTGCCGCTAGGCGGAGGATTAGCCTAGTGAGCCGCGGTGCCAGCCGAGAGAAGCTTCTTACGTTGGACTACAGGTAACCTCCAGGTGGGACAGCCAGGAGAGCTGAGAGTTGTTGATGTTGGGGTGTGCGGCTGGAAGGCGAAGGTTGAGCCAGCAGGCTGTCGCTGCTTTTCCCTAGAGGGTTACTGGGTACTGTTGAATTTTCAATTGGATATATGTATATTATTTTGACAAAAATAAAAACTGTCTATGACAAAATTAAAAACAGAAATACAACCAGTCCAAGAAAAATGGCAAGACAACTCACAGAAAGCAAGAATCTGTGTGGAAATCATAATCTGGTCAGGTTCTTTTATTTAGAATATATAATGAACTCTAACAACAAAACAGTAAAAAGAAAACTACCCACTAAAAATGAACAGAGGATCTGAGTAGGCATTTATTCCAGGGAGATACAAAGGGCCAATAATCCTGTGAAAAGATGCTCAGAACCATTAGCAGATCCAAAGCGTAGGGTGACACTGCTTCATACCCACCAGGATGGCCACAACCAGAAAGACAAGTGTGGGCGAGGGTGTGTGGAGGAAAAGGATGCCTCACACCTGCTCATACGTGAAATGGTGCAGACTTGGAAAATGCTGCTGGTTCCTCAGAAGGTTAAGCACAGAGTTACTTTATGACCAAGCAGTTCTACTACAAGGATATGAGTTTCCCCAACAGAGAGTATTTGTCCGTATAAAAGCTTGTACACAAATGCTCATAGCAGCACTATTCATAGTAACCAGAGAGTGAAAACAGTCTGCTCATCAGCTGATGAATGGGTAAACAGATTTCGGTGTATTTGTACAATGGAATATTAAAAGACAAAAGAAATACAACCAGTCAGTTACTGCTGAAAGAAATAGTAAGTTTTCTCTTACCACTTGTGCTTTGAACTTATTACAGACAAAATATGCAATTTAGGCAATTGTCACTCTATAGATAATAACTATCTTTTAAGGGGTTCTTAGATTTTTATTTAACTTATTTAATTTTTTAAAGATTTTTTTTTTTTTATTTGACAGGCAGAGTTACAGACAGTAAGAGACAGAAAGGTCTTCCTTCCGTTGGTTCACCCCCCAGATGGCTGCTACGGCCAGCGTGCTGCGCCGATTCAAAGCCAGGAGCCAGGTGCTTCCTCCTGGTCTCCCATGCGGGTGCAGGTCCCAAGCACTTGGGCCATCCTCCACTGTACTCCCGGGCCAAAGTAGAGAGCTGGACTGGAAGAAGAGCAACCTGGACTAGAACCAGCGCCCATACGGATGCCGGCACCACAGGCAGAGGGTTAACTAAGTGAGCCATGGTGCCGGCCCCTAACATTTAGTTTTATAAAAAAATGTTTATTTGTTTATTTGAAAGAGGGAGAGAGAGAGAGAGGAGGGAGGGGGGAGGGAGGGGAGAGGGAGAGAGATATCTCCCATTTGCTGGTTCACACCTCAGGTACCTGTGACAAGGCCAAAGGTGGGAGCTGGGGACTTGATCTAGGTCTCCCACATGAGTGGCAGGGACCCAACTACTTGCGTCATCACCTGCAGCCTCCAGGGGACACAGTGGCAGAAAGCTGGAGTAGGGAGCAGAGCTGAGACTTGAATGTGAGGTCTCTGGGATTGGACATGGGCATCCCGAGCAGCATTGTAGCCAGTAGGCAGGGCACTCACCTCTAGAGTCTCGATTTTATTGGGTCTTTACAAAATACTAGATCATGGTGGGGCACACAGTAGTACATGTTTTAGTTTGAACTTGGCGACCAGTATAACTTCAAACCCATAATTCTTTTTTGTTTGTTTGTTTGGTTTTTTATTTTTAAAAATTTTTTTGACAGGCAGAGTGGACAGTGAGAGAGAGAGACAGAGAGAAAGGTCTTCCTTTTGTCGTTGGTTCACCCTCCAATGGCCGGCGCACTGCGGCTGGTGCACCGCGCTGAACCGATGGCAGGAGCCAGGTACTTATTCTGGTCTCCCATGGGGTGCAGGGCCCAAACACTTGGGCTATCCTCCACTGTACTTCCCTGGCCACAGCAGAGAGCTAGCCTAGAAGAGGGGCAACCGGACAGAATCCGGCGCCCCGACCTGGACTAGAACCCGGTGTGCCGGCGCCGCTAGGTGGAGGATTAGGCTAGTGAGCCGTGGCGCCGGCCCCAAACCCATAATTCTTACAACACTGTACCAGTTCTTTGTCACTGAAGGAAGTAGTAACTATCCTGAAAGTAAGAGAAACTAAAAGTGAATTTGGGGCTGGTGTTGTGGTGTAGAAGGTTAAACCTGCACCATCCCTTGTGGGCGCCACTTCCAATTCAGCTCCTTGCTAATGTGCCTAGGAGAAAACTGGAAGATGCCCAAGTCCTTGAGCCTCTGCACCTGCGTGGGAGACCCGGAAGAAGCTCCTGGCTTCTGGCTTCGACCTAGCCCAGTCCCGGCTATTTGGGGAGTGAACCAGTGAATAGAAGATTCTCTCTCTCTCTCTCTCTCTCTCTCTCTCTCTCTCCTCTGTCTGTAACTCTGCCTTTCAAATAAAACAAAAAGATTTTTTAAAAAGTGTGTCTCAGGGATTCGAGAGAATTGAGAGTATCTGGAAGAACAGAACCCTGCAGCCCGCTGAGTGCAGGACTGTTCCCCTTGTCCCTTAGAGTAAAAACCCTCTCAGATGATTGGATTACAGGATCTTTATTTGATATGAATTACGTTTGTTTTAAAAGTACATTGTGTAAGTATCTTGTTGCTGTATGAAAATAGAGCAATAAGAAAGACATTTCTTCAGAGAAGATGCACAGATGGCGGGTAACCACATGTAAAGGTGCTCAGCATCACCCATCATTAGGGAAATGCAAATCAGACTACAAGGAGATGCTACCCTACACCATTCAAATGGCTGGTGTAAAAAATAAAAAAAAAACTAGAAAATGACAAGTGTTGGTGAGGAAGTGAAGAAATTAGAACTCTCAGCGTACTCAGTGGGAATGTGGAATGGGACAGCCGCTGTGGAGCCCAGTATAGCAACTCCTCACAATGTTAAAGATAGAATGATAACTATAGGATTCAATAATTCCACTTCTAGGTATATACAACCGAGAGTTGAAAACAGGTTCTTGAGGCGATATTTGTGTACCGGTGTTACAGCAATGTTATTTACAAACATGGAAGCAACCCAAGTGCCCATCAGCAGATGAATGCACAAGCAAACGATGGCTTATACATACCATGGGCTATTTTTAAGTCTTTAAAAGGAAGGAAGAACCTGCACGTGTTCAACCTTGGATGATCCTTGAGGCCAGTATGCCTAAGCAAAATAAGCACGTTACAAAAAGACAAATACAAGTACTGTATAATCCCACCGACAGGAAGTCCTTAGGGTAGTAAGGATCAGAGACAGAAAGTGGAATGATGGTTTCCAGAGGCTGAGGGGAGAGGGCAGTGGTATTTAGTTGGTGTAGACTTTCAGTTGTGCAAGATGCAAAGAGTAGTTGTGGAGCCAGACAGCAGTGATAGTTGCGCAACATTATGACTGTATTTGACAGGTAGAGTTATAGAGTGAGACAGACAGAGAGAAAGGTCTTCCTTCTGTTGGTTCACTCCCCAAATGGCTGCTATGGCTGGCGCTGCACCAATCCGAAGCCAGGAGCCAGGTGCTTCCTCCTGGTCTTCCACATGTGTGGCAGGGGCCCAAACACGTGGACCATCTTCTGCTGCTTATCCCAGGCCAGTAGCAGGGAGCTAGATCAGAAGTAGAGCAGCTGGGACACAAACTGGTGCCCATACGGGATGCCAGCATTGCAGGTGGTGGCTTTACGGGGTGCACCACAGTGCCGGCCCTGTTATGACTGCATTTTGACTGCATGAATCTTCCTCAGTACAGTCTCCTGCTTGCTTTCCCCTGTCTCTTGTCCTCTTTAGTTTTCCTTTCTGGCACCGGCATGGAAACATACTTGCACACCTGTGGCCCCGGGTAGGCAAGATAATGCGCTGCTTGAGCGCCTCTACTAAATCACAGCCCAGTTGCCTGAGTCCGTGTGGACTAGCATCCGTGCTGGTGTGGCTGAGCCACAGCCAGTGTGGGACATGCCACGTGGACCACATCCACTCTGACCTGTGCCCGTTCTGCTGTGTTTTGTCCAGCTGTGTGCGCTCATTTCTTCCTGCCTCCCCTTCCTTTCACCGCAGTGCTTTCTGTTGGCTGTGCTGTCTCAGTTGAATTAATATCGAAGTTTGTATTTTGTGTGTATTAAACACATATTTTCTGCTTACATTTGGTCAACAAAATGATATTTTAATAGTCTCCTGGACAGTATTTCAACCCGTGGCTCTGATGATACTGCTGCCGGCACCTTTGTTTTTTGTTTTTGTTTTGTTTTTGTTTTTGACAGGCAGAGTGGACAGTGAGAGAGAGAGACAGAGAGAAAGGTCTTCCTTTACCGTTGGTTCACCCTCCAATGGCTGGCGCACTGCGGCTGGCGCACTGTGCTGAACCGATGGCAGGAACCAGGTGCTTCTCCTGGTCTCCCATGGGGTGCAGGGCCCCTGGCCACAGCAGAGAGCTGGCCTGGAAGAGGGGCAACCGGGACAGAATCCGGTGCCCCGACCGGGACTAGAACCTGGTGTGCTGGCGCCGCAAGGTGGAGGATTAGCCTAGTGAGCCGCGGCGCCAGCCGGCACCTTTGTTTTTTTCCAATTCTTTTTGCCTTCCTGGTGCTACTCAGTTTCTCAACACCTTGAGCAATGAGAAGCTTGGCACCTATGCATTTCCCTTCCAATTACTATTAATAGTGTGTAACTTCAATGTCACATTGGAATAAAAGAGAGATTGTGTGTAGAAAGTAATTTGTTGGGCAAATATTTGAGCACATTGGTTAAGATGCCCCCTGGGATGCCCACATCCCATACTGAAGGAAGTGCCTAGGTTTAAGCCCTGGCCCTGCTGCTGATTCCAGCTTCCTGCTGTTGAGCACTCTGGGAGATAGCCACCTCCATATGCCCAAACCACATTTTAGGCTGCTGGCTTCAGTCTGTCTCATCCCTGGCTGTTGTAGGCATTTGGATATTGAGCTAGTGGATGGAAGACCGCTCTCTTTCTCTCTCTGTTGTTTTGCCTTTCAAATACATACTTTATTTATTTTCATTTTATTTGAAAGGCTGAGGGAGAGAGATCTTCCCTCCTTTGGTTCACTCCCCAAATGCCCACCGATAGACAGGGCTCAGCTAAATCAAAGCCAGGAGCCTGGAATTCCATCTGGGTCTCCCCAAAATAAATAAATCTTAAAAATAATTTATGTGTAATTCATGGTGTTTTTCTGCTACCCTGATAACTGAAGATATGCTCTGCTCCAGACGGAGCAGCCTTTGCAACTCTGTGACGTGTTTGTGCTAGGAGCACCAGCTGCTCCGAGCAGTGGCTCCCGATTCCGTTTCAGTGGCTGTCGTCATCACCACCCCACATACACATGTCCAACCTTTTTTTGTACTTATGTTTTTAAATTTATGTTATTTCTGAGTACATTTTTAAAGATTTTACAGCTCAATTTTAGAGTACGTTATAATTTATGGGGCAGTTTCATTTACATCATTTTATTGTCCAGTAGCCTCGTAAGGTAGATGTTAATATTCCATTTTTACAGTTTTATGTTCATGCTTAATTATACAATCATTTCATGTCTTTACAAGTCTTTTTTAAAGTCTGAACTCACTATAAAAGGTCTGTTTCTTAGCATATGACTTCTATAAATTTCTTTTGTTCTCTGTCAGAATAAATGTTTTATTATGTTTTTATTTTATTTCTTGTGTACTTTAAAGTTTTTTGTTGGCATATTTCCCCATTGAGTCTAATCGCAAGGTTATTCTTTCTTTTTTTTTTTTTTTTTTCCAATTTATTTTAGAGACAAGAGATTGGGGGAGGGAGATGGAAAGAGCTCCTGTCAACCAGTTGACTCTAAATGCCTGCAATGGCCTGGGCTGGGCCAGGCTGACACTGGAAAACCTGGAACTCAGTCTGGGTCTCAAACACGGGTGGTAGAGACCCAGGGACTGGGGCCGTCATCTGCTGCCTCCCAAGGTATACATCAGCAGGAAGCTGCAATCAGAAGTGCAGGTGGGGCTCAAATCCAGGCATTCTGATATGTGATACAGGCGACTTAGGCAGCCGTCTCACCTGCTGCCTCAAACACCTTTCCCAAGAATGTCTTTTTTATGTTAACAACAGTTACCTGAGCTTGTCAAGACAGGTGTACATTGCTTGTTTCTGTCGATTAAATACCTGTGATTCAAAGTAGGCGTGATGGTGCAGCTTGGGATGTCGCGTCTCCTGTCAGCGTGCCTGGTATCCAACCACTCCCGTCCTTCCAATCCAGCTTCCTGCTGGTGTTCCTGCGACGGCAGTGGAAGATGCTCAAACACCTGGGTTCCTGCAACCCACGTGGGCGGTCTGGATGGAATTCCTGGTGCCTGGCTTTGTGCTGACACAGCCCTGGCTTGAAAAGTTATCTGTCCCTCTCTCTCTCTCTCTCTCTCTCTCTCTCTCTCTCTAATAAGTAAAACAAGACAAAAGAAAACTCTACAGCTCAAAGTGTTAACTGCAGTTTTTTTTGTTTGTGTATGATCACGTAAGTAGTAAGTGTTAGAAGAACCAGGCTTATTCAGGCTTCTGAACTAGTCAAGGCTTCGTCCACTGCCATTGTGACTGTACGATGCAGTACAGACTTACACCATGTTCTCTCAAGATTTCTTTCTTATAGAAACCATCTGGGGTGCTGGCACCGCGGCTCACTAGGCTAATCCTCCGCCTTGCGGTGCCGGCACACAGGGTTCTAGTCCAGGTCGGGGCGCCGGATTCTGTCCCGGTTGCTCCTCTTCCAGGCCACCTCTCTGCTGTGGCCCGGGAGTGCAGTGGAGGATGGCCCAAGTGCTTGGGCCCTGCACCCCATGGGAGACCAGGAGAAGCACCTGGCTCCTGCCATTGGATCAGCGCGGTGCGCTGGCTGAGGCGGCCATTGGAGGGTGAACCAACGGCAAAAGGAAGACCTTTCTCTCTGTCTCTCTCTCTCACTGTCCACTCTGCCTGTCAAAAAAAAAAAAAAAAAAAAAAAAAAGAACCATCTGGGGCAAGTATTTGGCCTAGTAAGGTAAGGTACCACTTGGGATACCCTCATCCTGCTGGAGGATTAGCCTATTGAGCCACGGCGCCGGCCACCCTCATCCCATTTTAAAGTGCCTGGATTCAACTCCTGGGTCTGCTCCTGATTCCAGCTTTCTGCTAATGTGCACCCTGGGAGTCTCAGGTGATAGTTCAAGTAGTTGGGTCCCTGCCACCCATGTGGGAGACATGGATGGAGTTCCCAGCTCCAGGCTTTGGCCTGGCCCAGCCCTGGCTGTTGCAGGCATTTGAGGAGTGAGCCAGTAGATGGGAAAACTCTTTCTTTCTATCTCTGCCTGTTATATAAATAAACAAAAATTTAAAAAAAGAAACTGTCAACAGGCTGGTCAGTAATTTGCTAAATTTTATGTATTTAACAGATTAAGCTTGGCTGTTATCCCCATCATCGCTCGTTTGCTTGTCTGTGCATGTCGTAGTATGTGCTAGAGGACTCCAAGGATTAAATACCTGTTAGTTTCCTGGGCCTGCTGGAATGAATGACAGGCCTGAACTTCATCAGTCATCTCAGAAATACAAAGGAAAGGCAAAATGACATGACAAACCAGGCAGTTTAAGACTTCAGAAATGTGTGCTGTCACAGTGCAGGCAGCCAGAGTAAAAGTGAATTGCTGCAGAATTGGTTCTTCCTGGAGCTCAGAAGAATCTGTTCCTCTCTTAGCTTCTGCTGGTTGCTAGCAATCCTTGGCAGTCCTTGGCTTGGAGTTGCATAATTCCAGTCTCTGCCTCCGTCTTCACACAACTGCCTTCCTCCTGTGTCTTCACATGGCATTCTTCTCTCTGTGTCTCTGCTTCTTTTGTCATAAGGACAGCAGTCACATTGGATAAAGGACCCACTCCACTCCAGTGTTACCTCACCTTAAGTTTCAGTACATCTGCAAAGACTCTACTTCCAAATCAGGTCGTAAGTCATAATTCACCATTTATTTATTAGTAAACCAATGAGATTGTTTTTGGTGCTGTATGTTAAATTATCAGTTATTGATGATCTAATATGATAAGCATTTGGGGCTGTAAGAACTGTTTGTATAGTAAGGAGTTAGGCCTGTGAGTTTGCTTTTTTTGTATCACCTTTCTGTGATTTTGTGTCAAGGTTATGTTAGCCTCATTAAAGTAATTGTTGGGAGTAAAGTATATTCACTGTTTAAATATTTAGTAAAATCACTTGTAAAAACGTGTGGATCTGGTGTTTTTCCCTTCTTCATCCTTTCCTTCCTTCCTTCCTTCCTTCCTTCCTTCCTTCCTTCCTTCCTTCCTTCCTTCCTTCCTTCCTTCCTTCTTTCCTTCCTGTTTTTCAGGTCTTTTTAATTCAAGAATAACACAGTCAGGAAGTACATAAATAATAACTCAGTGAATTTTCCCAGTGCTAACTCCAGGTCAAGAAGTACAGTATTGGGAACGGCATTGTGGCATAGTGGCTTTGCAATGCTGGCATCCCGTATGGGCACTGGTTCGAGTCCCAGCTGCTCCACTTCTGATGCAGCTTCCTGCTGATGGCCTGGGAAAAGCAGCAGAGGATGGCCAAGTGTTTGGGAGATCTGAAAGAAGCTCCTGGTTCCTGGCTTCAGGTCCTGGCTGTTGTGGTCATCTGGGGAGTAAACCAGCAGATGGAAGATCTCTCTCTCTTTCTTTCTCTCTCTCTCTCTCTCTCTGTTTCTCCCTCTCTCTCTGTGACTCCTGCAAATAAATCTTTAAATAGTACATTCCACATAATTCCAAAATAAAAAGTACCAAACAAATTACGGCATTTGATAGCTTATTTGGGAGAGTGGTGACTTTAGAAGAGATGACAGATAAGTAAGAGATGCTAGTAGTAATGTATTTCTTAAAGATCTATTTATTTACTTGAAAGTCAGAGACAGAGAGAGAAGAGAAAATAGAGAGAGAGAGAGAGAGATATTCCAGCCAGGAGCCAGGAGTTTCATCCAGGTCTCCTATGTGGGTGCAGGGGCCCAAGGACTTGGACTGACTCCATTTACTGCTTTCCCAGACCATCAGCAGGGAGGTAGATCGTAAGTGGAGCAGTCTGGACTCAAACTGGTGCCTATATGAGATGCCGGCCCAATAGGTGGCGGCTCTACCTGCTATGCCAGAGTGCCAGCCCCCAGTCTTTACAATTTTGAGACTTTCCGTCACTAAGAGAATGGTATATTGTTAATCTTCTAGAGGTCTTTATTTCTAAGTGTTTTACAGTTTTCTATGATGAAATCTTGTATATCTTCATCTATTTATTCTTAGTTACTTTTTATTTTTGATACATCATTTTTGAAGTTTCACTTTAAAAATATTTATTTATTCATTTATTTGAAAGACAAAGTGTCAGAGAGGGAGAGACTGAGAGACATCTTCCATTTGCTGGTTCACTCCCCAAATGCCTGCAACAACCAGGATTGGGTCAGGCTAAAGGCAGGAGCCGTGAACTTCTTCCAGGTATTCCACATGGGTGGCAGAGGCCCAAATACTTGAACTATCTTCCACTGCCATCATTTACTGCCCTCCCAGGCACATCAGCAGGAAGCTGGATCTGCTGTTTTCCCAGGTGCATTATCAGGGAGCTGTGTTGGAAATGAAGCAACCGGGATTCAAACCAGCACTCAGATACGGGACGCAGGCATCGCCAAGTGGCAGCTTAGCCCACTGCGCCACAGCGCTGGCCACAGCGCTGGCCCCACTTTTCTTTTATTCCATATGTTTTCAGATCCTCATGACATCAGGTGTTCAAAATCTCATGAGGAAGTAGATCAACATTTAAGTAAATAGGATGGTTTTTAACTACATGTTCTCTGTGATTAAGAAGTTCTTTCTGTTCCCAGTTTCCTGAGTTATTTTTTCTTATTTGTGAGTCACTGTGAAATTTTACCCAATGCGTGCTCTGCATCTGTTAAGAAGCTGTCATGATTTTTCCCTTTCATTCTACTTATGTGGTAAATTACAGTGGTTGGTTTTCAATGATCAAGTCAACTTCATATTCCTAAAATAAGCCCAGTTTTGTCATGTCCTTTTTATATGTTGCTGAATGGGATTTGCTAACATTTGGTTTAGCATATTTGCATCTGTGTTTATTACTGAGAATGGTCTATAATTTTCCTTTCTTATAATATCCTTGTCAAGGTTTTGGTATCAAAGTTATGTTGGCCTTACAAAATGATTGTGCTGCAATGTTTTTCCTTCCATTGTCTGCAATAGCTGGTGTAAGGTTTACGTTTTTTTCCTTCTTTCAATGTTTTGTGTAATTTGCTGGTAAAGCCATCTGGACCTGGAATTTTCATCGTTGGTAGGTTTCTGATTAGGCAGTTTCCTGACTAGAGAGAAAGGGATTCAAAATTTCTGGTTTTTGGATGAGGTTTCCTGTGAAGTGTTTGTCTGTTTCACCTAAATGATCAAATAGATTCGATTGGCATAAAGCTATTCACAATATTCCTGTGACAACCTCTTGTGCCCTTGGATCTTTCTGATTTGGGGTACTCCCCTGCATCACTCTGCCAGGGTTTTATTGGTCTCCCAAGAACCGGCCTTTATACCTGCTCATTTCTGTTGTGTGCATGCTTTGTATTTAACTAATTTCTTCCCTTTTATGTAGATTTATTTCAGTCTTCTTTCTGTGGGATTAATTGGCTGTTCTTTTTCCAGCCTCTTTTCTAATGTATTTGAAGACATACATTTCTCCCTAAACATAGATTTCTCTGTATCCAAATGCTTTTTTTGTCAGTCAGTTCAGGGTATTTTTAATTTTAATTATGATTTTTTTTTTTTTTTTTTTTTGGACAGGCAGAGTGGATAGTGAGAGAGAGAGAGACAGAGAGGAAGGTCTTCCTTTTGCCATTGGTTCACCCTCCAATGGCCACCACGGCTGGCGCGCTGCAGCCGGCGCACCGCGCTGATCCGAAGGCAGGAGCCAGGTGCTTCTCCTGGTCTCCCATGGGGTGCAGGGCCCAAGCACCTGGGCCATCCTCCACTGCCTTCCCGGGCCACAGCAGAGAGCTGGCCTGGAAGAGGGGCAACCAGGACAGAATCCGGCGCCCCGACCGGGACTAGAACCCGGTGTGCCGGCGCCGCAAGGTGGAGGATTAGCCTAGTGAGCCGCGGCGCCGGCCTATGGTTTCTTTTTGACCAGTGAATTATTTTAATGCGTATATAAATTTCCAAATAGAAATTTTTCTCATTTTGCTCTATTGATTTTTTCATTTTATTGCAGTGTGTTTAGAATGTATACTCTGATTTTAGATCTTTGCAACAAGTTGAGACTTGTTTTATATCTAGCATAGAAATGGTTTTTATAATTTTTCCACTTATATGTGAAAAAATATGTATTCTACAGTCATTAAGTACATGATTCCCTGTATTTCAGTTGGGTGATTGACAGGTATTAAAAGTGAGAATTAAAAAACTCTTACTATAATTCTTTTTTGATTTGATTCTCATTCAGTTGCTGAAGGATATGTCCTAAATTTCCCATTATAATGGTGGATTCTTCTGTTGCTTTACTTAGTTTTATCCATTTTTGTGTTTCTACTTTGAAGCTGTGTTGTTACTTGCATACAACTTTAAGAATTATGTATTGAGTTCAACGTTTTGTGATAAAGAAATACTCTCATCTCTACAGATTTTTTCTTTACATTTAATTTTGCTTGATAACAACATAGCTGTATTTCATCCCTTTTGATTAATGTTTGCCAAATGTATGTTTTCCATACTTTTACTTTTAACCTTTTAAAGAAAATGACTTGTTCGTTTGTTTGAGAGGCAGAGAGACAGAAAGATCTGCCATTTCCTGGTTCACTCCCTAAATGGCTAGAACAACCTGGGGCTGGGCCAGGCTGAATTCAGGAGCCTAGAACGCTGTCTAGGTCTCCTACTTGGATGACAGGGGCTCAGGCACTTGAGCCATCATCATCTGCCAACTCCGACAATGCAGTCTCAGGAAGTTGGAATGGAAGTGGATGCCAGCCTTAAAACTGGCAGTCTGACATGGGATGTGGGCATCCCAAGCAGAGACTTAACCACTCTACCCTCTAACTCTTAATAGTTTTAACATGGTATTTTTCTTTTTTAATTAAAAAATTATTTTAATTTGTGTTGTTTGAGATTATTAGTCGAAATTATGTAATCTACCATGTAATTTGATATTTTAACATTATGCTTATAAAAATGGAAAATAACCTTAGCAAGATAATGTTCTTAAGTGACGCTTGGTTTTTCTTAATACATTAAACCTCTTATCACAGTTTTAAAATATCATGCAAGGTGTATCATTAAAATTTATTGACTGACCCTGCTAATACTCCGGAAGGCAGTAGAAGATGGCCCAAATACTCTATCATTCACGGGGCTGGCACTGTGGCGAAGTGGGTTAACGCCCTGGCCTGAAGCGCTGGGTGCCGGTTCGAGTCCCGGCTGCTGTACTTCTGATCCAGCTCTCTGCTATGGCTTGGGAAAGCAGTAGAAGATGGCCCAAGTCCTTGGGCCCCTGCACCCATGTGGGAGAATTGGAAGAAGCTCCTGGCTCCTGGTTTCAGATCGGCACAGCTCCGGCCATTGTAGCCAATTGGGGAGTGAACCAGCGGATGGAAGACCTCTCTCTCTCTCACTCTCTCTCTCTCTCTCTCTCTCTCTCTCTCTCTGCCTCTCCTCTGTGTAACTGACTTTCGAGTAAATAAATAAATCTTTTAAAAAAAAAGAATCGATGTAGAATGGATTTATTCCATAATGGATTTATAGTCTGGTGTGGCATGAGGCCCTGGTTTCTGTACCATTAAGGCAGAATGTCATTAAGTGGCAGTTACAAGTAAGAGTGCGTTGACTTATAAAATACTGGGGTGTACTTAGAATACTTGAACAGGAACACCAAAAAAGTCAAATTATACAAACTATCTTTTATGACAGAATATTGTAAGGTTTGATAAACATAAGTATGATTGTCTTGTCATGCAAGACAATTGAAACTACTTTGGAGAAGTATGCTACTCTGGGGCTGGCATTGTGGTATAGCAAGTAAAACTGCCGCCTGTGACACTGGTATCCCATATGGGCTCCGGTTCGTGTCCTGGCTGCTCCATTTCTGATCCAGCTCTCTGCTAATGGCCTGGGAGAAGCAGCAGAGGCTAGCCCAAATATTTGGGCCCCTGCTGTGGCTCCTGGCTTTGGCCTGGTCCAGTCGTGGCTGTTATCACATCTGGGGAGTGAACCAGTGGATGAAAGATCTCTCTGTGTCTCTCCCTCTCTTTGTGATTTAGTGTATCAAAACACACTTTGCATGGCCAGTCTTGTGATGTAGCAGGTTATGCCGCTGCCTGAGATGGATGCCAGTTCATGTCCTGGCTGCTCCACTTCTAGTCCAGCTCCTTGCTAATGGCCTGGGAAAGCAGTGGAAGTGCCTGGACCCCTGCCACCATGTGGGAGACCTTGAAGAATCTTCAGGCTCCTGGCATCAATGTGGCACAGCCCTGGGAGTTGTGGCCATCTGGGGAGTGAACCACCGAATGAAAGATCTCTCTCCCTCTGTCTCTCACTCTTTCTCTGTCTCTCCCTTTGTGTAACTCTGCCTTTCAAATAAATAAAATAAATCTTAAAAAGCACACACACACTTTCTTAAATAGCATAATATACATAGCTAGAATCTGTGTGCTAATAGGCTGTGGAATGACCAGCTCATAATTAAATATTCCATTATAGTAGGAATACTCAAAATTACTTAAAGCTTTCTACTATTATAAATACATAGATTTTCTCCCTTATTTCCATTCATTTCATTCATTCATTCAACAAACGTTTGTTATATACATGGTATGTGCAGGTGGTATATATGTGTGTGCTTTATTGTGGGAGACAGAAAGATAAGATAAAGATTATACTGGCTCTTCAGATTCAAGTCTAGCACTGCACTGTTCAATAGAGATATAAGCAAGTCATGTGTGATTTTAAATTTTCTATAAACCATATTAAAAAGTAAAAAGCAGAGTGAGTATACAGTGGTGAAGATGTCACATAGGGTGCCTGTGTCACATACCTCAGTGGCTGGATTCATGTCCTGGCTTCCATTTTTTTTTTTAATTAATTAATTAATTTATTTTTTGACAGGCAGAGTGGACAGTGTGAGAGAGAGACAGAGAGAAAGGTCTTCCTTTTGCCGTTGGTTCACCCTCCAATGGCCGCCGCGGCCAGCGCACTGCAGCCGGTGCACCGCGCTGATCCGATGGCAGGAGCCAGGTACTTCTCCTGGTCTCCCATGGGGTGCAGGGCCCAAGCACTTGGGCCATCCTCCACTGCCTTGCCGGGCCACAGCAGAGAGCTGGCCTGGAAGAGAGGCAACCGGGACAGAATCCGGCTCCCCGATCGGGACTAGAACCTGGTGTGCCGACGCCGCAAGGCGGAGGATTACTGGCTTCCATTTTTGATACCAGCCTCCAGCAGGTGATACTCCAGGTAGTTGGATCCCTGCCACCCCTTGGGAGTCTTGGATGGAGTTCCAGGCCCCTGGCTTTAGCCTGGCCTAGCCACAGCTGTTGTGGAAATTTGGAGAGTGAACCAGCAAAGGAAACATGTCTGTCGCTCACTCTACCTTTTAAATAAATAAAAATTAATGAATAAACTTTAAAAAGGTAACAGGTGAAATTAATTTTAGAAATATATTTTTATTTAACTCAGAAACAAAAATACTATTTCAACATACAACCCATATAACAATTATTCATGCATCTTTTACAGCCTTTTTTCCATACCAGACCTTCTAAATTTGGTCTGCTTTGTACTTATCAGTGCATTGATTTGAGAGTACTCATGGTTCAAGTGCTAAACAGCCACATGTGACTAATGACTGCAGAGCTGAACATTGTGGATCCAGAGGGTGAGACAGACTTTTTTTTTAAAGACCCCATGTAGTTATATTTGATTGACTTTTTGTGGAGTAACTGAAAAACCCGCCAGGGACTTGTTCACAGGTAGGTGCCAGGGAGAGAGTAGATTGTCAAGCAAGATTTTACTGAAAAGGTGTCATTTGAATGTCTTGAGCTATGAATATAAATTTGCCAGGTGAACCAAATAGCTAGAATGAATAATATGTAAAATCATGATGCTGTATGAGAGCAGGGTTTGTCCTGACACCTGCAGACAGTTCAGTGAGATTAGAGAAGAGGCATTTGCGAGTGTCAGGTGATACGGGAAAGAACAGACATTGAAGGATGGCAGGTGCTATGTTATGGCTATCCAGCAAGCTAGCATTTTTTGACCATTTTCCTGTGTTGTGAATAATTTACCAATGGTGACAGTTAGCATCTTTCTGAAGGTAAGTTCCCACAAGTATAATTGCTGAATCTAACAGAATGACCATTTTATGTCCCCTTATTTGTTCAGTGAAATACACAGGTTTGAATTATTTTACACTGCCTCTAGCAGACATACTGGTTCCAGTGTGTTCTCAGTTGCTATAAATAGTACATATCTTTCAAAATGTTCATTTATTTATCTTCACACACTTGAAAGGCAGAGACAGAGGGAGAAACAGAGATCTCCATCTGCTGATTCACTCCCCAAATGCCTGCAACAGCTAGACCTGGGCCTGGCTGAAGTCAGCAGCCAGGAACGACAGCCTGGTGCCCCTGTGTGGGTGGCAGACCTATCACCTGCTGCCAGCTAGGATGCATTAGCACGCGGGCGCATTGTGGCACCACAGGTGAAGCCGTCTCTTGTGACGTCAGCATCCTCTATTGGAGCACCTCCTGGCTTCTCCGTTTCTGAGCCAGCTCCCTGCTAATGCTCCTGGGAAATCAGCCAAGGATGGCGCAGGTACTGGGCCCCTGCCACCCGTGGGAGAGATCACGTGTGGATTTCCGGCTCTTTGCTTCTGTCTGGCCCAGCCCAGGCTGTTGTAGCCATTTGGAGAGTCAATCAGTCAATGGAAGATCTGTTTCTGTCTGTCTCTCCTCTCTCTCTGTTGTTGTGCCTTTGAAATAAATAAAATTAATCTTAAAAAAAAAAAAAAACAGATACTCCATTATGAGATGAAGTGATCCCACGCAGCAGCTTAACCCACTGTGCCACAGCACCTGCCTCATAATGTGTTAGTTTTGTGGCACTAGGCTTGTATTTTGCCTGTAACTGGTGAGTGGTGACAGCCTCCTTATTAACATTGATACATCACTCCGGTCCAGCCTTTGGATCCGTTCCAGCCTTACCAGTGGGCTCGGTAACATCCTTTGTAGCCGAAGAATCCAGTTCGGAGTCAGCGTTGTACCTTGAAGGAAACTTTGAGATGTTTCTGATTAGGACAGGTTGGTTATTTTGTAGAATGTTTCCTCCTGGTTCAATTCAGGGGCTAGAGTTTTGGCAGGCACATCCCTTCTCATTGTCCAGGACTCTGACTTGTGTGATTACTACAGATGTTCGCTTTGAGCCCTTGATCCAGACGGTACCTGCCAAGTTTTACTGCTGTGAGTTACTCTTTCTTTTTAGAATTGATTTATATTTTGAGGAGAAATACTCCGAAGCCATCCCATTCACTATGAAACGTTCTTTTGGTTCACTCATTTATTTATACCAGTAATGCTTCTTGGTTTCTTATTTATCCAATAGATTGTTCCATTGCTGCAGTTATTCCATTGCTGAGGTTATCCCTGGTTTGGCCAGTGTGCTGTCCCTCCTGCTAGATCCTGTGTTGTTTGGACATGTCCCTGTCATCCTTTCTTGCTTATGTCCTTTTGACATGTCTCCCTTGGTTGTTTGAGTACTTTCTTGCTTTCTGGCACAAAAATATCCTACCATAGTGCTGTCATTAGCCAATTACACTTCTCCAAGGAGGTCTGGTTCCTTTTACTGGCGAATGATAAATATTTTTTTAAGATTTATTTATTTATTTGAAAGTTAGAGTTACACAGAGAGAGGAGAGGAGAGAGAGAGGTCTTCCATCCGCTGGTTCACTCCACAATTGTCCGCAACGGTCACAGCTGCACCAATCTGAAGCCAGGAGCCAGGAGCCAGGAGCTTCTTCCGGTCTTCCCACGTGGGTGCAGGGGCCCAAGGACTAGGACCATCTTCTACTGCTTTCCCAGGCCATAGCAGAGCTGGATTGAAAGTGGAGTAGCCGGGTCTCGAACCAGCATGCATATGGGGTGCTGGCACTTCAGGCCAGGGCATTAACCCACTGTGCCACAGTGCCGGCCCCACAAATGATAGATGTTACAAGCCAGGAGTTAGGTGTCTGGTGTGTTCATCCTAGTGATAAACGTCCATGCAGGCTTCTCTCCACGTGGGCACCCACTAATGGCTGTAGGACTGAATTGTTTAGGAAGGAGAGAGGACCTCTCTGGATTTGTTGTTTACTTTAATGTTTCTAGCTGTAAGATTATGCCTTTATCTCTGTTATTCTTTCCCATTCTTTTTAGTCTTTTCAGTTTGATGTCTTATATTTTTTATAATTCTGGGAAATTTAGTCATTATTTCTTCAAATATGTCTTCATTCAATTTTTTTCTCTCCTGTATATACTAGAAAGTGTGCTGTGTATTACCAGAAGTTCATGGGAAATGGAGTCTATTTTGATACAAACATTTAAAAAATATTTGCATAGGATTTTCAGTTAAGTATTTGTAAATTCCTTGTCTGCATGCGCTAACTTTGAACAACTTTTTAATTTCATTTTTAAAGAAAGTGATAGAAAGAAACAAAGAGAAACGGAGATCTTGCAACCACTGGTTCACGCCCCAAGTGCCCACAGCAGTCAGGAGGGCGGAGCTCAGTCCAGGTCTCCTAAGTTCTTGGGCCGTCATCCTCTGCCTTCTGGGGTGCACATCAGCAAGCAGCTGGATCAGAAAGTAGAGCCAGGACTTCCGCATGGGGTGTAGGCATCCCAGGCTGCATCCCAGACGCCCCCACGCCTCCCTGAGCTTGGTGAAGCACTCTCATGTTATGTGGCTGTTTATTTCCCTAGTTCTGTATCCCATGTCTCTTGAGTTTTCATTTATTTATTTCATGTGTTCCTGATAATTTTTTGACAGAATACCTTAAACCTAGTATTTTAGCTTACTCATTTTTTTCAACATTATCCTTTCTGCTCTTTATCCAAGTTCCTTATTTCAGTGTTTGTATTTTTCATACCAAGGTTTTTATTTGCTTCATTGTGACATCTTCTTCCTGCTTTATTTGTAACACCCTCCCTCACTGAGCTTGTTTCACACTCTTCTTTTTCTGTCCCATGAATGCCTGTGTTGGATTCAGGGTGGAGAGGACAGGACTTGCCCAGGGCCAAAAGGGCTGTGTGTTACAGCGTGACACCTCTTCCTGGGCCAGTCCTTTTCAGGATCTGTTTTGCTCTGGTCTGGGCATTGTGGAGAGAGGTGGTGAGAAGAGGGAACCTGTGAGCATGCAGGGAGCACCCAGTGCTGTCCACGCATGTCACGGACCCCCCGCCAGCCGGCTCCGGTGCCACCTTGGTGCTACCCTGAAGCCCCTTGACAGCTCTAGGCGTGCTGACAGTCTTCCTGCCTTCTGACCATAATTGCCTGTTCAGGACAACGTTAGAGAGAAAAATATTCACCAAAATAACCATACCACACCCCAGCTTCCATCTCTGGTTTCGGGCCCTCGTCTACCCTGCCTGTTTCTTTACCCTGCACTTGGACCAGGCTTCCCTCTCTTGCCCCAGGGATCTCTGTCTTTGTGTAAACACAAATGCATTTTTTTGAATTTAGTGGTAGGGTCATAATACACATACTTGCCAGGAACCCACCATCTTTAAATGGCTGACTAATATAATTGACTACATATGGAGATGGTTTGGACTCAATAAAAGATAGTTGTGATAAATATCCGTGTGTGTGTAATTTTTATATCCCTTTTATGTTGAAGAGTCCTCATTCTGTTGTCTCGCCTTCTTAATTGTGAGTTAGTGAGTGATAGGGCTGGGTGTAGGGGTTAGTATTCTATGATGTAATTGACCATTTCCTGTTTTGGGTTTCTTTCTTTAGGTTTTCAGTTTTTAAAGTTATATTACTGAAAAAATGTGGATAAGGTATTTTATATTTGTATGATCATTTCATTTCCTAGATAGATTTGCAGAATGGAGCAAATAAACAAGTAGGTGAAAGGATCAGTGTTCCAGGTTGTTGGCCTTCTAGAAGAATACCCAGAACATAACATGCAGCAAGTAATATGTGTTGTAAGAAAGAATATGATGGCCGGCGCCGCGGCTCACTAGGCTAATCCTCCACCTTGCGGCGCCGGCACACCGGGTTCTAGTCCCGGTTGGGGCGCCGGATTCTGTCCCAGTTGCCCCTCTTCCAGGCCAGCTCTCTGCTGTGGCCAGGGAGTGCAGTGGAGGATGGCCCAGGTGCTTGGGCCCTGCACCCCATGGGAGACCAGGAAAAGCACCTGGATCCTGGCTCCTGCCATCGGATCAGCGCGGTGCGCCGGCTGCAGCGCGCCGGCTGTGGCGGCCATTGGAGGATGAACCAACGGCAAAAGGAAGACCTTTCTCTCTGTCTCTCTCTCTCTCACTGTCCACTCTGCCTGTCAAAAAAATAAATAAATAAAAAATAAATAAAAAAAAGAAAGAATATGATGAGAATTATTTTTCCAATATTGTTTTGCTGATTTTCACTCCCACTATGAAATGAGATTATCTATTTTCCAACAGCCATCTTAATTAAATTATTTTGATGAATTGGTTGTGATCAGAATTCTGTATCTCTCTGAATGCTATCAGGTGACATAACTAAAATCTGTTTCTCTCTTGGTTCTTAGTGCAGGATAACTAAATGCATGTTTCCCTACAGGACTGAATTTGCTCTCAAAGAAATCATGTCCTCTGGAGGTGCTGAAGATGACATCCCTCAGGGGGAGAGGAAGACAGTTACGGATTTTTGTTACCTTCTGGATAAATCTAAGCAACTGTTCAATGGCTTAAGGTCAGTGGGCTCTGGCTGCTCTAAGCTTTTCTCTAGTTTTGCATGCTTTTTCAAACTGATGTGCGGGAAATTTCTGAAAGCTACACATAGAATGTTATATAAATATCTGTACAGGGTACTTCAAAAGCTTGTAGAAAATGCAATTAAAAGATGTTTATTGGGGCCGGCACTGTGGTGTAGTGGGTAAAGCTGCCGCCTCCAGTGCTGGCATCCCATATGGGCGCTGATTCAAGTCCCAGCTGCTCCACTTTCAATCCAGCTCTCTGCTATGGCCTGGGAAAGCAGTAGAAGATAGCCCAAGTCCTTGGGCCCCTGCACCCACATGCGAAGACCCAGAGGAAGCTCCTGGCTCCTGGCTTCAGATTGGTGCAGCTGTGAGCATTGCTGCCAATTGGGGAGTGAACCAGCAGATGGAAGACCTCTTTCTCTCTTTCTCTCTCTCTCCTTCTTGCTGTGTGTAACTCTGACTTTCAAATAAATAAATTTTTAAAAAAAAAAAAAGATGTTTATTTTGGTGCAAAGACATTTTTAAAATCCAAGCATAGTTTTTTTTTTCATAGTACACATTTTCATGAACTTATTGAAGAGCTCTTGTATGGATTTCAATTTTTTTGCACCAAACTATATCTTTTAATTGCATGTTCCATGGAGTTTTTGAAGTACCCTTGTACTAGAAGTGATCAGTTTACTTTTCCTTGACAGTATTTCTTTATTCTAAGAGGAAAACTGTAAGGAAGGTAACTTACATTGCTTTACTCCTGTTGAAAAGGGGTATTCTTGTTAGGTGATTTTCTGTGCTTGCTCATACCACACCTGATTGACATCTGATTTTACACTTCAAGACACTGAGGTCCTGGGAGCCTAGGAATGCTGTGCTATTGGATGTACAGCTCCTGTTGCATTTTTCTGCATTGTTTACTTGTGTTTTTGTTCTTTCTGTTTTCAGAATAAAATACCTGTTGATGAAAGTAGTGATGGAATGTTGTAGACAGTGATATTTGTAGTTTAGTGCTGTGTACCCTGAACGGACTGGGAGCTGAACCCATGTGTGTCTTTGTCGAAATGTGTCTTTGTATTTTCTTGGTATGAGGTGGGTAAATAATTTTGCACCATTTTTTATTTCAATAATTAAGCCTCTATTTTAGTTCTTAAGATTCTTGGGATATTCACCTACTTCATACCTAAAGTTTCTTTAGCTTAGATCTAGTCTGAACAAATTCTTGCTATAGGTAAAATGCTCAGGGTGGGGGAGGGCATTCGGCTAGGATGCCCACGTTCCACGTGGGAGCACCTCAGTGCCATACTTGGCCCGGAGGCAGGAGCTTCTTGCAGGTCTCCCACATGGGGTACAGGGCCCAGGCACTCGGGCCATCCTCCACTGCCTTCCCAGGTGCATCAACAGGCAGCTGGATCAGAAGTGGAGCAGCTGGGACTCGAACCTGCCCCAACATGGGATGTCCGCACTGTAGGCAGCGGCTTTACCTGCTATGCCACAGCACTAGCCCTTCTTTTATCTTTTATAATTGTGTTTTATATACCTTGGTGTGGAAATGTACTGGCCAGGTTTACTTTTTTTTTTTTTTTTTTTTTTTTTTACAGGCAGAGTGGACAGGGAGAGAGAGAGACAGAGAGAAAGGTCTTCCTTTGCCGTTGGTTCACCCTCCAATGGCCGCCGCGGCCGGCACACCACGCTGTTCCGATGGCAGGAGCCAGGTGCTTCTCCTGGTCTCCTATGGGGTGCAGGGCCCAAGCACTTGGGCCATCCTCCACTGCCTTCCCGGGCCACAGCAGAGAGCTAGCCTGGAAGAGGGGCAACCGGGACAGAATCCGGCGCCCCGACCTGGACTAGAACCCGGTGTGCTGGCGCCGCGAGGCGGAGGATTAGCCTAGTGAGCCGTGGCGCCGGCCCCAGGTTTACTTTTAAAGGAGTAAATTTGTCTTTTAAAAAACATATTTCCAGTTAAAAAGGTGATACAAAGTTGTCAAATGACTTTTCAGTGGCTTTCCTATCTTAAAGCTGCCCTTTCAGTCTCTCATCCCTATAGTCATTTAATTTTCTTTATAATACGTATCATTTTTCATATTATTTAATGTTTTTACCTGTTATACTTCCTTCATTAAAATGAAATATCCCTATGTGTAACTTGCGGATATCATGATCTACCTGGAAATCAGGGATTCCTTCCCAATGCAGAGTAGGATCTTCTTCATACGCTGTTTTAAAATCTGATGATCTTCCTGTCACCTGGAAGAGTGGGAAAGAAATTCACCAAGGATTTATTTTCATTGTTTTGTATGAATGACCTTTTTTCGATTTAAATAAGCCTTAATTCCTTTTAAAAATGTTTATTTTATTTATTTATTTATTTTATTTGAAAAGCAGAGAGACACACAGATTTACCATCCTCTGGTTCATTCCCCAAATGTCTGCAAGAGTCGGGGCCAGGTCATACCAAAACCAGGAGCTCAGATCTCCATTCAGGTGGCAGGGGCCTAACTACTTGAGCCATTACTTGCTGCCTCCCAAAGTGTGCATTAGCAGGAAGCAGAGCCAGGACTTGAACCTAGGCACTCCAACATGAGATATGTGCATCCTAATCAACATCTTAACTGCCATGCCAAATGCCTGTACTTATTAATTAATGCCTTAATTATTTCTAATAGCTACAACCAAAAATAGATGTTGCTAGGGAACACTATGTTGGATAACATAGATCTGTGGTTTACTGAGAGGTCAGTACTTTGGCTCTGTCATTCTTTTCATTTTTCAAAAAGCTATTTGAGAGGCAGAGAGACAGACAGTGACAGATCTCCCATCTGCTTACTCAACACTGAAATGCCTGTGATGGCCAGGGCTGGGCCAAGGACAGGAACTCAGTCTGGGTCTCCCAGGTGGGTGCCAGGAACCCAGCTACATGAGCCATCATCCCTACGTTGGTGGGAAGCAGGGGTCAAGAGCTGGAGCCGGAATGGAACCCAGACACTCCTGTGTGGGATGAGGGCATCTTAACCAGCAGCAGAAACCCACCCCTGATTCTTGTCATCTTTAAAGAAAATCCGATGTCTCTGTTTTAATCATGCTATGTGACTCCATACCTGTATAACTAGAACTTCTAGCAAAGAACTATTAAAAGATTTTGGTAGAGGTAGAAATGAAAAGTTGTCCGTGGCATTTGACTAAATGAGAAATAAAAAGCAAATTACAAAAATACTGTTTATTACATGATTCTCTCTATAGTGAGTATTTCGTATCACACTTACATCCGTGCTGTAATACCCCTTAGTGGGAACCACTTGCTCATAGTGCCCAAGTTGGCCTCTCTCTTCCAAGGGACTGGTTTTTCCCTCAGTGTTTACTGCGTGAGGCTGTGTGTATTCTCTGTGTTGCTGTATCAGTGAAAACATTCTTTGTTCGATTTTAGACTTTGCTTGGAAAGGGCCCCCTTGATCCACTAGGTCTTTGTTACAACTCCCCTGGGTGGTG
This sequence comes from Oryctolagus cuniculus, assembly GCF_964237555.1. NCBI lineage: Eukaryota > Metazoa > Chordata > Mammalia > Lagomorpha > Leporidae > Oryctolagus > Oryctolagus cuniculus. The sequence goes on along the minus strand of NC_091432.1, from coordinate 228,878,586 downwards.
GTGGGGGGTGAGTGTGGCACCCTTCTCGACGTTACTCTCCCACTTCTCTCCCTGAAGGAAAGCTCTGGTGGTTGTGGATTAAACACCTCTCTACTTTGAAGCAGTGACACAGGTTTTGTGCGTTGCTTTTGGAATAGTTAAGAGGAGAGGTTGTTATTGCTGCCTCCCCAACCCACAGTGTTGGTGTGAATAAGAACCAGATCACGGTGCTTGTCTGGAGCAGCACCGGGGGTGCTGGGGGTGGGGTGGGGATCCAGCTGGAAGGGTGTAACCCCCCTCCCCAACCCTCGCACACGTGCCTTTCACTGAGAGTCCTCATTCTGCTAGCTTTCCTTTGTGGTTTCTTGTTCACACTTCATCTCATACACTGGATATCAAACTTATTACCTAAGATAACATACTGAAGAAATGTGCACCTGCCAGATGTGTATTTTTTACAAACTGAACACACTCACGTGGTCTATATCAGATAAAGAAACGGAACACAGCACCCCTGAAGCCCCCCTGTGTTCCCTCTCACACGGACTCCTGAACGCTTTATGAGCGGGGTGAGAAAATGCACTGTGCAGCTCACTGCATGAAAGGCTCGGATCTGCTTAATGTTTCATCCGGGCTGTAATAAATTCTCGTTCCACTCTTGGAGGTCTGTCTTTACACCTCACATTAAGCTGTTCATCAAAATTGTCAGAGCTTTCATTTTCCCAACTGCAAACAGCTTAATGGAGTATTTTTCTTGACTGCAAATTCCTGCTCACAATATATGCATGACAGATTAGCTCTTCTTTCTGTTTACTGTATAAGAGAACAGCCCAGAGAGTAAGAACTGAACAAAATGAATGGCGTCTTGCTTACAATAGTGCTCACGTGTAGCTACAGCTGTAATGAAGGGAGAATATTGTTAGAAAAAGCTTTGAATACCGTCGGAAAATGATCAAAAGCTCAAGTGCTTGCCGGATTCTGGTTACTATGGTGACTGAGACTGCCAGAGAAGAATGGAATACTTGGGATTATGTAAGGCAGCGTCTCAAGACCTGTATTTGGGAGACACAGCTGTGTGTCAGTGATATCCCTAAGTCAGGATGCTTTGCAAAAGAAGAGGCTTTCACGTCAGTAATTGCGTGACTCCAGAGGAGCAAATGCAGAATGAAAACAAGCCTTGGGTGCTATTTAAATATTTCCACCAAAGCATACCACGTGATGGGTCTTAAGTAAAAATAATTTAAAAATTGTTTTTATTAAATATAGTTGTAATACTCAAATTAAGGAAGAAATTATCAATGTCTTTTCTATCAAAATCATAAATCAGTGCTTCCCTTTTTTTTTTAAAGACGTATTGGGGCCAGCGCTGTGGCATAGCAGCTAAAGCTACCACCTGCAGTGCCAGCATCCCATATGGGCACTGGTTCTAGTCTCGGCTGCTCCACTTCCAATCCAGCTCTCTGCTGTGGCCTGGGAAAGCAGTAGAAGATGGCTCAAGTCCTTGGGCCCCTGCACCCACGTGGGAGACCCAGAAGAAGCTCCTGGCTTCCAATCAGTGGCCAGTTGGGGAGTGAACTGGTGGATGGAAGACCTCTCTCTCTGTCTCTGCCTCTCCTTCTTTCTCTATGTAATTCTGCCTTTCAAATTAATAAATAAACCTTTAAAAAGAAGGTTTATTTATTTTACTTGAAAGGCAGAGTTACAGAGAGGGAGAGACAGATCTTCCATCTGCTGGCTGGTTCATTCCTCAAATGGCCACAACACCCAGAGCTGGGCCAGAATGAAGCCAGAAGCCAGGAGTTTCTTCCAGGTCTCCCACGTAGGTGGGTGCAGGGGCCCAGAGACTTGGGCCATCCTCCCTACTTTCCCAGGCCACAAACAGAACTGGATCGCAAGAAAAGCAGCCAGACACAAATTGGCACCCACATGGAATGCCGGTGCTGCAGGTGGCGGCTTTACCTACTGTGCCAGCGGCTGGCCCCAGTCAGTGCTTCCTCTAGACCTATTTTTAGGATGTAGTTGTTCCTAAATAGGAGATGGTAACTGAGAAATTAACAATTTGTCCCACTGTCCCTTTCTTGCCCTCCTTTAGCCTTTGTTTTCTTTCTTCCCTTTCTCTTTCTTCTCATCCTCCCTCTTCAGCAAGTTAATATTCTCCTACAGGCAAAACAGCGACAGTAAACTGCTTGTTATTTCAGAGGTTCTATCCTAACCTGTGCATAAGAGCTGAGGATGTTGGCTTTCATTCTGTGTAACTTGACACCTGAGGAACTGGGCTTGCATTTGAGGTGGACTGCCACCAGGGTGCAGTAGTAACCTTGATTGCAAGGTCTGGGAAAGCACTGACAAATAGACTTTTTAAAAAGATTTATTTATTTATTTATTTATTTGAAAGGCAGAGTTACAGGACGGGGCGGGGGGGAAGAGGAGAGAGACAGGGAGAGAGAGAGAGAGAGAGAGAGAGAGAGAGAGAGATATCTTCCATCCACTGGTTCACTGCCCAGATGACTATTACAGCCAGGGCTTGGCCAGGCCACAGCAAGGAGCCAGGAGCTTCTTCCGGGCCTCCCACGTGGGTGGCAGGGACAAGCACTGGGGTCATCTTCTGAGGCCTTCCCAGGTGCATTCACAGGGAGATGCATTGGAAGTGGAGCAGCTGGCACTTGAACTGGTGCTCATATGCGATGCTGGAACTGCAAGTGGTAGTTTAACCTACTGTACCACAGTGCTGGCCCAACAAATAGACGTTTGATACAACCTACAAATGTGATTTTAAATTTTCTAACCATATTAACACGTGTAAAAAGAAACAATTGAATTTTCTTTTAAAATCTACTTTAAAAAAATTTTTTTTTATTTGACAGATAGTTAGCAAGATAGAGACAGAGAGAAAGGTCTTCTTTACATTGGTTCACCCCCCCCCCCCAAATGGCCACCACAGCCGGAGGTACGCCGATCCGAAGCCAGAAGCCAGGTGCCTCCTCCTGGTCTCCCATAGGGTGCAGGGGCCCAAGCACTTGGGCCATCCTCCACTGCCCTCCCGGACCACAGCAGAGAGCTGGACCGGAAGAGGAACAACTGGGACTAGAACCTGCTGCCCACATGGGATGCCAGCACTGCAGGTGGAGGATTAACCAAGTGAGCCATGGCGCCGGCCCCAAAATCTACTTATTTGTAAGGCATAGTGACAGGGAGGGAGAGAGAAGAGAGCTCTTCTGTCTGCTGGTTTATTCCCCAAATGCCTGTAACATCTGGGGTTGGGTCAGGTGGCAGCCTAGAGACAGAAACTACATCCAGGTTTTACATGAGTGGGTAGCAGAAACCCCAGTGCTTGTGTCATCATCTGCTGCCCTCCAGGGACATTAGCAGAAAGCTGTATTGGATTCAGAGTAGCTAGAACTAGAACTAGCACTTCAGTATGGGGTGTGGAACCCACAGTGTGCACCTCAAAGTTTATTTTAATAATATATTTTATTTGATCCAGTGTACATATCAAAAGCATTTTATTTCAACATGCAATCAACATAGGTAAATTATTAGTGAGGTGTTTTGCATCCCTTTTTAAATACTGCCTTTGAAACACAGTGAATATTTTATGCTCACATACATTGCAGAGTGAGAGCCCAGATTTCCAGTGCTCATAAGCAGCTGTGGCTGTTAACTCGGGCACAGTTCCTCCCGGTTTTAGATTCTGTTCTCGGAATGGCACAGTGTGCAATCTGGTGAATCCCAGTCGGCTGTTTGGGGGTTCTTTTTTCATTGGTCCGTCAGATGTGCCCATTTGCTTCCCCAGTCTCTTCCTGCACAGATGCTGGAGGTAGGGGCGTTGTTGCTCTGTATTCGGGATCTGACTGCTACTTTCTTACTTCCTGTATTGGTTTGTTAGGGCTCCAGATGGGGCGGTTTCCCCAGCAGAAGCTCGTTCCCTGCTGGCTCTGCAGGCTGGAGTCTGACCCAGGTGTCAGCAGGGCCGGTTCCTTCTGTAGCTCCTGACTTGCAGAAGGCAGCCCTCTCGCTACATCTTGTGATGTTCACCCCTGGCATTTCTGTGTGCCTCCTAATCCCAGGACACAAGTCTTATCCGTGTCCACCTAAGGCCTCATTTTAACTCAGTTTCCTGTTTAAAGCCCTATCCCCACCTAGAGGCCATTATGGGGGACACTAGAGCTTAGAATTTCAGTGTAGGGGCCAGCATTATGGCATAGCTGGTAAAGCCTCTGCCTTCAACGCCAGCATCCCATCTGAGCCCCACATTGAGTGTCAGCTGCTCCGTTCCAGCTCACTGCATCCACATGGGAGACCTGGATGAAGCTCCTGGCTCCTGGCTTTCGCCTGGTTAAGCACTGGCCATTGTGACCACTTGGAGAGTGAACCAGAGGGTGAAAGATCTCTCGCTCTCTGACTTTCAAATAAATAAATGAATCTTTTTAAAAAAAAAAAAAACCCACACGCAAAATGTCTATGTAGGAATTTTGAGGGTAAACACTTCACCCAATGTACTTTTGCTGAAAATGTTGCCTCTGCTTTTTTGGTTTTATTATCTGATTGTTTTGTTTGTTTTTGGAAGTGGTTTTTTTTTTTTTTTTTTTTTTGACAGGCAGAGTGGATAGTGAGAGAGAGACAGAGAGACAGGTCTTCCTTTTGCCGTTGGTTCACCCTCCAATGGCCGCCACGGCTGGTGCGCTGCAGCCGGCGCACCATGCTGATCCGATGGCAGGAGCCAGGTGCTTCTCCTGGTCTCCCATGGGGTGCAGGGCCCAAGCACTTGGGCCATCCTCCACTGCCTTCCCGGGCCACAGCAGAGAGCTGGCCTGGAAGAGGGGCAACCAGGACAGAATCCGGCGCCCCGACCGGGACTAGAACCCGGTGTGCTGGCGCCGCAAGGCGGAGGATTAGCCTAGTGAGCCGCGGTGCCGGCCTGGAAGGTTTCTGAGTTGATTCAGACTCCATTTCCCCAGAATCCATCAATTCAGCTATTTAAATTCTAAATCAATGTATTAAACAAAAGCATCAATCCATATGTTTTTCAGTAGTTTCTTTTGTTTTTGAGAGACAAAAGCTCCCATCCACTGGCACATCCCTCAAATGCTTATGTCCAGGACTGGGCCAGGCTAAAGTTGGGAGCCTGGGGGCTGGCACTGAGGCACAGTGGGTAAAGCTGTTTTCAGTGTTGGGCATCCCATAGCAGAGCACTGGTTCGAGGCCCAGCTGCTCCACTTCCAACCCAGCTCCCTGCTAATGCACCTGGGAAAGCAACAGAAGATGGCCCAAGTACTCAGGCCCCTGCCACCTGAGTAGGAGACCCAGATGAAGCCCCTGGCTCCTGGTTTCAGCTTGGTCCAGCCTCAGGTGTTGCAGCCATTTAGAGAGTGAACCAGTGGATGGAAGATCTCTCGTCTCCCTGTCTCTCTCTTGCTCTGCCTTTCACTTGAACTCAGGCATTCTCATCAGGCATCTTAACCAATATCCTAACCTCCAGTTGAAATAACAGTAATTATTTTTTTTAACTATCAAAGGCCAGTATAGCTTGGTCTCCTAAATTAACCTCCCCCTAAGATCTTAATTGTCAGCTCTGATTAGAAACAAAGATCTTGCTTCCTCTTTTAAGTTGCTGGTGGCAGCTAGATCAGGGAGAAGGGTGTTTGTGGTTAATTTTTAAGATCCTCAAGGAGGAATATAAAGAAAGTAAAAAGGATGTGTTAAGAATCCTGGCAGGTTCATTAAATCTTCATAACAACCTTATTAGTGTCTATTATTTTGGTTCTACAGTTGAGAAGACCAAAGCTCTGATGAATAAAGTCATAGCCTGTGTTAATGTGGTGGAGTTTAACCTGGGAAGTGCTGCTTCCAAGAAGTCTTCCTTAATGTAGGAGTAAGGGTCCCAAACACAGACAACACCGGACTATAGGAATGAAGGCCGTCTGAGTCTTAGCTTCTTGCCCATGTTCCCTTTATTCAGAGAGGAATGCACATTCGTAGACTTCCTTTGGATATCACCATACCTGCAAGACAGTCACAGATATTTGCCAGGACCAGTGAGGGCCCCAAACCCTAGCAGGTTTACAGGAGGAGCGGATGCCATTCCATGCCTTTATTTGACTGGGTGTATCTAAATCCAAAATAGGAGTGATTATTCAGAGCTACTCAACTTCATGAGCTGTCCTTAGGAATGGAACAGTATACTCAGTGTCTTCTGTGTGCCAGCACATTCTAGGCACGGAGCTGGGGCAGCACGCAAAGGTAACTTGGGCGCCTGCCTTCAAGTAAGGAACACTCTTGCACATTTTTTCTCTATCATTCAGGGAAAGCTTAATCGAAAGGGTTGATACAGTGGTGTTATTAAGGTATTTTCTTTAAGGGAAATACAAACCTTATCAGCCTGAGCCACTTAATAGCTGTGCACCTTCAAACTTACAGACCCACTCCTGACCTAAATTTAAAAGCTGGATATTCCAGTGGACTTGACAAAATGCTAATGGTTAAACAAGGAAACAAGCCATTCAGTTTTACAGGTCACAAACGCTACATTGTGTAGTATACATGAACATGGAAGCATGGACTGGACGAAGACTGCCCCTGTTGTCCAGGTACCCTCTGTGTAAACAGCAATGTGTGAGGGCAGTGTACTCCCGGACCTGCACAGGCCTGAGTCACACAGGTTGCTTCATTGCTTGGCCTTTGCCCACAGCTTGATTGGGGGTCAGCAGCATCCTAAGACCAGGAGAGCAGATTGAGCTCACAGAAATAACTTGACTGGACGGTCATCCCATGCGGTAGGAAAGAGGGAGCACTGGATTGGGTGTTAGAAGGCTGAAATTTGTATCATAGCTCTACTGGACGTGAGTCCCAAGCAGCATATGTGTATGTATGTGTGTGTAGATACAGGCATGTATATGCATACCCAGGAAAGCCAGCCATTTAAGAACTGGGTTAAGGAAAGGGAAGGCAAGACAAAGATTCTAAGAACAGAAAGAAGACCAAGTTACAGGATGGTGAGGAAGTGGTAGACAGTGGCATACCACAGGGAGGACTGAAAAGTGTCCATTGGTCTTGACTTTTATGTGTAGATAGTGATATTAGGTGTTTTGTTTTAGTAGTGATGGTGAATTTATAGAAACTTGCAGGAAATTTTCTTGAGTTCTGACATCTCAATGTTATATTTGAAACATCTCTAAGAATCTGGTTTAATCATTGCAGTGCATTTCTTCCTGCCATAGTCTCTTGACTTCTGTTGATAGGATTGAGAATTGAGAGGAGAGGGCATTGTGGCACAGCAGGTTAGGCCACTGCTTGGGATGCCCATATCTCCCATCAGAGTGCAAATTCAAGTCCCAGTTCCTCCACTTCCAATCCAGCTCCCTGCTAATGCATTGTGGGAAGGTGGCTGAAGTGTTTGGGACCCTGCCACATACATGGAAGGCCTAAATGGAGTTCCTGTCTCCTGGCTTTGGCCTGGCTCTCAGTCTTGGCTATTGCAGGCATTTGGGAATAAGCCAGTGGATGGAAGATAGCTCTCGCTCTCACGCTCTCTCTCAAATTAATAGATAAATCTTTTTTTAAAAAAATGGGGAGGTGAATCTCATACTTTCACTCTCCTCTAAATCCCTAGTAAAACAATGTGAACTGCCAATTTATAACACAGGTGGCTTTTCAAAATATGAAATATAAGGTCATTTGGCTTATGGGGTAATTTACCAAGCCCCATTTAATTTAATTCTATGGACCATTGATTTCGCATCTCTACTGACAGTGACAATGACCCAGTGATGTATTCAGAGTTTGAAAGCAGAGCCAAGCTCTGAATAGTAAGAGAATTTGTCTGAAATTCTTTTATACACTACCTTGGCTAATTTTAAATTCTAATCAGATTATGGTGAGTTTATATATTAGCTTCTATGATATTTTGCATTAGAAAAGTGGTGATGATAGGACTTATGCTTTAGGAAATTTTTAAAAGTTAATTTTATTTTGAAAAGAAACTGCTATGTTTATAGCTGATTCTTTAGCCTAGAGTAGTAGATGTTCTCAGTTCTTGTCATGAAAATAGTGTAGCATTTAACCAACATTGGTCATGGCTGTAAACCAGAAAATACTGTCTATTACACCTGGCTGTTAGGGGCCTTACTGTAGTCTTTAACATCACCTTTTATGTACTTCAAGCCCTCATGCAGATTTCCCTTGCACTGCAGCCTCTTCTGAAATTATGGAGTCATGAAATAAAACAGAGTTCTGGTTCTGTTTCCTTCCTTAACAGGGTGTATTACTGAGATTTATTAAATCTGTCAGTCTGGGAACACAAAGGAATGTGCAGGCTAATGCTTACTTGAAAATTTGCCTAAAGACTTTAAATGTCTTTAAAGAAGCATCCAGTAATTTCCAGTTGTCAAAAAGTTGATGTTTCTGCCAAATGCGGTTATAGAACAATACAGTTTCCGAGCAGCAGCTGCTTGTAGGAGTCTTAAAGATCCTAGTAGCAACTTCCACTTAAATATCTGATTAGGTGTTTGTAGTGCAGCCTTTCACTAGGGACCATCTGGACATAAAAAAGAGGAAACCTTACAATAAATGTTGAAAACTAAAACTTGTGGCCAGCATTGTGGCGCGGTGGGTTAAACTGCCCCCTGTGGTGTATTTTGGAATCGCAGTTGCTCTAGTTCTGATCCAGCTCCTAGCTAATGTACCTGGGAAAAGAGTGAAAGATGGCTGAAGTGCCTGGGCCCCTGCTATGCACAGGGGAGACCTATGAAGCTCCTGACTCCTGGCTTTGGCCTGGCCCAGTCCTAGCTGTTGTAGCCATCTGGGGAGTAAACCCTCAGATGGAAGATCTCTTAGTCTTTTCTTCTCTCTGTAACCTAGAACCTAGGATAATATTCAACATATATTGGGTCCTTGATAAAACTTTGTTAAATAGGTAGCCAGCATGGTGGTACAGCCGGTTAAGTAGCCCTGCTTACAATACCAGCATCCCATATTGGAGTACCAGTTTGAGTGCCAATTACCCTGCTTTCAATCTAGCTCCTTGCTAATGCACCCAAGATGGCCCAAGTACATGGGCCCCGCCACCCATGTGGGAGACGTGGATGGAGTTCCAGGCTCCTTGGCTTCAGCCTGGCCCGGCCCTGGCCATTGCAGCCATTTGGGAAGAGAATCAGCAGATGGAAGTGCTCGCTCGCTCGCTCTCTTTCCCTTTCTCTATGCAACTCTGACTTTCAAATAAATAAATGAAACAAATACCTATACTATACCTATTTCTGTAATATGAAGTGAATTTCTTCTTGCCATAAGCATCATGGAAATGAATTTAAAAGTGTAGAAAGGATCCTACATTATGTTGTAGCGAGTGAAACTGCAGGCTTCAACACAGCATTCCACTTGGGTGCTGGTGTGTGTCCCAGCTGCTCTGCTTCCGATCCAGCTCCCAAGTAATTTCCAGCTTTTTCTTGCTGTGTGTGCCTAAAAATTTCAGGTAGGAAAACCTTTTGCTTTCTTATTCATTGTCTTCAGGTCTGGTACAGAAACACAGATCTTTTTCATTTCACCTGCAGAAATTTACTGGTTATTCATAGCTAATCCAGTTTATTAGTATGAAGGTGTTTATTACAGCATTGTTATAACAGGGACAAACGAGAGACAGTACGTTAGAAGGGCGTGGGTTAAATCAGTTTGCTCATTCTGCTTATTGTACTAAGAAACCTGATATATTATTAAATTGAAAAGATGTAGAACATTATGTATAGTCTCATCTTATTTGTGTATAATAATGGAAAAACTCACATAATGCTTAAATATGCATAGAAAAATGCTTCTTTTTTTTTTTTTTTTGGACAGGCAGAGTGGACAGTGAGAGAGAGAGACAGAGAGAAAGGTCTTCCTTTGCCGTTGGTTCACCCTCCAATGGCCGCCACGGCTGGCGCGCTGCGGCCGGCGCACCGCGCTGATCCAAAGGCAGGAGCCAGGTACTTATCCTGGTCTCCCATGGGGTGCAGGGCCCAAGCACTTGGGCCATCCTCCACTGCCTTCCCGGGCAACAGCAGAGAGCTGGCCTGGAAGAGGGGCAACCGGGACAGAATCCGGCGCCCCAACCGGGACTAGAATCTGGTGTGCCAGCGCCACTAGGTGGAGGATTAGCCTATTGAGCCACGGCGCCGACCCGAAAAATGCTTCTTTTTTTTTTTTTTTTTTTTAACAGAGCACCTGCTGGAGTCCCAGCTGCTCTGTTTTTTTTTTTGTTTTTTTTTTTTGTTTGTTTGTTTTTTGTTTTTTTTTTGGACAGGCAGAGTGGACAGTGAGAGAGGGAGAGACAGAGAGAAAGGTCTTCCTTTTGTTGTTAGTTCACCCTCCAATGGCTGCTGCGGCCAGCGCACCGCGCTGATCTGAAGGCAGGAGCCAGGTGCTTCTCCTGGTCTCCCATGGGGTGCAGGGCCCAAGCACTTGGGCCATCCTCCACTGCACTCCCTGGCCACAGCAGAGAGCTGGCCTGCAAGGGGGGCAACCGGGAAAGAATCCGGTGCCCTGACCGGGACTAGAACCCGGTGTGCCTGCGCTGCTAGGTGGAGGATTAGCCCATTGAGCCGCGGCGCCAGCCACGAACAATGCTTCTTAAAGCTGGTTATTTCTGGAGAGTAGAACTAAGAAAGAAGCAATTGTGTTTTTTACATTTTTTAAAAAGATTTATTTATTTGAAAGAGTTACAAAGAGAAGGGGAAAGACAGAAAGAGAGAGAAAGAGAGAGAGGGAGATCTTCATCTGCTGGTTCGCTCCTCAAATGGCTGCCGTGGCTAGGGCGAGGCCTAGCCAAAACCAGAAGCTGGGAGCTTCTTCTGGGTTCTCACAGGCATGGCAGAGGCCCAAGGACTTGGGCTATCCTTTGCTGCTTTCTCAGACACATTAGCAGGGAGCTTGATCGTTAGTTAACTGAAGCAGCCGGGACTTGAACCAGCACCCATATGGGATGTCAGTGTTGCAGGTGGCGACATTACTTGCTACATCACAATGCCAGCCCTTTTTACATCTTGATTTATGTGCTTTATTGTATTTTCGTTTCCTAGGAGATTTATATTATTCTTAAAATTGAAAATTGAAGCCAAAGATCTTTGGGATAGATTGTATATAAAAATGATTCCCTTCCCTGTATCCATACCTGTGAATAGTCCCCTCCCTTGTTGCCTCTGGGCCTTGTGGTTTGCTTTGGCCATTGGGACAGTGAAAAATAAGCAAAAACTTGAAATGAAAAACGTACAAAGAGCTTATTCTCTCTTTGGGGGCTTTTGGGATCCTTGCAACCAAGTAAACAAATCCAAGGTAGCCTGCTGCATGGTGAGAAACACGTGGCCAAGCTGGCATCTGAGAGAGGCCGTGGACCAGGAGCTGTCCAGGCTGCATGAAGGAGGTGTGGCTTTGGCCAAGGGCGGTGTGTGTGTGTGTGTGTGTGTGTAATTTGGCTCATTTATTTTCTTACTTGAAAAGGAAGGTAATAGAGAGAAAGAGATCCACTGGTTTATTACTCAAATGCCTATAATAGCCAAGGCCAGGCCAGGCTAAAGACAGGAGCCAGGAACTCCATCTACCCAAGTACTTTGCCCATCATTTGCTGCTTTCCCAGGTGCATTAGTAGGAAGCTAGATCAGAAATGGAGCAGCCAAGGGAGGACTCAGTCCAGCATTCCAGTGCTGGATGCTGGCATCACAAGCAGTGCCTTAACCTGTTATGCCACAATGCTGGCCCATTTCCAATTTTAGTTCCCCCATGTATGCCTGTGTCTCTCAAGCTCTGTTCCCTGGTTTGTTTGTACATTTTCCATTGATTGCATTATGACAAGTGAAGGTTTCCTTTGACTTAAAGCTGCTCTTCTCCCTGCCTCTTACTCCCCGCAGAGCTAGTGGCATGGTAGCATTACTGCAGGTGACTACCTTGTGAGTGCTTACCACGTGGTGGGCCTGTTCCGTGGACTTCCCACGGCTGTCTAATTCCCCCCGCCCACACCCTCCGAGCTGATCTTACCACTGCTCTCGGTTTTCTCATTTTCTTATTCACATCCACAGTTCCCTACCAGTGGTGCCCTTTCCGCATCTTAATCATGGCAGTGGTACCGTCTGGCACTTTCTCAGTTTCTGTTCAGTGCTGTCTGTTGCTCCTTGCTCTTTACACGCGTGGGCTCATTCCCTCTTCTCACTAAGCCTGTGACTTAGCCCCTGTGATTGTCCCACATAACACATGAGCATGTGAAGCGTAGCATTCCCATGCCCAGATTCGATGGTTAGCAGCCACTCCCTTAACCCGTAGACCATATTGATGGCATCTCTTTGACTCCTCCTTTTTCGAGATGAGGAAATGTGTCACCCTCTGTGTCTCCCACCTTTCCTGCTCTTCTTCCATCCTCAGTTTCAGTCAGTCATAACTTTACATCTTTATTCATGGAACATGGTATTTACCTAACCTTCCAGAATCATAGTCAAGTATCTTGCATGTTATCTACATATAGAATGTAAAGGTTGAAAAGGAATGATAAATAGCATTTTGACATGTGACTGTGTGCAAATCGTGTGGAGCAGAGCTAGGAATTGAGCTCTGGTTCCCTTTCCTTCTCTGTATTTCAACTGTATGACTCAAAGGAATTCATTGTTAGATTCAAATTCAGCTGGATCTGGGACGATGCTGTGGTGTAGTGGGGTCAGCCTCCGACAGCCCATATAGGCGCCGACTCATGTCTCAGCTGCTGCTCTTTGATCCAGTTCTCTGCTATGGCCCAGGAAAACAGTGAAAATGGCCCAAGTGCCTGGGCCCCTGCACCCACATGGGAGACCCAGAAGAAGCTCCTGGCTCTTGGCTCCAGATTGGCTCAGCTCTGGCTGTTGCAGACTTAAGGGGAATGAACCAACGGAAGGAAGACCTTTCTTTCTGTCTCTCTCTGTCTATAACTCTACCTGTTATAATTTTAAAAAAATTAAATTATTAAAAAATTAAATAATTTAAAAAAAGAAGTAGAGCAGCTGGAGCATGAACCAGCTCCCATATGGGATACTGGCATCACAGGCGGCGGCTTCACTCGCTACTCTACACCGCCAGCCCCCTCAGCACCTTCTTAAAAGGGTGCGTGTAGGGGCCGTTTCTCAATCGGTCCCTGTCTGAACATTTTGTTTTTTAGCGCTGAACTCCTGATTAATAGAGCTTTGGAAGCAGTTTTCCTAGGTTTAAATCCAGTGTTGCTGATAAAGTCTGGTGCAGTCTGATTCTTATAGCCTTGTGATTTATTCTTCCTGTTTTGAAATTTCACAAAGATGAGTAATTTTTCTCCATCTAGTTGGTGCTTGGTAGGTCCTCAGTTTGTGAACTTTGTTCTTCTTCCAGTTTTTGGCTCTTACATCTTTTCTCTGGCACTTTACTATCTATTTTCCATCTTGTTTTTTCTTTAGCTTTCTTGTAGATTTCATCAACAGTGTCTTAAATCTCTTCCAATGAAGAACTGTTTTATTTCAGCAACCATAATTTAAAAAATTTCTGACCTCTTTGTTCTGAAACCATTTGCTCAGTAAATCTTGTTCTTACTCTGATGAATGGGGAAATTCTAAGGGGCGGGTGTTTGGCCTGTTGGTGAAGATGCCCTCATTCCATCGTGAGCCTGCTTCCAGCTCGTGCTGCCAGCCTCGCCAGTAGAGACCCTGGGAGGCAACCCCTGTGGGAGGTCTGGTTTTGGCTCTGTGGTGGGCATTTGGAACCAGTAGATGGGAGCATGCTCTGTGTAGCTGTCTCTGCCTCTCAAATATATAAAAATTGTAAGAAGAAATTCCGAGAGTAGTAGATTATTCTTTTTTTTATCTTGAGCTCCAAATTAACCATGTTCTGTCGTGTTGCAGACCTTCCTTCAGTGACTTAACCGAGGGTCTGACCGTGACCACTGTGTGTGACCATAGTGCTCAGGCAGGGTTTGCTGCCTGAAAGATTCTCTCCATGCAGAGCAAGTCGGCCTGATCCTGGAGCCACCCCCATCTCACGCCACATAGGAGCTGATCTAGTTTCTTGTGTGAAAAGCCTCTCTCATTTCCTCTGCTTTCTCCCGGTCCTCTCCCTCCCTCCCTCTGTGCCTTGGAAAGCAATGTGACTGCCTAGGTATTTTGCATTTGGGATGGCGTTAGAGGAGAAAGGTTCTTACATAAACCTTTAGTTGATCTCTTAGTTTGAAACAGCACCTTTTATTCCTTTTCCCCTCCCTCTGTGGGTTGGCTCCTTTCACGTTTTTCTAGGTTCCAGCTTTGTCTGCTCTGTTATTTAAGTCATGGGGCTGCACAGGAGGCCCCTACAGACCTACTTTTTGACCCTGTGCCTCTGTGCACACCCTAGGAAACGCACCTGCAGTGGCCTCACCAGCAGGTTTCTTTGCCCTCTCTCTTCCACTTGGCTTCCACTGGAGAGTCTGTCTTTCCTGCTCCCTCTTTGCTGTCAGATCTAAGGGCTGGTGCCTTTGCTCCTGGGCGCCTCAGCATTCCCTGTCGGTTTCCTTGTACTTGTTCAATCCATTGCAGCGCTTTATTAACCCTTTCTCAGTGACCCATTTGAGTGTGCTATTTCCTGCCAGGATGTCAAATGGCAGAAAAGAATATTGGTATTTCTTCATCTAAAGTTGTTCTTCCAGAAAACTATTGAAATCTCATCTGTTGATGGCCTTCCTCTGTTTTTATTTCTTTTTTTTTCCCAAAAAAACCTTTTATTTAAGGAATACAAACTTCATGCATTTCATAAGTACAACTTTAGGAATATAATGATTCTTCCCACCTCTCCTCCTCCTCCCTCTTCCATTCCCAGTCCCATTCTCCACTAAGATCCATTTTCAACTAACTTTATACACAGAAGACCAACTCTATACTAAGTAAAGAGTTCAACAATTTACATGGAAAAAAAGAACAAAAAAAAAAACCTGTTCCTCACCAGTCAAGACAAGGAGTGTTCGAAGTCATTGCATCTTGAAGTTAATTTCACTTCTTTTTTTTAGGCTGCTCATGTCAAATGCCTCAGGGATCACTGCCATCATGCATAAGAGTGTTAATTGTTAAATTAACAACAGGAGTCACTGTGCACTAACTCCCCATTCAGGACCTCTGTCCTCAGTGAGCTGTATTATAATTATGTCTAAGTGCTTGCAAAAGATGTACCATTCTTGGGTGCTTCTTCAATATTTTTATTTCTTTATGTAGAGGAGAGTGTGGGTGTGTGAGGGGGTGTTCTCCCATCCCCTGATTCACTCCCCAAGTGCCTTCAGTGAGTGATCAGTGTAGGTCTCCCGTGTAGGTGGCAGAACCCAACCACCTGAGCTATTCCTGCTGTCTTCCGGGTCCACAGCAGCAGGAAGCTGGGTATGAAACCAGAGGTAGGCACGGAAACCAGGCACTCGGATATGGAACACAGGCATCTTGACTGAATGCCCGATCTCTTTTAATTTTTTATTATGATACTTTAAAAAAAGAAACAACAACTTTATTGAGATACTTTCATTTTGCATTTGGGATGGGGTTAGTTGAGAGTGTATAATTTAGTAGTACCTTTCACAAAAACAATAAAAAAGTTTGAGACCTTGTAATAATTTGAACCAAGATCTGTATGGAAAGAGTTATAAAGTTTGTTTCATGACAATATTTTCAACATAAATAGAAAGAGATACTGTTGGCACTAAATTCATCTCTAGATTCATTTTGTTTTCAGTAGAATTCATTAAGGTTTTTTAGTAGGACTCTGATACATTGATTTTTAAAGTTTATATTTACATGTAAATACAAGGAACCAAGAGTAGACAAGGCACTCCTGAAACAGAGGAAGCATGCTAGACTTTCAAAGTTGTACTATTTAGAAGATTGTTAATGAGAAAATAGAAAAATAGACCAAGGAAGAGAACAAAGAGCTGAGAAACATGTATAAGGGAAAATTTGAGGACTTCAATACTAGTTTTGTCTTAACAGTCAAAAAATATATATAATTTTTAAAAGCCAAATAAATAAAAAAGGAGGGTGCAGATATGATTTTTCTCATTTGTAGGAGTTAATATATATGGAGAGAGTATAAAAATTGTGTGGGTGTCATAGTATTTGGTATATAAATATTGCATCACTGAATTATACCATGCCTATGACAACATTCTTTCCTTTCCCCCGTGTTATGATCATTGTTATGAACCCCACATTTTATGATATTAACACCCTTGCTTTTAAGACAAAACAGCATATATGTATATGTGTGTACCCACATATGAAGTGAGTATAGCAAAATGTTAGAAATTGTTAATCTTACAATTAAAAAACTAAAAACAAAAAGGAAGATACAGAAATAGCTACCCACTCACTTCTAGATATATTCCCTAAAGCAGTGTTTTTCACACTGCCTAACTCTTACCTGAAGATCAGCTTTTGGTGGTCACCAGTATGTGAGTGCGTGTGAATAAGATCTCGGATAGAAAGGGGTGCCGTGCTGGGAGCCCCGAGGGAGGCCTCTGCGAAGGATAGGCTCCCAGCTGGAGAACGACGGCTGCGCCTACAGCTGTCTGCTTTCTACTTAAAGAAAGCCTGGATGTAAGTACTGTGTACCTGTCCAGTTTGTACCATAACAAGACTAAGAGATGTGAAATTAACACATGCTTATTTGTGATTTCAGAGATTTGCCACAATATGGGCAGAAGCAGTGGCAGTCCTACTTTGGAAGAACTTTTGATGTCTACACCAAGCTGTGGAAGTTCCAGCAGCAGCATCGGTAAAGGAGCCCCCGGTCACAGGACACTTGAAGGCCCCTCTCCCAGCAGTCACAGTGTGGCCGCGACTGCCCCGGTGCTTTTACCTCGAAGCTTGCTAACTGCTGTATTTATGTACTCATGCTTGTGACCCATATGAAAGCAAACTGATTTTTTTCTTTTATTTACCTAAGACTTTAAGATGTCATATTCTGGTCTGATATTTAAAGACAGTGCTCTATCTAGAATGCTGCAAGTTAACCCTGACATAGGTGGGATATGTTGTGTTTTGTTCTTTTTTTTTTTTTTTTTTTTTTTTTTTATTTGTTTGAAAGGTAGAGTTACAGAGAAGCAGAGGCAGAGAGAAAGAGAAAAAGTCTTCCATCTACTGGTTCACTCCCTAAATGGCTGCAACGGCTAGAGCTGGGCTGATCCAAAGCCAGGAGCCAAGAGTTTCTTCTGGGTCTCCCACGTGGGTGAAGGGGCCCAAGCAGTTGGGCCATCTTCTACTGCTTTCCCAGGCCGTAGCAGAGAGCTGGATCAAGAGTAGAGCAGCCGAGACTCAAACCGGTGCCCATGTGGGATGCCAGCACTGCAGGCGGTGGCTTTACCTGCTATGCCACAGCACCAACCCTGTGTTTTGTTCCAGAATGCATGTTGTTTACTGGCCAAAATTGGTGGAAAGGGGCCTGTTTCTTCTCATTTTTGTGAACAGAACTCAAAGTGGTTTCTTTTTATATTTTGACTTACTTTAAATAGACATTTAATAAATGCTTTTTGAATCTACTTGAATGATTATGTTGAAATCTCATGAAAAATTCATGAGCTTTGCTAATTACAGATTTGGTTCTTTCTGAAATTTGTCATCTCTTACTTGTATTTTCTTGTTTCCTATATAAAACAGACAAGTCTTGGATAATCGGTATGGCTTGAAGCGGTGGCAAATAGGGGAAATTGCTTCCAAGATTGGGCAGCTATACTACCATTATTAGTAAGTGATGTGGTCGTGGGAAGAATAAAATACTGTCCTGACTCGAACCCAGCATCCAGATCTGTGTGTAGGGTTTCTCCCTGCTGGAGGAATAAATTGTATAGTCATAAAGTTTCTTCTTTGTAGTTTCCATTAATTTAGAGTTATTTTAGTACAGATAAATGCAAGACAGTACCCCAGATTATTGGGCAACAAGAAGGTCAGTGTGTCACTACTGTGTTTAAGTATGAGCACACCACAACCACAACGATGGCAAGTAAATGCCCTCATATGTCCTGCACTGCTTCCCAGGTTCCTTTTCACGTCACTGGAGCTGGTTTCAAGGATACCGTCGGGTCTAACCCGATCTCTGAAAGTTCCCTTATTACACATTTTGAAGTTTAACTAATGGAACCTCTGCAGTCTCAGTAAGCTAGTTTTTTCCCTTACTCTTCATTAACTAATTCAAATACAATACGTAACATTTTACATTTTTGTAGATACTTTACTAAAATAATTAAAGGTATCTAAAATAATATCATTAGTAGGTAAAATATTAACCAAAAAAGTGACACTAAGGGTATTTTTGAGACTATTCTTTTCCTAACTAGAAAAGCTATGGGATTCAAAATGAACACAGATATGATAACACTTTAACTCTGCTGTTTTACAACATCGATAACAAGAGAAAATTCATGACGCACAGAAAAGAAGAGTAGGGTTTCAGGAGAAAAGTTTAGTAAACACTTGAATTTTGGAAGCCTGGAACACAGAAAGGTTCATAGTGCTTATAAGCACTACCATTTTCATCCTGTACACGCATGGTTCATTTCTAATTTTATCCAGAAACAAAAACCTAATTCATTGCATGATGTATCTTTATCAATTTCAATTTTCAAGTATTCAAGTAATGCAAACCTAAGTATTTTCCTTTGTGACAGCAACAAACGTGTGGACTGTGCTTCAAAGACAGGGAAAATTTTATTTAAAACAACTGATAATACTCTTCTTCCCAAAGACATAAGAACTAAGACTTAACACTGTAATCACACAAATGGTATGTAGTAAGAGAAGGAAAAAAGAAAGATGGCCCAATAAAATCAATGTCTTCTTTTAAAAAGATTCAAAAACAGATGCCTTAATATGTGGCCAGGTTCCCAGTAACAGGATAGTCTGAAATCTAAGGAACTACAGAAGAAAAACCAGAGGAATTTCCATTTCCCTGCCGTTTTCCCATAAATGTTCCTATTGTTTACTTTGGATTTCCTCTGTACTTTTACTGGGAAATTTTCTGCCTTCACCTTCTTTCATAGTGATGACCATGTTTCTGTGTTTCTGAGTGTAGCACATCCTTAAGCATCTTTTGTAAGGCTGATGAGTGGTGGCAAATTCTTTCCATTTCTGCTTGTTACGGAAGTCCTTTATTTCACCTTCATCATAAATGAGAGCTTTGCAGGGTACAGTAGTCTGGGTTGATAATTTTGTCTCTTAAGTCTTGGAATATATCTCATCATTCTCTCCTAGCCTGTAGGGTTTCTGATGAGAAGTCAGCTGTGAGTCTAACTCGAGACCCTCTGAAAGTAATCTGGCATTTCTCTGGTGCATTTTACAATCTTCTCTTTATGTTTCACTTCGAGAGTTTGACTACAATGTGTCATGGTGAGGATCTTTTCTGGTCATGTCAATGAGAAGTTCTTTGTGCTTCTTGTACTTGGATGTCCCTTTCTTTCTCTAATTTAAGGAAGTTTTCTGTAATTTTTTCACTAAAAAGGCCTTCTTATCCATTCTGTCTTTCCACGCCTTCAGAACTCCTTAGACCCATATGGTGGGCCGTTTGATAGTATCCCATATATCTCCAGCACTGTTTTATAGTTTTCTAATTTCTTCTTTTTTGGGGTCTTACTATAAAAGTTCCAGCCTTCTTACTTGGATATTCTTCCGTCTGCCTCACCTAGTCTGTTAAGGCTTTCCACCACATTTTTTATTTGATATATTGAATTCTTCATTTCCAATATTTCATTTTGATTTCTCTTTAAACTCTCAATTTCATGGGAAACATGTTCATTCATGTCATGTATGGATTTCATTAATTTATGGATTTGCTTCTGATTACTTCTAGGTAATCCTTCGATCAATTTTTTAAACTCTGTTTCCGGCATTTCTTCAGTCTCTTCATTTTCACATTCTGGTGTTGAAGTGTCGTGTTCCTTTGGAGGTGTCATGTTGTCTTGCTTATTCTTGTTTCTTGAGTTGCTGTATTTATTTTTGGGCTTTTGTGCAGATACTTGTTGGCCTTTTTTCCCCCTCTGTGATGGCTTTTATCTTTGGACTGTGCCTCTGTGGATTAGTGGAGTATAAACTTACTTTTTGATTCCATTTTTCCGTGAACTTTCTGAAGTACCTTTGTAGAACCACCCTTAAGTCAAGGAAAGAAGAGAATTCCTGTAGGACTTTAAATTTCATTACCAGGGAAAGATAGCAGACAATTGAAAAGGCTTGGACCATTTATAACTTAAAAGGCAAGACAATCCCTTCCTCTTGCTCTGTTTTGGCATGCCATCCCCCAGTCCCACCATTAAAATCCCTCCCTTGGGTAGTATGTGTGCTCTAAAAGTCCCTCGTAAAACTGTGAATGTTAAACAGAAAAAATGGCCTGTCAGCACCCCCTGAGGATCTGTATGGATGGCTCAATCCACTGCTCACTTCTCTCAGGGAAGAAACTGAATGGGCCGAAGGACAAGTGATGACACGCACCTGGGGAGGTCACGGAGGTGCAGTCCAGCAGGGTGGTGGGTTTCACCGGGGCAGCCCTGCAAAGAATGAGAAGAATGTGATCTTTGGGTTGACATCACTAAAGGCTTGGGAGCACCAGCACCAGGGGGATGTTATTATTATTACTATTATTATATATGTTAAGAATGACATACTGCTTTGCTGGTTGAAATTTAGGACAGTGAGGCAATATGGAGCAAGTTTCTCATGGTGAAGAGTTTCCAGCTGTTTCAAAATGCTCTTTGTCTCACAGCTTACGCACGTCTGAGACCAGCTACCTGAACGAGGCTTTCTCCTTCTACTCTGCCATCAGACAGAGATCGTATTATTCTCAAGTCAACAAAGAAGACAGGTATGCCTCCACTGTGCTTCTGGAAACACGAGGATAGAACATTCAAAATCATCAGTCTGTGTGGGAATTATACAGAAAAGCACACATTGACTTAAAACTTGTGTTCATGCTATCTCCAGGCCATCTAAAGCATTCAGACGTATAGATCACCTGAAAGCAGTACTGGATGTCGGTGCTGTAACAGACGTCACAATACCAGACTCGATTCAGAGCACAAAGGAGGGCTGGGAGTTACCTCTCTATGAGAAACAGGGGTCACACAGCCTTCCTAGAAAAGAAACAGCTACACAGTAAGGCTTAGCTAACCACCTTTGTTCCTTTTTAGCCTGTGTAATCTTTTTTATTTTTAAAGATTTATTTTATTTATTTGAAAGACAGAGTTACAGAGAGAGGTATAGACAGAGAGAGGTCTTCCATCCACTGGTTCACTCCCCGAATGGCAGCAGCAGCTGGAACTGGGCCAATCCACAGCCAGGAGTCAGGAGCTTCCTCTGGGTCTCCCATGTGGGTACAGGGGCCCAATCACTTGTGTCATCCTCCACTGCTTTCCCAGGTGCATTAGCAGGGAGCGGGATCGGAAGTGGAGCAGCCGAGACTTGAACCAGCGTGCATGTGGGATTCTGGCACAGAGGCCGGGGCTTTAATCACTGTGTCACAGCGCCGGCCCCCAGTTTGTGTAGTCTTAATTCAAATATCTGCCGAGACTTGAACCAGCGTGCATGTGGGATTCTGGCACAGAGGCCGGGGCTTTAATCACTGTGTCACAGCGCCGGCCCCCAGTTTGTGTAGTCTTAATTCAAATATCTTCAAAAGCCTGTTGACAGCTGTCCTGCAGGACAAGGAAAAGACTGCTAATGCAGTTTTGAATTTTCTTTTGTAAACCCGCCAGTGTTCTGCAGTTGGGAAGCTGTACTGTCAAAAAACAAACAGAATCCTGTAGAGTTGATTCATTCCCAGTAAAAATCTTTTGAACACCTATATCTGACTCTGTGGCAGACACTTGGGTGGGAGAGGCAAAAAGAGAAGGAAGTGTGCAAGTTCATTTCAGAAGATGGTCTTCTAATAGGGGCCCGGGACGTATGCGTGCCAGTGGATTGTGCTGTTACTGATTCCAGATGAAGGTGCAGTTATGGAAGGATCAGGGGAGTGCTGGAGAATCTTCGTTGCTAGCATTCTAGGAATTTTTGGAAGGGAAAGTTCAAGGTCTGGATGTTCTCTCTCTTCTCCCAGCAACAGAACTCAACAGTTGTTACGTAGTGGGAAGATTGTCTTCTGAGCAGTGGAGGGAAACATAGCTTTGGCGTGTTTCTCAGGAGAACACTTTGCAGTTGGCTATTGTCAGCTTCCAGCTAACCAGCGAGATTTTGGGGGAAAGTCCCACTTTTGTACATCCCTTTTGTTTTCTGTGCATCTTGTTCAAACTTGTCTAGGGGAGTTTGCTACAACAATGGTAATGCAGATGTTGGATTCTTCCTTCCTCTGATGTCTTTTTGTCATCCTCTGATGTCAGTTTCTTCGGTTACTTTTCTTTTACCTTTTCTTATAGTTGCTTCACATTTCCCCCCAACCCTAATTTCTTTCATTTGTGTCTGTGTTCCACAATTTGTCTTAATACTTTTTTTATTTTAAAGATTTAACTTATTTATTAGTGAGGGAGAGAGAGAAAGGTCTTCCATCACTGGTTCACTCCACAAACGGTGGCAACGATGGGAGCTGGGCCAGACCGATCCGAAACCAGGAGTCAGGAGCTTCTTCTGGGTCTCCCACGTGGGTTCAGGGGCCCAAGGACTTGGGCCATCTTCTATTGCTTTCCCAGGCCATAGCAGAGAGATGGATCAGAAGAGGACACAACTGGCACCCATGTGGGATGCTGGCGCTGCAGGCGCAAGCTTAGCCTACTATGCCACAGCACTAGCCTCTATTTTAATTTTTTTTTAAATAAAGATTTATTTATTTGAAAGGCGGAGTTACAGAGACAGAGGCAGAGAGAGAGAAAAATCTTTCATCTGCTGGTTTACTCCCCAACTGGCTGCAACAGCTGGAGCTGAACTGTTCTGAAGCCAGGAGACAGGAGCTTCTTCAGGTCTCCCATGCAGGTGCAAGGGCCCAAGCACCCAGGCCATCTTTAACTGGTTTCCCAGGCCATAGCAGAGAGCCGGATCAGAAATAGAGCAGGTCAGCTGGGACTCAAACTTGCACCCATATGGGCTGCCAGCTCTGCAGGCAGAGGCTTAGCCCACTACACCACAGTGCCGGCCCCACCTGTCTTAATTCTTGATGAGGGAAATGATCTATCTCCTAAGAAATGGAAAAGAGGAAAAATGCAAAAGGGCTGTGCAACATTTTATCAGCATTAAAAATGCATCCAGGGTGAGAATTATTTTAAGTAATAGCAAAATATCTTGTGTAATTCACTTTTCTGCATTTTCTAACTTGCCAGAAGGGAAATTGGCCTTGGGTCCCCCCCTGGCTTAAAGCCCAACAGTTTGATTTGTTGCAATCATTTTCAACATTAATAGCAAACACCTTATCTGAATTATTTTCCTTTGCTGCCTCCTAGAGCAGGGCAGATTAACGGAGGTAAGGTTGTTTGGAAACAGGATGACAAAATCTCTTGCTTCGCACCAGGAAATTGGAATCAAAGGATAATCCAGCACAGGAGATCCTGACATTGTTCTCTGTGCTTGGGCTTTCTCAGTCCGTGGGTTGTGTCTTCGTTTACATAGAGCAAGAGGTGCCAGCCAAAGTAGCAACCAGCAGCCGTCAGCAAATAAAACCAAATAAGAACCTAGTCCATTATTTCACAGTTCATTTAAAAGGCAAAAATCTTCTCTTTGTATAGGGAGTGAGTTTACTTTTTCTGCACTGTCTCAGCACCTAAAGATTATTACTTAGAGTCCAGGAGAGATTGGCCCATCTCAGCGGTCACTCAGGCAGGGACACCTCTCAGAATATTCCATGGGCCCATCTTGCTTAATGGAGGATATCATACCATGCAATCCCTCATCCTAGTTGCTGCAAACCCTGACTGTTGCAATCAGCCAGGGCTGAACCTGGCCAGAGTGGGACCTGGAGAAGACAAAGTTTCTGAGCATTGTAAGGGATGTAGCAATTAGCCATCAGGGAGAACAGCTTCACAGGCAAAGGCATAGTTCAAGTTCGAGTCTCAGGAGCAGTGGGCCTGGCAGGTTGGACAGAGGCTGGAACGGAGGAGTCCAGAAGGTTGTGAGGAGCTCTGGTGTCAGCATTGGTGTTGACAGTTTTGAAGTTGTTGTAGGGTGGGAATATGTACGTGGACTGGGAAGCTTTGGCACTTCCTGCTGGTGGAGGTTGGGATAAGGAGAACTCGATGTAGACCTTTCCAATGAGGGTCGGACTTTTTCTTCCGCAGTTGGACATGGCGGTGGCCAGTGGGCTGTGGGTCAGGTTATCAGTCTTGATTGGGATGGCTGGTCATGTGCGTGAGTGGACAGCACTGAACACATTTCATCTGTGCTTTGCTGTTTAGCACAGTTCTACCCATCTCTGTGCGTTTATTTACTAAAGGGTTGGCAAACTATGGCCTGAAGGCAGATTGAGCCCATGCTGTTTTAGAATTGATTTTACATTTTGAAGGCGTTGTAAGAAAGGAAAAGACAATTATATCACACATACTATATGCAGTCTGCAAAGCTAAAAATATTTACTATCTGACCCTCTGCAGAAAATTTGTTGGTTGTATGATCCCTGATAGAGATTCATAAAACCTGATTTTTGTTGTTGTTGTTAATCAAAAACTATAGGAATTAAATCATTAATTTTACAAGTCTGTATTCATGTCATCCTTCTACTAGTTTTCCTTCAGGTCTGAGTCTTTTTTTTTTTTTTTTTTTAAGATTTTATTTTTAAAAACGGAGAGACAGAGAGGTTTTCTGTCCGCTGGTTCACTCCCCAAATGACTACAGTGGCCAGGGCTTGAACCATCCTAAATCCAGGAGCCAGGAGTTTCATCTGGGTCTCCCCCAGGAGTGACCTGAGCCCAGGCACTTGGACCATTTTCTGTTGCTTTTCCCAGGCCTTTTGCAGGGAGGGGGATCAGACAGAGAGCAGCTGTGAATTGACTGGTGCCTATATGGGATGCTGGCATTGGAGGAAGCGGCTTAACCAGCTATGCCACAATGCCAGCCTATGGATCCACTTCTGACACTGTAATCGGCTAAAGAGCCTAAAATACTGTGTGTTCCCAGACACCCAGAAATCTTGCATTTATGATCAGCCATTCTTTTAAATAGACAGCTCAGGTGTCAAGAAAGTCAAGAAGCCCCTAAAGTTTTGTTGGCCCTGCGGCATGTGGTTGGTTTTGGTGACAGAAAAAAACCATGAAGAGTAAAGTTGAAACTATAAGAAAGGTGTACACGAAGCACTAGTGAGAAAAAATTAACTCCTTGTTTCCTAGAGGTGGACTTTATAGTTGTCTGACTGGTGGTTAGTTAAGATAATTAAAGTAGAAAGGGGACAGAATCCTAGCTGACATGACCTGAAAGGAGAAAGGGATAAGGAATTACACCATGTTGTTAGATCCACTTACTGTGGGGACCAGGCCTACAGCAGGTAGAGTTTGCTTGTTCAAACATTGAGAAAGATGTTTTTAATGAAAATAAGGAGAATGTGCAACTTCAGCACACATTATTAACCATTTTAACAGTAGGCAGGAAAGGAAATAGAAAAAAGTGAGACAGATGCTAAAGGAAGAAATACCTGTGTTAATGTTGTATGCGTTATTTAGCCACGGAAAATTGGAAAAATCAAGAAAGCATAGACCCTTTTTGAATGTAACGAGTGGCCTTCCATCTGTGCTCCGCAGGCCTGAGCTGGTGGTCAAGAAGCTGCGGTACTACGCGAGGTTTATCGTGGTTTGTCTTCTTCTCAACAAGATGGACGTCGTGAAGGAGCTAGTGAAGGTAAAGCCACTGTGAAAGAGTGAAATCTCTCTAACTGCTTACAGGTGGCTTGTCTTTGAAAAGTAGATTTTCGGTTCCAGTACTTTTTATTTTTGTTTTCATTTTTTTAAAAAATTTTTTAAAGATTTATTTATTTATTCGAAAGTCAGAGTTACACAGAGAGAGAGAAAGAGAGAGAGAGAGAGAGTCTTCCATCCATGGTTCACTCCCCAGTTGGCTGCAACGGCCAGAGCTGCACTGATCCGAAGCCAGGAGCAGGAGCTTCTTCCGGGTCTCCCACGCGGGTGTGGGGGCCCAAGGACTTGGGCCATCTTCTACTGCTTTCCCAGGCCATAGCAGAGAGCTGGATCGGAAGTGGAGCAGCCAGGTCTTGAACCAGCACCCATGTGGGATGCCAGCGCTTCGGGCCAGGGCGTTAACCTGCTGTGCCACAGTGCCAGCCCCTCCAGTACTTTTTATGTATCTAAATATAGAAGACTATATTAATTCTGAGCAGAAATGAAAAAATATTTTCCAGCTCTCCACATTTTAACACGTTTAACATGAATCGGAGATAATTATCTAAATTCCTAGGTTTTGTCCCTGCACCTTGTTTTTTATTTCACAGCTGTGAGAAACAAAAATAAATTTGGTTTAAGAGAAAATAATTGACTTGAGTCCAAAAATAGAACAGATGGTCCACAACGGTGTTGTGAACAACACTTAGTTTTTCCCTTCATTCACTGTGGTAACTGAGTTCAGCGTACCCAGGAGCCGCTTTCTGTCTCACTTCTGCACGCTGCATTCTGGTTGCACTCTAGTCAGTAGTTTCAGAGGCATACATATTCATTTTTTATACTTAGCCACAGCGTGCTTGTTTTGTTGTTGTAGTTGTGTTTAAAGATTTATTTATTTATTTGCAAGGCAGAGTTAGAGAGAGGGAAAGGCAGAGGCAAAGAGAGAAGTCGTCCATACACCGGTTCACTCCCCAGATGGCCACAATGGCCAGGGCTGGGCCAGACTGAAGCCAGGAGCCAGGAGCTTCTTCCAGGTCTCCCACGCAGGAGCAGAGGCCCAAGGATTTGGACCATCTTCTACTGCTTTCCTGGGCACGTAGCAGGGAGCTAGATCAGAAGTGGAGCAGTGGGGACTCAAACCAGCATCCATATGGGATGTCAGTACTGCAAGAGGAGGCTTAACTTGCTACGCCATAGTTTCAGTCCCAACATGCTTGTTTGGACAGAAGTAACTCTGCATAGTACTATTATCCTCTAACCCCACTTACTATTAAGACTATTTCCTGGGGCCAGCACTGTGGTGCAATGGGTTAAAACCCTGGCCTGAAGTGCCAGCATCCCATATGGGTGCTGGTTCTAGTCTCAGCTGCTCCTCTTTTGATCCAGCTCTCTGCTATGGCCTGGGAAATCAGTGGAAAATGGCCTAAGTGCTTGGGCCCTTGCACACATGTGGGAGACCCAGAGGAGGCTCCTAGCTCCTTACTTTGTATTGGCCCTGCTACAGCCAGTGCAGCCATTTGGAGTGAACCAGCAGATCGGAGACCTTTCTGTCTCTCTCTCTCTCTCTGTCAGGAACTCTACCTCTCAAATCTTTAAAAAAAAATATTGTGTACTAATCGTAATTGAACAATTATATTAATATCTGTCAAGAATATGGTACAATGTAACCATACATTTTTATGTTTTTTTATAATCCTTTTTCTTTGTGATATTTTAAAATCAGGAATTGTCAGATGAAATTGAGGATTATACTCACCGCTTTAATACTGAAGATCAAGTGGAATGGAACTTGGTGCTTCAAGAAGTGGCAGCTTTCATTGAGGTCAGTTTTTGATAAGAAACATGGATGAGTGAATGGCTGTGTGCGCAAGATTTTTGTTGTGTGTCTGTGTCAACAAGAAGGAGTAATTTATGCTCTTGATATTTTGTCATTAACTTCTCACTGCCCTCTTCTTTAGGCAGACCCTGTTATGGTACTTAACGATGATAATACCATTGTTATCACATCAAATCGCCTGGCTGAAACAGGAGCGCCATTGCTGGAGCAAGGCATGATTGTGGGACAGTTGTCTCTGGCTGATGCACTCATTATTGGTAATTGTAATAATCAGGTAAAGAATTGTGAAGGAATTATGCTTAAAATTCACTTGGGAAAATAGTGCTTTGGATGACCACAAAATTATTTCTAACATTCATCTATTAGGAAATGGTGAATTAAATTATGTTATGTGCCTGTATGGCTAGAGTGTGGATGACTGAATAATTTAGGACAAATTTTAACAACTTAGGAAGATACTCATGATTAACTTAAGTGAAAATAAACTTGCTATGAAAACAACTATTTCACTGGTAGAATGAATAATACTATATGCATGGCAAAAAGATTGGGAAGAAAAAAAATTTTTTTTATTTTTAAAGATTTATTTAAGCCGGCGCCGTGGCTCAATAGGCTAATCCTCCACCTTGCGGCGCCGGCACACTGGGTTCTAGTCCCGGTCGGGGCGCCGGATTCTGTCCCGGTTGCCCCTCTTCCAGGCCAGCTCTCTGCTATGGCCAGGGAGTGCAGTGGAGGATGGCCCAGGTGCTTGGGCCCTGCACCCCATGGGAGACCAGGAAAAGCACCTGGATCCTGGCTCCTGCCATCGGATCAGCGCGGTGCGCCGGCTGCAGCGGCGGCCATTGGAGGGTGAACCAACGGCAAAAGGAAGACCTTTCTCTCTCTGTCTCTCTCTCTCACTGTCCACTCTGCCTATCAAAAAAAAAAAAAAAAAAAAAAGATTTATTTATTTATTTGAAAGACAGAGTTAAAAAGAGGCAGAGGCAGAGAGAGAGAAGTTGGAGACATTTGGGAAATGAACCAGCAGGTGGAAGATTATCTCTCTGTGCATTTCTGCCTTTTACTTTTGCTTTTTTTTTTTTTTTTAACAGGCAGAGTGGACAGTGAGAGAGAGAGAGACAGAGAGAAAGGTCTTCCTTTGCCGTTGGTTCACCCTCCAATGGCCGCCACGGCTGGCGCGCTGCAGCCGGCGCACCGCGCTGATCCGATGGCAGGAGCCAGGTGCTTCTCCTATGGGGTGCAGGGCCCAAGCACTTGGGCCATCCTCCAATCACTACACTCCCGGGCCACAGCAGAGAGCTGGCCTGGAAGAGGGGCAACTGGGACAGAATCCGGAGCCCCGGTTGGGACTAGAACCCAGTGTGCTGGCACTGCAGGCGGAGGATTAGCCTATTGAGCCTCAACGCCGGCCACATTTCTACCTTTTAAATAAATAATTTTAAGTGAATTTCCCAGTTTTCCATGACAGAATTATCCCATGTTGATGAGATTTTAACGTGCTAGAAATATAACTTACTGTAAATTATGGGACATTGGAAAAGTTACCAGTAATTTATTTTCCTATATGTGTTATTTTTTTTCTTTTAAAAATTTATTTATTTGTTTGAAAGGCAGCGAGACAGAGGCAGAGAGAAAAAGACAGGTCTTCCATCTGCTATTTTACTCTTCAAATGGCCACAATGGCTGGAGGTAGGCCAATCAAGTCAGGAGCCAGGAGCTTCTTCTAGGTCTCCCATGTGGGCACAGGAGCCCAAGAACTCGGGCCATGTTCCACTGACTTCCAGGCCATAGCAGAGAGCTGGATCAGAAGTGGAGCAGCCGGGACTCGAACCGGCGCCCATATGGAATGCTGGCATTGCAGGTGGTGGCTTTACCTGCTATACCACAGCGCAAGCCCTGAGAAAATTTTTCTTTAAAGCAAAATTATGGGGGATTTTAAATGCTTTCTTTACAACTCTATAAACTTTCCATAATTTCTACATATTGCTTTTCAAATTTGGCAAAAAGAAGGGAGAGTTTTGTTTTGAGTTCATTTTTCAAAAGTGAAGTTCTGGATTGGGTATTTGGTATAGCTATTAAGAACCTGCTTGGCTGGCTGGCGCCGCGGCTCACTAGGCTAATCCTCTGCCTAGCGGCGCCGGCACACCGGGTTCTAGTCCCGGTCGGGGTGCCGGATTCTGTCCCGGTTGCCCCTCTTCCAGGCCAGCTCTCTGCTGTGGCCAGGGAGTGCAGTAGAGGATGGCCCAGGTGCTTGGGCCCTGCACCCCATGGGAGACCAGGAAAAGCACCTGGCTCCTGGCTCCTGCCATCGGATCAGCGCGGTGCGCCGGCCGCAGCGCGCTGGCCGCGGCGGCCATTGGAGGGTGAACCAACGGCAAAGGAAGACCTTTCTCTCTGTCTCTCTCTCTGACACTGTCCACTCTGCCTGTCAAAAAAAAAAATAAAAAATAAAATAAAAAAAAAAAAAAAAAAGAAGAACCTGCTTGGGACTGGCGCCGCGGCTCACTAGGCTAATCCTCCGCCTGTGGCGCTGGCACCCCAGGTTCTAGTCCCTGTTGGGGCACCGGATTCTGTCCCGGTTGCTCCTCTTCCAGTCCAGCTCTCTGCTGTGACCCGGGAGTGCAGTGGAGGATGGCCCAAGTGCTTGGACCCTGTACCCGCATGGGAGACCAGGAGGAAGCACCTGGCTTCTGGCTTTGGATCGGCGCAGCGCTCCGGCCATAGCGTCCATTTGTGGGGTGAACCAATGGAAGACCTTTCTCTCTGTCTCTGTCTCTCACTGTCAAACTCTGCCAAAAAAAAAAAAAAAAAAAAAAAAAAGAACCTGCTTGGGATGCTTGTATCCTATTTTCCTATTTTTGAGTACCCGAGTTCAATTCCCAGTCCACTTTTTTTTTTTTTTTTTTTTTTTTTTTTTTTTTTTTTTTTGACAGGCAGAGTGGACAGTGAGAGAGAGAGACAGAGAGAAAGGTCTTCCTTTGCCGTTGGTTCACCCTCCAATGGCCGCCGCGGCCGGCGCACCGCGCTGATCCGATGGCAGGAGCCAGGAGCCAGGTGCTTTTCTTGGTCTCCCATGGGGTGCAGGGCCCAAGCACCTGGGCCATCCTCCACTGCACTCCCTGGCCACAGCAGAAAGCTGGCCTGGAAGAGGGGCAACCGGGACAGAATCCGGCGCCCCAACTGGGACTAGAACCCAGTGTGCCGGCGCCGCTAGGCGGAGGATTAGCCTAGTGAGCCACGGCGCCGGCGCCAGTCCACTTTCAATTCTAGCTTCCTGTTAGTGTGCACCGTGCAAAAAGCAATAGGTGATGGCTCAAGGATCTGGGTCTGGTGGGAGACCTGCCCACAACACCACAGCACTGGCCCCAATATATAAGTTTTGATTTTGTATCCTATCCTTGTACCTATCATATTCATTGTTAACATTTTCTAGAATTCCTTCATTTTTGGCTTTAATAACCATTAAAACAAATTTGAAATTATATATACACATACATAAGGGAACAGATTTCTTATTTTTAAAATATTTATTAGAGTGGGAGATAGAGAGTTTCCATCCTCTAGTTTACTTCCCAAATGTCCACAATAGGTGGCACTGGGCTAGGCTAAAGCCAGGAGCCAGAAGCTGAATCTGGATCTCCTTTGTGGTTGGGGATGGCAAGAACCCAGTCACTTTAGCTGGCACTGTTGTCTCCCAGGGTCTGCATTAGCAGAGAGCTGGAGCCAGGCATCAAGCCCATATGGAAACATCCACCCCAGTGGACATACTTTGAAACACATTCATTGCTTGTCTAGTTATACTATCTGAAGGCTTATTATTTTTATTGATTTTTTTTTCAAAGAGAATTTTGCTTATCAAACAAGTACACATTAAAACTAAATGAGATCACCCACCTGGATGGCTAAAATCAAGACCGAACAGACAAGCTGGTAATGATAGCATGTCCTGACACATTTGTACAAAAGCTAGGTATTTCATATCTTATTGGTAGAAGTATAAATTGGTATATCCACTTCACCTACAGCAGTTCCAATGTTTTCTTGATTATTTTTAATTTTTTAAAAGTCACTTGAAAGGAAGAGTTACAGAGAGAGAGGAAGAGACAGGGAGATCGTAAATCTTCTTATTTACTCCACAAATGGCCACAATAGCTAAGGCTGAACTAGGCAAAACCTGGAGCTTAGAGCAACATCCAGGCCTCCCACATGGTGTCATGGGCCCAAGCGCTTGGTCCATCTTCCATTAGTTTCCCAGGTGCACCAGCAGGGAGCTGGATGAAAAGTGGAGCAGCTGGGACTTGAACCTCCCCTTGCCAGCATTGCAGGAGGCAGTATAACCCACTGCACCATGATGCAAGCCCCTGTTTTCTTATTGATTTATAGGAGTTCCTAATATGTTCTGCTTAAAAGTCCTTTGTTAAATTTAAGTATCAAGTGTCTTCTCCTACTCTGTGGCCTGGCTTTTATTGTCTTCTTAGTGTCCCTGTGTTTATATATAAATTAATTAAAATAATTTATTTATATATAATAGTATATATAGTATATATTATTTATTTCTAAATACTTTATATATAAATTTATAGATAAAATTTTATTAATTTACATTAGTTAAAATACTTCTTGTGTGCCTACTGTGTGCCCCCGTACTGAAATTCCAGTGAACAGAAATCCTTAATTTCTTTTTTGAGCATTTTGGTTACTTTTATTTAAAAAAAAATCCTTTTCCAAGGGCAGCAAAGTGAATTAAAGGTCAGAATGAAATCAGGTAGGCTTCTCACAGGAGGGTGTCAGAGGTGGGGAGGGGGGGCCCTTGCAGAAGCTGTGCGAATGACTGGCACGGAGAAGTCCATTCCTTGGGCCACTAAATAGGTTTGAATGGGCTCTGGTCTTCTTCTGGTGCAACCATAGTTTCATTTTTCTTGGGACAAATTTAAAGGTAGGTGAATTAGTTCTGGGTGTCAGTTTCACACACAGTGCTCTGTGCCTTTAGGGTGAAGGTGAGCCTGAGGTTGGCGTACTGTGTGGAGGTGGGATTGTCCATGGTTCTTTAGATGGGAGCTCCACATTGCCAACAGTCTCCTTAATTGTATTTACTTATTTTTCCAATGTGTATTTATTTTCAGTTACTTGAAAGAGTGACAGACAGTTTTCCATCCACTGGTTCACTCCCCAGATGCCTGCAGAGCCTGGGCCGGGCCATGCTGAAGCAGTCTGGAACCCCAGTCATGTCTCCCATGTGGAGGCGGCAGCCCAAACACGGGCCTGCGTCTGCTGCCTCCCAGGTGCCTTGGCGGGAAGCTGGCTCTGGAGACAGAGGCGCCAGGACTTGAATTGCACGTGGATATGGGATGCAGGCACCTCAAGTGGCAGCGTAACCTGCTGCGCCACAGTGCTGTCCCCTTAATTTTAATGAAACCTAATATATCATTTTCTTTGTATACGTTAAAAGCTATTTCTTGTCCTTTATTTTAAAAAATCTTTGCTTGTTCAGTGGTCATGGTTGTTATTTTCTTATCTAGACTCTTACCTTTTATATTTAGATCTATAATCTATGTGGAAACTATTTTTGTTTAGTGTGAAGTATGGGTTAGAATTTTCATATAGATGTCCTTGGACATGGAAGTATGGAAAGAGTAGATGTGGAGGAAGATTTGTAGGTTCTGGTTTCTTGTACATTCAGATATGTGGTGATATCCGTCACCGAACCTTGTTACTTGGTATGGAATGTAACAAAGCTACCTCCTGTGGGGACTATGGCGAAGGAGCATCCCCGGGCTAGACAGTGAGCAGTCGAAAGAATAAAGGGCCTCAACTCGGCATTAAGAAAGAAAGAGCAGCCTCCAGGCTGGCGTTGTGGCACACAGCTTAGGCAGATTAAGCAATTAGCTTGTGGTGCTGGCGTTCCATGTTGGAGTGCTGCTTGAGTCCTGGGCGCTCTCGGTTCCCTGCCGATGTGCCTGAGAAAGCAGTGCTTGGTGGCTCAAGTACTTGGTTGCTGCCATCCACATAGGAGACTCGGATGGAGTTCCAGACTCCTGGCTTTGGCCCAGCCCAGCCCCAGTCCACATGACCATATGGGGAGTGACCTAGTGACAGAAGATCTCACTCTGACTTTCCTTCTCTCTCTCTGTTGCTCTTCCTTTCATATAAGTAAATGAATCTTTAAAAAGAAAAAAAAAGAAAGGGAAGGGATAGAGAATTTCAAATTCAGGGTTTCTGGGGTAAGATTTCGAAATCAACAAGCTTGAAGTATGGAGTGTCTGTGCTCTTTTGACATGAAAATAATTGGTATACGAGAGGTAGCTATTGGGTTGGTATTGCAGCACAGCAGATTAAGCGGCCACTGCAATACTGGTATCCCATATGTGCACCAGTTTGAGTCTCATCTCCATCCGATCCGGCTTCCTACTGGTGCGCCTAGAAAAGCAACAGAAGATGGCTCAAGTGCTTGGACCCCTGCCCTCCATGTAGGAGACCTGGAAAAGACTCCTGACTCTTGGCTTTGACCTGGCCCATCCCCGACCATTGCCTCCATTTGGGGAGTACACCAGCAGATGCAAGATCTCTCTTCTCTGTCTTTCCCTCTCTCTGCAACTCTGCCTTTCACATAAATAAATAAATAAATAAATAAATAAACAAAACAAAAGGGGTGGTAGTTATTATCAGGCTGAAACAAGTATTTGTAAATCTCTTGAATCATTTATGGGTCAGATTTTCAAGAAAGTGCAAAGGACACATGAGCCAGGTTGTTGTTTCTGATCCCTCGCCCGAGAGATCAGGTGTAAGTCTTTCATGTTTTCGTGTTACAGGTGGCAGTGTGGCCAGTGTCTGGCACTGTAGGGCAGTTTTGTCACATTTCTGAAAACTCCAGTTGGAAATAACACCTTTACAACTTTGCTTTGTGAAAATTGAGTTGGAGAATTAAATTTTTTCTTTAGTCTGCTTAAAAATATAGTAAATGAATTAGATGTTTGAAACTCTAGCAACTAACCTTCATAACCTGATTGTTGCCTTAACTAAGTAAATTTTAATTTCATAGATACAGATACTTTAAAAATTCTCATCTGTTTTTTTAATCCTCGTGTGCCTACCTTAAGTTCTGTATAAGTATTTTTCTTGTTTTTAAAGATTTATTTATTTATTTATTTGGAAGATAGAGAAGGAAGGGAGGGAGGGAGGAAGGAAGGAAGGAAGGAAGGAAGGAAGGAAGGAAGGAAGGAAGGAAGGAAGAAAGGGAAGGAAAGAAAAGAAGGAAACAAAAGAGAGACAGAGAGGTCTTCCATCTGCTGGTTCACTCCCCAGATGGCCACAATGGC
This sequence comes from Oryctolagus cuniculus, assembly GCF_964237555.1. Classification (NCBI taxonomy): domain Eukaryota; kingdom Metazoa; phylum Chordata; class Mammalia; order Lagomorpha; family Leporidae; genus Oryctolagus; species Oryctolagus cuniculus. Next base: position 228,843,716 of record NC_091432.1, on the reverse strand, counting down.
CGCAGCTGAGCCGATCCAAAGCCTGGAGCCAGGAGCTTCTTCAGGTCTTCCACGTGGGTTCAGGGGCCCAAGGACTTGGGCCATCTTCTGCTGCTTTCCCAGGTCATTAGCAGAGACCTGGATCAGCAGAACAACAGCTAGGACTTGAATGGGTACCCATATGGGTTGCCGGCATCACAGGCAGAGGCTTAACCTTCCATGCCACAGTGCTGGCCCCATAAGTAATTTTCAAAATGGAGAAGGATGCCATGTTAAATATTGTAAAGTGTTAAAATGTGTTGAAGGATTGTAGAATACGGACCACCACCATATTTCAGCCTGACTTGCCAGAAGTTAACATCTTTTGTAGGAGCTAATATAAATCTATGTGTCTTTGTAAAAGTAATTGAAGATATTGATGGATAAACAGTGATATCCAGAGATGAGAGATGTATATTGAAGCAAATATTAAATATGTTAATTATAGGGTTTAGATGATCAGCATATGAGTGTCATTGTACAATTCTTTCAGCCTCTCTGTCTTACAAATTTTATAATGAAATGTTAACAAGATTCCCAGTGTAATTACCTGCACGTGAAACATCAGGGCTAAACAGTGCAGTTAAAGAGTTCAAGGTCTACCTGCCACATTAATGACCAGGTGTGTGTTCATTGCAGGTGAAGTTCAGTGAACTGACCGTTGACATGTTCCGGATGCTGCAAGCCTTGGAGAGGGAGCCAATGAATTTAGCTTCCCAGATGAATAAACCAGGAATGCAGGTGACCTTCTCTTGACACTTCTGTTCTCAGCCCATTTTTCAACAAATGCCTTAAATGTGAATAATGGGTTCTGTTGATACGACACAAAGAAGCAGATCTGCATAGTGACAGCAATTTTGAGCAAAGAGGATATTTGATCGAAAGATTAGGGGAAACGGCATAGATAATTATGTGTCAAATATAGTTTTTATGATATTGTCTTCTCTGGGAAAATGCAGGAATCAGGTGACAAGCCTACCAGACGAGAAAATCCTCACAAGTATCTCCTTTACAAACCAACCTTCAGCCAGCTGTACACGTTCTTAGCAGCATCTTTTAAGGTATGTGTGACCCAGCAGTGTTTGTCCTGTAAGGACAGTGTCCCCTGAGTGCAATGCGAGAGCCTCTCTTCTCTGAATAGGTGCGTCAGGAGTTTCGGTAAAATATGAAAAATGAAAAACTGACTTTAGAATGAAGATCCTGATCAAAGCTATTTGGGAATAGAGATCCCTTACGGTACTGTGAATGTTCCTCACTGTTGATTAATGAGAACATTAAGTATCATTCTCCTTTCTCTAGGCGTTTATTACTAAACACCTTTAGCTGTAATACTCAACGCAGACCTGAGCAGACTGCACAGGCACGGAATCCGTGAAACATTTTGTCGTCTGAAGCAACTAGGAGAAATAGGGATGTGCTTCCCAGAGGTGCCCATCCTTAGTCAGGATCATTACTTCTCCAGTTCAGGTGTTCCCAGAACATTCTCCAGATGGAGTTGTGGAAGCAGAGAATGTCTTCACAGAGTGTGGCAGTTGTGATAGATTATAGATTTTTTTTAAAGATTTTATTTATTTATTTGAGAGGCAGAGTTATAGACAGAGAGAGGGAGAGACAGATAGAGGTCTTCCATCTGCTGGTTCACTCCCCAAATGGCTGCAATGGCTGTAGCTGCGCCAATCCAAATCCAGGAGCCAGGAGCTTCTTCCGGGTCTCCCACGTGGGTCCTTGGGCCCTCTTCTACTGCTTTCCCAGGCCATAGCAGAGAGCTGGATTGGAAGTGGAGCAGCTGGGACTTGAACAGGCACTCATTTGGGATGCCAGTGCTGCTGGCTGAGGCTTGGCCCACTACACCACAGTGTCAGCCCCAGATTATAGATTAATAATGGATCCAGAGCCGGCGCCGTGGCTCAATAGGCTAATCCTCCACCTTGGTTGGGGCGCCGGATTCTGTCCCGGTTGCCCCTCTTCCAGGCCAGCTCTCTGCTATGGCCAGGGAGTGCAGTGGAGGATGGCCCAGGTGCTTGGGCCCTGCACCCCATGGGAGACCAGGAAAAGCACCTGGATCCTGGCTCCTGGCTTCGGATCAGCACGTTGCGCCGGCTGCAGCGGCGGCCATTGGAGGGTGAACCAACGGCAAAGGAAGACCTTTCTCTCTCTGTCTCTCTCTGTCCACTCTGCCTGTCAAAAATTAAAAAAAAAAAAAAAAAAAAAAAAAAAGGATCCGTACTGTGTAGGTCATTTTACCTCAGAAGCACCAAAAAAAAAAAAAAAAAGGCAATTAAGTTGGGTTCTTGTTTCCCCTACAGCTTCATCATGAATTCTAAATGCGGCTGCCTGGTTTTTCCATTTGCTGGTTTGTATTTGTGATTCTCTTTCATTTCAGGAGCTGCCTGCCAACAGCGTGCTTCTGATTTACCTGTCAGCCACTGGCGTTTTCCCCACAGGTCGTTCTGATAGTGAAGGTACAATAAAGGAATGCTCCCTGTCGTGAGCAGGGCTTGAATTCTCCTTATTTTCTACAAGACAATGGCCCACAGCACACAGACCCTCTCAAGATTGCTGGAAAGGCTTCCAGATTTGCAACCTGGCCCATTTATTAAATTTGGCAATCTTTCAGATACCTCCAGTCTGTTTTATTTGATGAAATATTGCATGTTGAAGCACAAAAATCATCAGAAAATTCAGATATTAAATGCATGCTTCACTATCAAACTTATTAAAAACTTTATGTATAAAGCATCATATATATAATTAAATATATAAATAAACTGGGTATATATTATATTTCCAGTTCAACATTTTGAATTTGCAAAGGCTGATGGTGTAACCAAGCCTGATTATTTGCTTCACATCATGAGAAGACCCGGCCAGTCAGTGGCTGTACCAGGGCCAAAAGTCCTTGTAGAAATCAATGCAGTTTTGTAACTGAAAGTTCAAGTCCTTGTTATGATTTTTTTTTCTATCCTTTCTTTTTTTTTGTTTTATTTTGTTTCTATGGATTTAATCTATAGAATACTGGGATGCTGTTTCAGAATAAAAACTTAAAACTGTCCAGAATCTGAGTCCAGTAATTGGTGAATAGATGAAAAAACACGGCCATTAAAACTTTATCTGGGGGAAAAAGTTTCTCGACATCTGTAACATTTTCCTCTTCATCTGTTTGTTGAAATTTGCATTCCTTTATAAAATGCATGTCCCTGCCATCTTCCTTGCATGACCTACAGCTTCTCTGAAAATGCTAAAAATGAAGGAACAAAATAGATCTCAGTAGTGTTTCACTTGCAGTGATTTTCTTAAAGGGATAGAATATAACACAACATTAAAAGTGATACTAAATCTTAAACTACTTTACTTTTTTTGGTAATAAAGTTTGTGACTTTATTTATATATAATGATTTCTGTAGCTTAACATATATTGTTAAATCAGGCTTTTCACCGTTTAACATATCGGTCTCTTCTTTTTCAACATACCATAGGTTATAAATGAGTAGTCCTTTAAGAGAGACTGTCCAAACATACTGCAGTTGCTCTTTGGTTTAGAAAAGAGTTCAGCTAATTCATATGACCAGCTGGATAGGATTATCATCAGAACCATAATTCAAGTTGCTGATAAAATTGTAATAATAATGAATTTTCCACATATTAAATCTTGACAATGTAGCTCATAAAAATGAAGGCTTTTTTCAACGAGAATTTTCAAATTCCATTTCAATTTTTCCCAAAAATTTTACAATTAGTGTCTTATTTAAAATTTTATTTTTAAAAGATTAAGCTTTCAGCCTGCAACCATCTTTGTAAAATAATTTTGTTGAACCCGTTACTTCCATTTTACTTGAAGAGTAAGTCATTTTGGACATCCTGGGTCTTCGTCCCTTTTATTGCTTGGAGTCCTAGCATGCAGAAGCTTCCTGCTTTATTTTTCATGGTAGCCTGGGTGAAGAACTGATGAGTCATCAAATTTTTTAAAAGATCTTGAACAGGCAACCTGCTGAACTCATTTAATACTGCATTACATTAAAATGTTAAATTTGAAAATAATTCAGATGTTTTATAAACATCTTACACTGTGTCCATGAGAGGTTCACACAGTGATTTTACACTTGAACAGCAGGTTACCGTCGCTCTCCAGCTGAAGTCTAGGATTCTTTTCCTTGTTTTTATAGGTCCTTACGATTTTGGAGGTGTGCTTACTAACAGTAACCGCGATATTATAAATGGAGATGCTATCCACAAACGGAATCAACCACACAAGGAGATGCACTGGTATGTACTACGGGACCTCCCACTTATGTAAAAAGTATAGCTCTCTTTCTCTTAAACTATTAAGTGAAAGGGGGACTTTTGTCTAGTACTAGAAAGATTCCAAATCAACTAGTGCTAATAGCCCTCATTTGGGTTCCAGCAATATTTTAGGCTCCGACTATCACAGGAAATTAGTATTTGGGGTTGATGTTCATTGAACAGATATTTTATGGAGTATCCATGATGTGTCAGGCTGTTTAGTCACTGGGGAGGTCTCAGAAAACAAGCTTGCATTCTAGTTGGAGAAGACAGGAAATAGGTTCAGAAATAAATGCTACAACAGCACATGATACCTGTTAGCTTCAGTACGAACTCTTAATGGAAGGTTCTGGTGGTACGCTACAGCACCAGTGAACTCAGTTGTACAATTTCCAGTAGAATTCTTGTCTGTGAAAGCTTGTTCTTTTTCCCAAGAAGTCCCTTCACTGCTTTGGCTATTACTGGTGATAGAGTTTCTCTATCCAAGAGATAGTAGTCTGGTTATAAGGAAAACTGGACTTGTCCAAAACTGTGGGGAAGGGAGGGCAGGCAAGTACATGTGTTAGAGTATGTATAGTAGCTAAAGTTGCCCAAGCCACACATTAGTGCTGTCATTTACCTTAGTTGTCAAGTATTTATATTAGAAAAACTGAACAAATATATGAAAAGGTACCCAAGATCACTCATCCTCAGGGAAATGCAAATCAAAAGCACAAGGAGGTTATCCACTGCCACCTATTAGGATGGCTATTCTCAAAAAAAGAGATGAGATGCCAGTAAGGTACCTGTGTCCCATAACAAGTACCTGGATTCAGTTCCCTGATCCGGCTCCTGATTGCTGCTTCCTGCCAATGCAGACCCCAGGGGAGTGTATAATGAGCTACAACGGCTCAGCTGATTGGGTTCCTGCCACCACAAGGGAGAGCGCCACCTTCACCCCTGCTGGGGCAGGGGCGCATCATGTTGTGAGAATTTGGGGAATGAGCCAGCAGATGAAGGATCCTTCTCTCTCCATCCCCTTCCTCCTCCACTCTCCCTTTCAAATAAATAAAAATTAAAACCTAATTTTTAATATCTTGTGTGTGTATAGAATGAAGTGTTCATCCATAAAAAAGGGACGTGTTGCCGTTTGTCGTAGCGTTTGTGAACCTGGACGTCATCATGCTAAGTGAAATAAGCCAGACACAGAGAGACAGACCATGCATGATCTCACTTACATGTGGAATCTAAAGCAGTTGAACTCACAGAAGCAGAGAGTGGTGTCTGCCCGAGATGGGGGACTAGGGGGAGTGGGGAGACGGTGGTCAAGGTGTATTACCCCCGGTTCTGGTGAGCTGAAGACCAGGATGGCGGCCAAAGTCAGCAGTGCTGTGCTGCTTACTACACGCCTGCTAAAAGAGTAGGTCTTAAGTGTCTTCACCACACTCACACACACACACACACACTCACACATCTTATGTGGGGATGGAGGTGTTGATTCATCTGGTCATGATAATCACTAGTCAGTGAATACATATGTCAAATCAAGGTGTGGTACAACGTGAATATATGCAATTATTGTTTTTCAGTTAAAAATGACTTGTATTTGAAACATTGAGTTTTGAAGATACTGCTCATTGTCATGTCATTTTGTATATTTATGTTCATTTACAGTAATATTTATATACATATACACTTTGTCCTGGGAAGAGCATGCACCAGGATTCCAGCTGCCTTAAATAGGGCCTCACAAATGCGTGGGACTGGGCTTCAGCCTGTGGGTCCAGCAGGTGGCCTGGGGGCTAGCGGTGCAGTCTGCAGCAAGCACCCTGGGATTTCCGTTGCAGGCGTCCAGAGGAAGTGTAAAGAGCAGTAGAAGGGGTTTCCCTACTTGCCATTGGCAATAAGATGTAGCTTGAAATATCAGAAGCCTGTAAAACAGAGATTGAGAAGTACACTGAAGTACTAATCTGTGTTATTACCTCTTGTTTTCAAAGCACATTGTCACAAAGAGCTTTGAAATGTCAGATAAGTTCCATATGCTAACTCTTGAGATTTCCGTGCTGAGTGTGTCATCCTTAAATGTATAGATTTCTCTTCAGCTTAGATATTCTTGAGAACTGATTGTCTGAACTTTTTCTCTTTTCAAATAAAAGTAACTTGGCCATTCCACTAAATGCATAAGTTTTTGTCCTTTGCTTAATCAATCATTGTTTTCTTCTCTATTGCTGTGATGAAAAAGAGATAGGAGGAGACCAAACTGAAGAATAAGATTTCTGAGCCTCTGTGGCTCGGCCAGTGCAGTGACACAGTTCTTCATTGTTGTTTTCTCAGCCTTCATCCTGGAGATCTGTATCCGTTCACCAGGAAGCCCCTGTTCATCATTGTGGATTCGTCCAATAGCGTTGCCTACAAGGTGAGCTCCGCCGGTGCGGATGCCTGGAGACTTGATGGCACCAGCCCAGAGGTTCCCACTCTTGACGTGGGCCTTTTGTTTTGCTTTATTTGATTTGATTTTACAGTTTGTATTTAGTGTTTCTTTTCTTTTGAGGTTGTGCATGCTAGTCAGGATCTGGTGCTATGAATAGAAACAAGAAGAAAACGCATGAATGGACACTCAGAGGAAAATAATAAATCCTCCTGCAGGAAAAAAAAATTCAAGATTTCCAAGATCTCTGGTGGGAGGTTTATTTTTGTTATATAACCCAGAATAACTTTCATTTTAGAGGTAGAGGTATATGGGTGAATTTCATTTCACTTCCTAGTTCTGAAACTTTTTCCCATCTACATATTGAGCTGCTGCAGTTTGAGTGAAACTTCTATCTCGTGTTATACAGGTGTAGTCTTTGAATATCGACTGACTGTTTCACATACACTGTGTGTGGGGAGGGAGGGATGAGAGAGAGAGAATCAGAAAAGACAGATGGCCCTGAATGTTGAAATAAGTAACAGAGGTCTAACTTGAATTTCCTTTGCTTTATATGTATACCTGTTATTGAAGTAATGACTTTCTTTCTTTTTTAAAAAACAATTCTTTATTTATTTATTTGAAAGGCAAAGTTACTGAGAGAGAGGGGGAAAGGCAGAAAGAGATTGTCCACATTCACTGATTCACTCCCCCAAATGACCACAATGGCCAGGGCTGGGCCAGGCAGAAGCCAGAAGCCTCCTTTGGGTCTCCTGCATGGGTGGCAGGGGCCCAAGCCCTTGGACCATCTTCCATTGCTTTTCCCCAGCCATTAGCAGGGGAGCTGGATCAGAATTAGAGCAGCCAGAACTTGAACTGGCACACATATGGGTTGCCAATGCCACAGTGGTGGCTTAACATGCCAGTCTTTGAACCAGTGATTTTCAATGATCAAAAAGAATGCCAGCAGCCAAACACTTTAAGGTTGAATATTGGAACTCCACTGTAGTAATTTACAGAGAAGTGAACACACAGTCCTTTGTACCTGGTTGGAATGATTCACAGGTGATAAATGTACAGAAACACTCTGGACGCATGTTTAAAAACTGCTTCTGTTGTATGTGTTCATCCTTGCAATTAGATGGAAAGTCCACCATTTGTAGGTTTATTTCAGGAGAGCAATGGAAATGTCTGGGAGCGAAGACCACTGAACGTGTATGTTTTTCATTTAGTTTTCATGTTCAGTTTCACTTTTTAAAATTAAACTCTGAGTTCCAGGAGTGTTCCACCTACCCTGAATTTTTCAGAGTGTTTCTTGCTACCCATTTTGTCAAGTTTAATATTACAACTTCTGATTATTGGGAAAGCTAGCTGTATCCTTTAATAAGTTATGTGTGGTGGTTTGTGGGTTGGGAGAGAGGATGAGAGACTGCTGAAGGGAAAGTTTAGGGGCTACCCCCACTTAAACCTAAAAAAAATAGAAGAGGCCAGGCATTTTGTCTTCACAGAATTCAAAAGAAACATTCTATGATTGTCAGTGAAAGGAATCAGTTATACCACAGTTTGGATGATGAGGCAGAATGTGTGGCTACACCAGGTCACATGTATTGTCTAACATGATCCAGCGTGCATGTAGTCTGTTTCAACATCCTGTTCATTTCTCTCAGCCTGATTGGACATGATTGGAGACCACCTTTTTTCATCTCGACAGTGTCATTCATTGTATGGGCCTGCTATTTCTAGAGCAGTTTGGATGTAGAATGAGTGTTGGATGCTGATCTTTAACACCATTGTGCGTAATTGGAAATGTATTGACTCAATTATTTGCCATGATTTGATTCTAATTTCAATATTCTGGTGCCCAGCACAACCGTGGAACAGAAAGAGGCTTTTGTTTGCATTGATGGCACATGTGGTGTCTATCAAGAATTAATTGTCTGGAACATACTGATCAGAAATGAAATGAGGGCTGCATATGTAGTAGTCATATCAGACCATGGCACAGACCAATTTGGTCTTTTTAAAAATCTTATTAGTGTGGATCTTTAGCACAGCAGTTAAGGTGCTGCTTGGGACTCCCACATCCCACATCTGAATGTCTGAGTGCTGATGTGCTTCCAATTCCAGCTTCCCTCTAACGTGTACCAGGTAGCAGCATGTATTAGCTCAAGTACTTGGGTGCCTGCCACCATGTGGAAGACCTGGCTTGAGGTCTGGCTCCTGGTTTCAGCCTGGCCCTGCCTTGGCCTTTCCAAGCATTTGGGTAGTGAACCAGTAGGTGGAAGATCTCTTTCTGTCTCTCTCTGTTTCTCCTCATTTCAAATAAAAATAAATAACATTTAGGCCGGCGCCGTGGCTCAATAGGCTAATCCTCCACCTTGCGGCGCCGGCACACCGGGTTCTAGTCCCGGTCGGGGCACCGGATTCTGTCCCGGTTGCCCCTCTTCCAGGCCAGCTCTCTGCTATGGCCAGGGAGTGCAGTGGAGGATGGCCCAGGTGCTTGGGCCCTGCACCCCATGGGAAACCAGGAAAAGCACCTGGATCCTGGCTCCTGCCATCGGATCAGCGCGGTGCGCCGGCTGCAGCGGCGGCCATTGGAGGGTGAACCAACGGCAAAGGAAGACCTTTCTCTCTCTGTCTCTCTCTCTCACTGTCCACTCTGCCTGTCAAAAATAAAAAAAAAAAATAAATAAATAAATAAAAATAAAAAAAAAATAAAAATAAAAATAAAAAAAAATAAATAACATTTAAAAAAAATAGTAATACTTAAAGAATTTAATTCAAGTATGCCCTTCTCTCTGATAATATATGAAGGTGTCTGAAACTTTTCTCACAAAAGCATATGCAAAGAAGTCTCAAATTACCGTTTGCAAGTTTTTAATGAAAAAGAGCTGGTGATTTCTATATTGTTTCTTGAGTACTTGCTTTTTATATTTCATCCATATGGATGTTTTGTGACTACATGTATGTTTCATACATGTTTTATTCATTGAAACACAGTGTTTTGTACATATTTCTTCACTTAAATGTTACTTTTTTGTTTTTATGTAAGTAACACATGCACATAAACCTGTGGTTCTCAATTTTTCCTGTGCATCAGCAACATGCAGAGCCCTTGTGGCTGGACCCCGTTTCCTATGATTCACTCGCCCTGGGCTGAGCCTTAGCTGTCAGTGTTTTTTGGAGACTGCTTCCAGCGAGCTCTCAGGGGTAGAGACATGTGGGCAGGATGTTCCTCGAGGTTGTCTGAAACCAGTTGTCTCCTGCTCTCCTGCCTGCCCTTCTTTGCCTCTTCCCAGCAGCCAAAACTTCCATGCTTGTTTGCTGATTGTTTTGATTTTTACTTTGATGTGTATCCACCATTTTTCTAAATAATATGCTAGGATTGATAGTTCTTGATTCATCAGTTTTCGGCATTATGAGTTGATTTCCTGCTATGAAAGAGAGGTGCAGCTCTATTTCCTTTTCCCATTCTCCACTCAAGTTTGTATCCTTTCCATACTTCTATCTACACAATAGATGATTTTGGTAAAGATAATATTATCCATATAATCTTAACTGAATATCTGTGCTTATGTTATTATAACTGTAAAACGCTTATAGGAACTTAGCTACCAGTAAACTCTGATTACTTGTCCTTTCATATGCAATTTGCACTTTTCCTGAAATAACTACTTCTCCGTCCGTGTTATTTTTCTGAACTTATCAGCAGCCCTACCCAGCCTCTCATGAATTGTCTGAATCTTCTTCCAGCTCGCCTAGACAGCTGGTCTCTTAGTTAGTTTGTCTTTGAGGTGAGTTGTCTGCGGGGTAGAGCACCTGGCCTGGTGCCCTTCCCTGGTGCTACACAGCCCTCATTGCAGAATCTCCCTCATTCTTATCCTGGCGGCTCTGCTGTATTGGCTACTCTGCTCCAGAATCTGGTGTTGTCTTCTCTCTGGCTTCACCGTCTTATTTTGGCACAGCGTCTTCCTGAGAAAGGTGACTGTGATCTAAATAGCTTCTGCAGGTGTCTCTCATTTACTCTCATATTTTAATGATGGCTTTGGTACAGGTTAGAAATTATTTCCCTTCTAAACTTGGAAGACTGGTGCAATGTTTTCCAGCATCCAGTATTTCTTTATATACAGACATATACCTATTATACACACATATACCTGTATCACACATTTATAATTATCTTGCTTTTTATCTTTGAGAATATCGGTGATCATTTAAAAATCCTTCTCCCTGCCTGCTGTCTATTTTCTTCTGCATTGATTTGTTTCTTTTTGGGGTTGCCTGTATCTATCTATTTATCTATCTATCTCTCTCTCCCTCCCTCCCTCCCTCCCTCCCTCCCTCCCTCCCTTCTTTCCTTCCTTCCAAGATTTACTTGTTGGAGGGGCCAGTGCTGTGGCACAGCAGGTAAAGCTGCCGCCTGCAGTGCCAGCATCCCATATGGGCAAAAGTTCTAGTCCTGACTGCTCCACTTCCAATTTGGCTCTCTGCTATGGCCTGGGAAAACAGTAGAAGATGGTCCAAGTACTTGGGTCCCTGCACCCATGTGGGAGACCTGGAAGAAGCTCCTGTCTCCTGGCTTCAGATCGGTGCAGCTCAGGCCATTGTGGCCATCTGGGGAGTGAACCAGCAGATGGAAGACCTCTCTCTCTCTTCCTCTCCTTCTCTCTCTATGTAACTCTGACTTTCAACTAAATAAATGAACCTTTAAAGAAAAAAAGATTTAGTTGTTGGAAAGGCAGAGTTAGAGGGAGAAGGAGGACTGAGAAAGATCAATTTTCTATCTTCTGGTTCACTCCCCACGTGGCTGCAATGACTAGGGCTCCACCAGGCAGAAGCCAGGTACCTGGAACTCCACCCCGTCTCCCCCAGATGTGGGCGGGGACCAAGCACTAGGGCCATCTTGTACTCCCTGCCCAGGTGCATTAGCAGAGAGCTCGATCGGAAGTGGGCAGAGAACTGCTATGGGATGCCAGCGGTCTGTGCCTTTCGTGTTCGTGACTTTCCTCAGTATTGTCATCCTTACTTGTCTTTGCCATTTCAGAATGCAGTCTAGCAAACAGGTTGAAAACAACAAGGGTGTAGCCAGGCCTTGTCTCATTCAAACCAGGTAATTCATGTCAGTATTATAACATGGGCTGTCACATTTACCAGATAAAATATAACTATTCTGACTGGAATGTAATTGTTACCAACATGTCGTCTCTTTCTGAAATGTGTGTGTGTTTATATGTATATACATATACGTATACATATATGTATGTTTATATAAGATTTATTTATTTATTGGGAAGATAGAGTTACAGAGAGAAGAGGCAGAGAGAGATCTTCCATCTGCTGATTCACTCTCCAAATGGCCACAGCTGGCAGGGCTGGGCCAACCAAAGCCAGGAACCAGGAGTTTCATCTGGGTCTCTCACATGAGAGCAGGGACCCAAGCACTTGGGCCATCTTCTGCTGCTTTCGTAGCCCCTATATGCATATATCTTTGTTACCTGTGTCTCTTATGTTGGTTGATTAATTGAAGGCCCTGTTGTCCTTCCTTCATGCTTAAAGAAACTTTCCCTTTGGATGTTCAGTATCTCACCGATGTTCCCAGAACCAGTCTGCTTCATTGCTTCATTTGCACACTAGTCTGAACCCTGTTTTGGAGGAGAGTGATTGAACTACTCCCGAGAGCTGTGTGACAGGAGTGGCCTCTATGTGACTCTTAGATTTCCTTTGAGATAAACCAGGCAAGTTGATTGGCCTTACCTTTAGTAATGTAATAGTAGTGAAAGTTAAAAAAAAATAAATGCCCTTGATTCAGCTGTCTTTTCCTTGGAAGCAAATCCTTTTGAGCACTTAAATATTTATAGCAGCTGGATCCCTGCCAGTGAACATGACTTCCATGTTTGTAAAAACAGGCATATTTATGTAAACAGCCTCTTCCTGAAGTCTGTGACGTCTGCAGATTGCTCCGTTCTATTAAAAGGTCCACAACGAGGTTCTGGTTCTGCCCATCAGCCTCACTCTCGTTCCTTTCCTTGCTGTTTTGAAAGACATTCTCTGTGCTCTTGGCATTCTGTAGTTCTATTGCGATGGTTTGGCTTAGCCCCTTGGTACTTGCCAAAGTTGGGACTTCTTAAGTTGATAAGCTAGAGTTTTTCAGTACTGCTGGGAAGTTCTCTGCCATCATCTCTTTGAATATTTTTTTAATTTTTTTTTTAATTTGACAGAATTAGACAGTGAGAGAGAGAGAGAGAGAGACAGAAAGAAAGGTCTTCCTTCTGTTGGTTCAACCCCCAAATGGCCACTACAACCGGAGCTACGCCAATCCGAAGCCAGGAGCCAGGAGCTTGCTCCTGGTCTCCCATGTGGATGCGGGGCCCAAGCACTTGGGCCATCCTCCACTGCTTTCCAGGGCCACAGCAGAGAGCTGGACTGGAAGAGGAGCAACCAGGACTAGAACCTGGCACCCATATGGGATGCTGGCGCCGCAGACAGAGAATTAACCAAGTGAGCCACGGCACTGGCCCCATCTCTTTGAATATGATTCCATCCTAGCCTCTCTCCTTCGGGAACTCTTATTAAATACGTGTGGTACACATTGCACTATGTCTTCCACATCTCCTAAGCTCGTGTCTGTATTTTCTTCCATCATTTTGTTTGTATAGTTTATTTGAACCTAGCTGTTTCTAAATTCTTGCTTCATCTTTGTCTAACTTGTTAAATTGCCAGTTGAGTTTCATGTCAGTTATGGTGTTTTTCACTTTTGTAAGTTCTGTGTGGTTCTTTTAAGAACATTCCATTGTGGATGCCAGGAGCCAGGAGCCTCTTCTAGGTCTCCCATGAGGGTGCAGGGGCCCAAGCACTTGGGCCACCTACTGCTTTCCCAGGCCATAGCAGAGAGCTGGATCAGAAGTAGAGCAGCTGGGACTGGAACTGGTGTCCATATGGGATGCTGGCATTGAGTGCTGGGGCATGCAATCCCAGCTGCTCCACTTCCGATCCACCTCCTTGTTAATGCACCCAGGAAAGCAGCAGAAGGTGGCCCAAGGACTTGAGCCCCTGCACCCATGTGGGAGACTGGAAGAAGCTCCTGGCTTTATCCTGGCCTAGACCCAGCCATTGCAGCCATTTGAAAGTGAGGCAGGAGATGGAAGATCTCCCTCTCTCCCTCCTTCCCTCCCTCCCTCCCTCCCTCCCTCTCCCTCTCCCTCTCCCTCTCCTTCTCCCTCTCCCTCTCCCTCTTCCTTTTCCTCTCCCTCTCTCCCGCACACACTGTATCTCTGCCTTTCAAATAATATTTTTTAAAAAATGTATCCCCCCTCAGCTCTTAAAAAAAGATTATTTGATTGGTAAGAGGTAAAGAGAGAGAGGGAGAGACAGAGAGAAAGAGCTCCCATCTATTGGTTTACTCCCCAAATGGTCATAGTAGATGGGACTGGATCAGGGCGAAGCCACACGCCAGAACCTTCCTCTGGGTCTCCCACATGAGTGGCAAGGACCCAAGTACTTCTTACGCCATCTGCTGCTTTCTCAGGCTCATTAGCAGTGAGCTAGATTGGAAGCTGAGCAGCAGAGACTTGAACCCGTGCTCCAATATGGAAAGTTGGCATTGCAAGCATTGGCTTAAGCAGCTGTGCCCCAATGCCAGCCCTCCTCAACACTTTTTAGGTACCTTTCTTACTTTATTTTTCTAGATAATCATGACAGGTAATTTTTATATCGGGACTACTGGTGCCATGCACTGTATGTATACACATTTAATCCTCACACAACCCAATATGGTACTTTTATTATTCTCATTTTACTGATAAGGAAAGGAAGGCACATGAAAGTTAAGTTGCTGAAGGTCATACACAGAACTAGTATATGCCAAAGTTGGGACAAACAGCATTTTGCTGTAAAGTCTGTGCTGTTAACTGTACTCTGTGCTGTGTTTTCATATGTAGTACTTTCCATCTGATGAAACTATAGAACTTATTTTGCATCTTGTGCATTTTTACCTGCTACTTTTTATTTTTTCATTTTCTTTTTTTTTCTCCAGAAACCTTTTATTTAAGGTATACAAACTTCATGCACTTCATAAATACAACTTTAAGAACATAGTGATTCTTCCCACTGTATCTGCGTTCCCATACTTCTTCCCCTCCCTCTTCTCTTCCCATTCTTGTTTTTCACTAAGATCTATTTTTAATTAACTTTTTTTTTTTTTGACAGGCAGAGTGGACAGTGAGAGAGAAAGAGAGACAGAGAGAAAGGTCTTCCTTTGCTGTTGGTTCACCCTCCAATGGCTGCCGCGGCCGGCGCATCGTGCTGATCTGAAGGCAGGAGCCAGGTACTTATCCTGGTCTCCCATGTGGGTGCAGGGCCCAAGTACTTGGGCCATTCTCCACTGCACTCCCGGGCCACAGCAGAGAGCTGGCCTGAAAGAGGGGCAACCAGGACAGAATCCGGTGCCCCGACCGGGACTAGAACCCGGTGTGCCGGTGCCACAAGGTGGAGGATTAGCCTATTGAGCCACGTATAAAGTATAAACTTTATACTCATGAGATTAACTCTATACTAAGTAAAGAGTTCAACAGATAGTATGAGGAAAAAAACTTCCCCTCAACAGTCAAGGCAAGGGCTGTTCAACATCATTGCATCTTAAAGTGTCAATTTCACTTCTATAGTTTACCTTTAGTGTTCTATTAGTTACCATAGATCAGGGAGAATATGTGACATTGTCCTTTTGGGACTGGCTTATTTCACTAAGTATGATGTTTTCCAATTTCATCCATTTTGTTACAAACAACAGGATTTCATTTTTTTTTACCACTGTTTAGTAATTCATGGTGTACATATCCCATAATTTTTTTATCCAGTCTTCATTGACAAGCATTTGGGTTGATTTCTTATCTATTGTGAATTGAACTGCAATAAACATGGGGGTACAGATAACTCTTTTAGATGCTTATTTCATTTCCCTTGGGTTAATTCCTAGGAGTGGAAAGGCTGGGTCATTTGGTGGGTCTATATTCAAATTTCTGAGGTGTCTCCATACTGTCCTCCATAGTGGCTGCACCAGTTTATATTCCCACCAACAGTGGATTTGGGTGCCTTTTTCCCCACATCTTTGCCAGCATTTGTTATTTGTTGGTTTCTGTATGAGAGCCATTCTAACTGGGGTGAGGTGAAACCTCATTGTGGCTTTGATTTGAAATCCTTTGCCCGTTTCTTCACTGAGTTGTTTGTTTTGTTGTTGTTGAGTTTGAGTTCTTTATATATTTTGGTTATTAATCCTTTATCAGTTGCATAGTTTGCAAATAATTTCTCCCATTCTGTCTGTTACCTCTGCCCTTTGCTGAGTGTTTGTTTTGTAGTGCAGAAGCTTCTCAATTCGTTGTAATCCCATTTGTCAATTTTGGCTTTGATTGCCTGTGCCTCTAGGGTCTTTTCCAAGAACTGTTTGCCTGTGCCAATGTCTTGCAGTTTCCCCAATGTTCCCTAATAATTTGATAGTATGGGTCGTATATTTAGGTCTTAGATCCATGTTGAGTAGATTTTTGTGTAAAGTGTAAGGGAAGGGTCTTGCTTCACACTTGTGCTGCCTGAGTATATCCTTGGATTCACTGAGCCTTTTTCCTTCTCTGTAAAATAGCTTGTGGGGTCAGGCACTGTGGCACAGCAGGGTAAGCTGCTGCCAGGGACGTCTGCATCCTGTATCAGAGTGCCTGGTTCAACTCAGCTGTTCTCTGCTTCAGATCCAGCTTCCTGCTAATGCTCCTGGGAGGCAGTGAATGATGCCCAAGTACCTGGGTTCCTGCTACCCATATGGGAGACCAAATGGAGTTCCTGGCTTCAGCCTGGCCTAACCCTGGCTGCTGTGAGCATTTAGGGAGTGAACCAGCAAATGGAAGAAGTCTCTGCCACTCTGCTTTCAGATAAATAAGTAAACTTTTTAAAAATAATAATAATAATAATAAAATAGGTTACCAGTAGTGATATTTATAAGATTGTTATGATTATAGGTTAGGAGCTAAGAAGCCTATCAGAAACCAGATAGTATTCAGTAATTGGTAGGAATGACTATAAAATGACAGTATTTCTAAAAATAAAATAGCACACACACACACACACACACACACACTAAAAACACACACAACTCTACCCTGATTAGCTTGGTAGTATATGGTAAAAAAAAATCTAAATAAAATACTAGTAAATAGAAATAGACTTATTATCAGAATATCTGCCAAAAGAGTATCTGAATCATGCATTAAAGCTAAATATATGAAAATTAAGCAATATTAATATTGTGACATAAGGATAAATAAAACTCACTGCGTATCTGTAGTCATTTTGTAAAATGTAATAAAATTCAGTGTCTGTTCTTAACTAGAACACCAAATTCTGAGACGAACTTCTGTATTTAATACCCAACTTTATACTTAGGAACACTGATAGTATTTGCAATGAAACTTGGCAAGAAAAAAAGCAATACTTGCTATTATTGTGATAGAAACTTGTTTTGGGCCGGCGCCGCGGCTCACTAGGCTAATCCTCCACCTTGCGGCACCAGCACACCAGGTTCTAGTCCAGGTCAGGGCACCGGAGTCTGTCCCGGTTGCCCTTCTTCCAGGCCAGCTCTCTGCTGTGGCCCGGGAGTGCAGTGGAGGATGGCCCGAGTACTTGTGCCCTGCACCCCATGGGAGACCAGTATAAGTACCTGGCTCGTGCCATTGGATCAGCGCGGTGCGCTGGCTGCAGCGCACCAGCCGCGGCAGCCATTGGAGGGTGAACCAACAGCAAAGGAAGACCTTTCTCTCTGTCTCTCTCTCACTGTCCACTTTACCTGTCAAAAAAAAAACACACACACACACACACACACACACACTTGTTTTGGTCTTGACAAGAGTTCTATAACATTCTTAAAATAAAACAGTAACAAAAGTTGTTCAGACTTCTGAAAGGAGAAACAAAACAGGAATAATAGATACAAATTTCAGAAAGCGAGAAAAAAATCATTAGTTGTAGATAGTGTGATTTATATTTAGAAAATCCAAAGGAATCACTCCTCCCCCCAAAAAAAACCCAACTATTTGTAACTATCTAGCGTAACTATCCATTCAGCAAAATGGTTAGATATGATTTCTAGTCCTGGCTGCCATGCTTGTAATCCAGCTTCTGATCCAGTTTCCTGCCAATACACCTGGGAAGGCAGCGGGAGGTGGCCCAAATACTTGAACCTCTGCCACCCAAGTAGGAGACCCAAAATAATTCCCAGGTCCATTGATTTGCTGAAAGACCCACAGGACATAGCATATGGTCATACTGCTATGACTTACTACAGTAAAAGGAGTTGGAGCGAAATGAGCAAAAGAGAAAGGTCCCTGGATGAAGTAGAGAAAAAAACCAGGTGCAAACTCATGAGGGTCCTGTCGCGGTCATCCTGTCCCAGAGTCCACAAGATGCACTTTATCCCCCAGCCGTGAGCTGTGATAACACGGATTATATTGTCTGCCAGGGACACTTGTTAGGAACTCAGTGTCCAGGGTTTTTATTGGGAACTGGTCATGTGGGTGCTCTACCAGGCTCACATCAAAATGTCAGCCTCCTAGAAGGAAAACAGAGGTTCAGCCTACGCCATCTGGACTGCACAGTCTAGGCAAGGTGAACCTCTCCTGCCAATTCTGCTAATCGTGTGACCCCTCCCCTCAGCTAAGTGTTCAGAAGCCGACCAATGGTCAGCTACTAAGCAAACCTTTCAAAGCCTGTGCCTACTGTGCTGACTCTTCTCTACACAGTATTTAAAAAATAAGTCTGGGGTGGCCATCGTGGCACAGTGGGTTTAAGCTACTATTTGGGATACCCGCATTCCCCGTGTGTGGTTTGTGAACCAGCTACTCCACTCCCAATACAGCTTCCTGCAAATGCATTCTGGGAGGCAGCAGATGATGGCTCAAAAGTCTGGACTCCTGCCACCCACATGGGAGAACAGGATGGAGTTACTGGCTCCTGGCTTCTACCTGGCCCAGCTCTGCTGTTGCAAGCATTTGGTGAAGAGCCAGCAAATGGAAGATTTCTTTCTGTCTCTGCCTTTCAATTAGATGAAAATAAAGTTGTTTTGTTTTTTAAAAAAAAAAAAACAGAAAGAAGTCAGAAGAAAGTGGTTGGCTAGCTAGGAAAGCAGAGGAAAAGGAGAGCTTGGGAAATCAATGTTCTTTTTTAGAACTATCTGAAAATGCTCCAGATCCCAAACTGTCACTATTCAAAAGTTTTGGATTTCAGAGCATTTCAGATTTTTACAGTAGGGAGGCTTCACCTATATATATAGATTTTTTAAAGATTTTATTTATTTATTTGAAAGTTAAAGTTACACAGAGAGAGAAGGAGAGGCAGAGAGAGAGGTCTTCCATCCACTGGTTCACTCCCCAATTGGCCACAGCGACCAGAGCTGCGCCGATCCGAAGGCAGGAACCAGGAGCTTCTTCCAGGTCTCCCACGCAGGTGCAGAGGCCCTAGGACTTGGGCCATCTTCCACTGCTTTTCTAGGCCATAGCAGAGAGCTGGACTGGAAGTGGAACAGCCAGGACTCAAACTGGCACCCATATGAGATGCCGGCACTGTAGGCGGCGGCTTTACCCGCTACATCACAGTGATGGACCTGCTTAACCTATATTGTGAAATCTCTTCTCACCCATCTCTTCCTGTCAGGAATCACTATTGACTGTTTCTTGTTTATCCTTCAAGGCATTATAACAAATGCATATATAAAACAAAACATATATATAGTTGTTAGTTTTCTTAGCTATGTAAATGATGGTAGCATCCTGTGTACACTTCTGTATTGTCTTGCATTTAATAAGAAATAAGATCTTTCATATCATTTTTATAAAGAACTTTTTTTAAGTATTTATTTATTTATTATTTCAAAGAGTGACAGAGAAAGAGACACAGAGAGGGAGAAAAGATCTTCCATCCACTGGTTCATTTCCCAGATACATGCAACAGCCGTGGCAGAAGCCAGAAGCCGGGAACTCTTCCAGATGTCTCACATTAGTGGTAGCAAACAAAGTACTTTGACCATCACTTGCTGCCTCCCATGCACATTAACAGGAAGCTGGACTGGAAGCGAAGGTGGGACTAACCCCAGACACTCCCGTGTGGAGTGCAAGCTCCCTCACTGCACTGCGATAGCCAAACCCAAGAACTCATTTCTTTCTCATAGCTGCATATTTCACTGTATTTTCGAATGGTTATTCAGTTGTTTTCAATCCTTCACTATTGCTAACAGTGCTTCAAGGAACAACTGAATTTTTGTTATTTTTTGGGTTAGAGAGTGTTATGTGCAGGCAGCGTTCCCAGTTTTGGAAGTTCTGTGTTAATCACATGTGCATTTGAATTTAATGGATACAACCAAATTGTTTTCTAATATGTTTGTACTAAGTTATATTCCTGCCGTCTACCTTTGAGTGTGTGTGTCCCACATTCTTGCCAACAGTGTACAGTCTTAAACTTCTGGAATTGTTTCTTAACTGACAGGTAAAAAAGCAGTATTTTCAGTATAGCCTTGATTTTTCTCTTAATATCTGTAAGGTTGATCATCTTTTCATATATGTGAACCATTTATCTTTCTTTACTGTGAGTTCTGTTATCTTCCACCCCCTTTTCTATTGGGCCAGTAGGTTGTTTTCTTATGTGTGTGGAGAAACTCTTTATATATTGAGGTTAATCTTTTAGAATGTGAGTTTCACATTGTCTTCAGTTCATCATTGTATTTTTTTTTTTTAAGATTTATTTATTGAAAGGTGGAGTTACAGAGAGAGGCGGAGAGACAGAGAAGGAGAGAGATCTCCCATCTGCCAGTTTACTCCCTAAATGGCTGCAACAGCTGGGGCTGGGCCAGGCTGAAGCCAAGAGCCAGGAACTTCATCTGGGTCTTCCATGTGGGTGCAGGGGCCCAAGTACTTGAACCATTTTCCACTGCTTTCTTGGGCGCATTAAAGGGAGCTGGATTAGAAGTGAAGCAGCCAGGACTTGAACTGGTGCTCAGATGGGATACCAGTGTCACAGGTGGCAGCTTCACCCCTACTGTGCCACAATGTCAGCCCCATCATTTGGGTTTTTTGATTAGTTTAAGCTGTATTTCACTATGCACAGGCTTTTGACTTGTATATAATAACTAGGTTTATTAATCTTAGTTCATCATAATAGGAAGATCTTCCAGGTCTCTTACTATATTTTTTTTACCACTTTTATTTAATTTTCTACATTTAAATCTTTGCTGTATTTGGAATTTATCTTAGTATATGGGGGTGGGAGATGAGGAGAACCACCTTTTTTTCTAGATGGCTATCCAATTTTCCTGACCAATTTGAGTTTTTACCTTTATCATATATACAGAAGTCCTAAATGTTTGGGGGTCTAATTCTGGATTATTGATTCTAATCCACCCTTGAATCAGTGCCATGTATTTTTAATTACTGAGGCTTTAAAGTGTATTATAATATCTGATGAGTCTAGTTCTCCATCTTTGCTTTTCTTAGAGTCTTCCTGGATAATTAATTTTCCTACATGAACCTGAGATTTACCTTTTGTAGTTGTAGGGGGAAAAAAGATCTGTGGTTATTTTTGTTGAGATTGATTCAAACTTTAATAGATTGGTATAATGACATTTTAGAATGGATTCATCTCTAAGAACATAATATCTCTTTCCATTTGTTCAAGTCTTCATCTTTGTCATTCAGGAGTATGTTATAGTTATTTTTTTCATTTCTTATTAAATTTACTTCCAGGAGTGTTATCTTTCTTGTTGTTTTAACAAACAATTTATGATTTTACTTCTCATGTTGATCTACCCTTAGAGAAAGGATAGCCTTAATTATGCAGAGTTGTAGTTTGAATGTTAGTGCAATTTTCATTAAATTAAATTAACACCTTGACATTACAGTTTTATGCATCATTCTATCTGAACAGTTGCAATGAGCCACACTAAGAGATGGATCCATTCTTCACCTGCCTGGAAATCACTTTGGGCACCTTGGAGGCTGAGAGCCTGATCCTAGATCTTGGAACATTTGCTCTTTCGCACTAGTATGCCTTGCCCACTGGAAGAGTCTGTGGAGACAGCGACATGATTTCTCCCTGCAGCAACATATAGATGCCCTTATTTGAAAAATCAGTTGATCACTTACTTTATTGTTTTGACTGAAAACCTTTAAGAGAGCCTACGAGGCATGGTAATTGTATATGAATGGCAGTCTCCAACTCTTACTGATGTTTCTGTATCTACTCTTGAATTAACGGGCCCAGTCATTATGCAAATGATGTGCTTTGGAAAATTTCTAAGAAACGGTTTTTGGTAGGTCTTTAATGCCAGTTTTAAATTCTTGTATATTACAGAACTTCACAAACTTGTTTGGACAGCCCCTAGTGTGCTTGCTTTCTCCTACAGCATATCCAAAAGCTTTACAAGGTATGTTCCCTCATTACCTGGTGTCCTCATAGGTCGCTAATAACCACTGTCTACATTTTGAATAATACTGATCTTTGTTTTTCCTCCCATAATGATCACATGTGAGTTTTTGATGTTTAATGTGGCAGGTGTCAAAATGAAAAACACCCTGAAGCCTTCACAATAACTGGAGTTCTTTCATTCGGTGCTGTTAAGCTTTGAGATAATTTGCCCCTGAGAAAGATGGTCTTGTTCCTTGCTATTGATCTCCTGATTTATATACTTTGAAATTTGTTTTATAGTTGTTTTTTTGGCTGAATTGCCACGGCCATGTAATGTAGATTTACTAGATTTTTTATTTTTTTGACAGGCAGAGTTAGACAGTGAGAGAGAGAGACAGAGAGAAAGGCCTTCCTTCCATTGGTTCAACCCCAAATGGCCGCTACGGCCAGTACGCTGCGCTGATCCAAAGTCAGGAGCCAGGTGCTTCCTCCTAGTCTCCCGTGCGGGTGCAGGGCCCAAGCACTTGGGCCATCCTCCACTGCCTTCCCAGGCCACAGCAGACAGCTGGACTGGAAGAGGAGCAACCGGGACAGAATCCGGCGCCCCAACCAGGACTAGAACCCGGGGTGCCAGCGCCGCAGGCAGAGGATTAGCCTAGTGAGCCGCGGCAACGGCCGATTTACTAGATCTTTTGATTATATAGTATAGGCACCTTCTAAGACCAGAAGATGACTGGTCTAGAAAACTTCTCAGCTTGAGTATAAGAGTTAGGATATCCTAACTGGCACAACTTAAAGAGTTTCTTTTATTCACGTTCTACTTGTACTTCTTGCATAAAAGAACCTCTTCTATGGTTTGCCTGCCAGACAGGTTAGTGTTTTGGCCACTTCTCCAATGGCTGAGAATTAAAATTTTGTCCTCAGTGGATTGTCCTTCAAGGTGACACACACCATTGAGCTCCCCGCCATTTAGTAGGTGAAATACTAAATAAGCCGTAGTGCCGTCTTAGCAGTCCTTGTCACTGTCTCACTATCTCCCTGACTGGATAGTGCTGATGTCTGTGGGAGACGGCACTTTACTGCCGCTTACCAGCCAGAAGCCCGTCTGCTGACATAGCTTGACACAGGAAGTAAATGCCTGAGAGAAGCTGGAGATTCTCCCGTTGTTTGAAGGTAAGTTCTCCTGTTTCCCAGGGAGAAACATGGAGAAATAGTAAGTTCACAGAGCTAAGAGTCAAATTACTAAGGGATAGAACTTACCTTCAAAACAATGGCAAATCCTCCTGTTTTGAGATTTTGTTATCCTGCTAGCTTTTCTGGCGCAGTACAACCCCTTCCAGTTTTTTAAGAGTACTTTTTGCTACCAGTCTGTTCTATCTTAATGGAGCTGTACTTAAAATTATGTGGTCAAATGGTTAATACCAAGATTATTTGGTCTGAAGATTGTTTCGAGGAGAAAAGCACAGACTTTGGCGGTAACTGGTTGAACTGAACCCTGGTTTAGCCACTTACTAGCTTTTTGACCTTGGGAAATTACTCAGCCAGTCTGTCAGCTTCTTCATCTATCCAATCGAAATAATAATATTACCTACCTGATACAATAATGGTAGGTACACCGTAAGTACTCAATATGTGCTATCATTGTTTCACTTTGTTTTGCTTTTAAAGATTTACTTTATTTATTTGAAAGGCAGAGTTAGAGAGAAGGAGAGACAGAGAGAGAAAGATCTTCTATTTGCTGGTTTACTTCATATAGCCACAACGGCCAGAGCTCAGTCAGGCCAAATCCAGGAGCCTGGAACTCTATACCCGACTTCCACGTGGGTGGCAGGGCCTCAAGCACTTAGGTTATCTTTCGCTTCTTTCCCAGGCACAGTAGCAGGCAGCTGTATCGGAAGTAAACAGCCGAGACTCATGTGGGATGCCAGAGTTGTAGGTGGCAGCCTAACCCACTGTGCCCAGTGCCAGCCCGGCTATCCTTGTTTTTAATATGCTTAGTTGTAGTATAGTTCCTTAACATTTTTTGGTTCAGTATCCGATCTTTGTGCTATAAAACATAGATCTATACTACCTTAAATGAATTGTTTAATTATATAAGCAGATGGGAAATTCTTTTGTGCTAAACATTTTGGATTTATTCAAATAGGCATTATTGCTATTCACCTCTGCAAAAGGGATTGACCCTCTATCTGGTCAGAAGAACTAATTGGAATGCCCGACAAGCTTCTTGCACATCTGGTACCTAGTGCCTGTTTTTCTCTCATTAGCCAGGAGTTACTTCATTCAATTAACAAACATTTACTCAACACTTGTTTTGTCAAGTATTATGCTAGATGCCGGAGCTAGGCACTCTGCCCTGACAGTTCTGTTCCTCACGCATCCTCCTGTCTCCAGGGAGACAGAGACAGCCTAGCAGCCACTTCCTGCAGTGCTGTCCATGTCTCCTAGGCAGAGGTACACAAACACTACTAGGAACTCCTGACCGGCAGGGAGGGTGAAGGAAGGGGCCAGGACAACATCTAAAGTGGACGTTAAGGACATTTAGGATTAGATGGGAGAGGGGGAAAGCCTGAACAAGAGATTCCAGCAGAGAAATTGCACCTGCTATGAGCCTGAGGTAAGAGAGTTCTTGGAACATTTACAGCAATTAAAGTAGTTCCTTCTGGCCAAAGAGTAGAGTTTAGAATTGTGGCCTAAAGTGATAACACCCCTTTAAGATTTGTTAAGCTGTTTAAGTAGAGACTAATGGGAAAACAGCAAAAGATTTTTGAATCAATGAGTAACATGGAAACTCTCCACTTAACCCGTGGAGAATGAATTAGAAAGGGCATCGATTGGAAATAAGGAAATGGGGGGAGCCAGAGCTAGGGGAATGGCTGAGTAGCTGGCTTCCAAAGACACTGAGCCCATAGACCAACAGGACTGGCAGTGCACTGGGTGTGGGAGAGGAAGGCAGTAGGAATAGACTTCCAGATCTCTGACTGCGTTACTGGTAGAAATAGTGATATTTGAAGAGAAGTGTGTTTTTAGAGAACAAAAGGGAAAGAATTTGCTTTCAACTGTTGACATTCTGAGTTTGAGGCCCTGCTAAGAGTTAGACTGAGTGCAGTAACTTAAGTTGTCTGGTGGAACCTCCATTTAAAAAGTAAAAAGAAAGAGGTGAAATGGGTGTTAACAGCATGTCTTTGCATATTAAGGCTTGGAAATCTGGTGTGTATTTACAGTGGGCTGCAGTCACATTCTAAATATTCACTAGCTACTGTGGGATAGTACAATGCTAGACCTAAGGAATTTGGTCTAGGCTACAGATAGAGCATTAGGAATCAGTTATTTTTAAGTTTGCCTAGCAGAAAGTGACATTCTGGGTGGATTTTAAAGTTTAATGCAGAATTTGTTTTGTTGCATTATGATTTAATGATATAGGTCTTAACTCTCTACCTCAATCAGTGTATTAAATGTTCCTCATATGTATCTCTTCTGTAAAACTGTTGTCTATATATATAAAACGTGTTTGTTATTACAGATCAATCTCAACGAGGTAGCCTCTTCACTCTCTTTTTGAACAATCCTCTAATGGCCTTCCTATTTGTCTCTGGATTGTCAAGCATGCGTAGAGGCCTGTGGGAAAAGTGTCAAGAATATCTTCGAAAAATCAACCGCGATATTGCACAGCTACTGACACATTCACGTTCAATAGGTACCCTACTAATCTAACTGCACACTTACCAGATGTATTAGAATGGCTTATAATCGTTGCTTATTTTAAGTTGTTTGGCCTTGTGAAGGTGTTAATCCCAGGCAGGGGAGTCGAGAGGCTTTCCTGCAGTCTCCTTCCCCCTCTGAGTTGTTACTTCCGTGCAAGCAGCCTTTTACTGTCACCTTTCTCCTCTTTGCAGATCAGGCATTCCTCCAGTTTTTTGGAGATGAATTTCTTCGCTTGCTTCTCACAAGATTTATCTTTTGTTCAGCTACCATGCGGATGCACAAGATTTTTCGGGTAGGCAGAGAATACTTTTAAAGACAAATTTTACCATTTTGGTTATTTAAGAATCATGTATTGTATTTTAATTATGTTGAAGTTTGAATAGATCCAGAGTAATGCTTGCAAATCAATGTGTCTGGTGAAAAGATGGCATAAGGAACACTCTGAGGACCTGCATCCTACTCAAGAAGTGGTCCACTGTCACTACTGCGGTCCTCTCAGCTCCAGCTGTCATCCTCAACTTTATGTTTATCTCTTGTGAATAGTTTCGCCACACCTGTTTGAATTTCTACACTGCACATTGATGGATCCACATTGCTTTTTTTCAGTCAGTATGATATTCCTGAGACGAAGCTCTGACTATATGAGGCGTTGTTTGACCATACATCACAAATTATCTGCTCCACTGATAATGGACACTTGGGTTGTTGCTGGTGTTTTATTATTCTGTAAATGATGCCACTGTGAAATTCTTGTATCAATTTCCTGATGGTCATATGAAAGATTTTCTCTGGAGAAATATGCCTAATACTGGGATTGCAAGGCCAAAGGGAGTAAGCATCTTCAACTTGAGTACCTAATGCCAACCTGTATTCCAAAGTGGCCACACCAGCCGACACTCAAGCTAGCAGTGTCTGAGAGTTGCCATTTCCCCAGTCGTTCCTTACAATGGTGCAGTCATGGTTCATATTTTCTATGAATCTGGCATTGTAAAGTGGTAAATCATTGTGGTTTTTATTTTCATTCCAGATTGCTCTTGAGGTTGGACAACTTCTGTGTGTTATTCTGTGTTCTCCTTTGTGGAGTGTTTTCAAGTTTTTTGCTTGACTTAATAGTACATTTTGTAGGACTGGCACTGTGGCATAGCAGGTAAAGCCATCACCTGCAGTGCCAGCATTTCATATGGACGCTGGTTTGAGTCCCGGCTGCTCTACTTCCAATCCAGCTCTCTGCTGTGGCCTGGGAAAGCAGTAAAATGTGGCCCAAGTCCATAGGCCCCTGCATCTGCATGGGAGATCTGGAGGAAGCTCCTGGCTCCTGGCTCCGGATCAGCACAGCTCCAGCCTTTGCGGCCAATTGGGGAGTGAACCAGTGGATAGAACACCTCTCTCTCCCTCTCTCTCTTTTACTCTCTGCCTCTCCTCTCTCTTTGTAACTCTGACTTTCAAATAAATAAATAAATCCTTTTTTTTAAAAAAAAGTATATTTTGCTATTTTTATTTCTTTCTGTATATTGATCATAGTGTAGCAATGTATTTCATTTTATAAGAAACTGCAATCTTTTTTCAGAGCGGTTGTACCATTTTTGACTCCTCCGAACAGAGTCTGAAAGTTGCTTTGCATCCTTGTTGGCACTTGATATTGTCAGACTTTAATTATGACCATTTTCTTGGATATGTAAGTGTACCTGATGGTTTCAACTTGCATTTCATGGTTCAGTAATGATATTGACCATTTTTCATGTGCTTATTGGCTATATTTTATATCATTTTGTGGCTTGCCTTTATATTTTCTTTTAAAGAAATATTTTTTATTTTTTATTTTTTTTTGACAGGCAGAGTGGACAGTGAGAGAGAGAGAGAGACAGAGAGAAAGGTCTTCCTTTTGTCGTTGGTTCACCCTCCAATGGCTGCCGCAGCCGGCGCGCTGTGGCCGGCGTACCACGCTGATCCGATGGCAGGAGCCAGGTACTTATCCTGGTCTCCCATGGGGTGCAGAGCCCAAGCACCTGGGCCATCCTCCACTGCACTCCCTGGCCACAGCAGAGAGCTGGCCTGGAAGAGAGGCAACCGGGACAGAATCCGGCACCCCGACCGGGACTAGAACCCAGTGTGCCGGCGCCGCAAGACGGAGGATTAGCCTAGTGAGCCGCGGCGCCGGCCCCTCAACAGTTTTTTGATTTCTCTTTTGATTCCTTCTGTGAGCCACTGTTCATTCAGGAGCAGGCTGTTCAGTCTCCATGTGTTTGCATGTGATCTAGAGACTCTCAGGTTGTTGATCTCCAGCTTCATTCCATTGTGGTCAGAGAAGATTCATGGTATGATTTCGATTCCTTTGAATTTGCTGAGGCTTGCTTTATGGCCTGGCCTGAGGTCTATCCTAGAGAAAGTTCTATGCACTGGTGAGAAGAAGGTGTATTCTGCAATTGTAGGATGAAAAGGTCCATTCGGTCTATAGTGTAGATTAACTGTTGTTTCCTTGCTGATTTTCTGTCTGGTTGATCTGTCCATTGCTGAAAGTGGGGTAGTGAAATCCCCCATTACTATTGTATGGGAGTCTGTGTCCGCTTTAGATCCATTAACATTTCTTTTAAATAGCCAGGTGCCCTGTAATTAGGTGCATATACATTTATTATAGTCACATCTTCCTGTGGAATCGATATCTTAATCATTGCATAGTGCCCTTCTTTGTCTCTTTTAACAGTTTTTGTTTAAAGTCTGTTTTGTCTGATACTAGGATGGCTGCACCAGGTCATTTTTTGGTTTCTGTTAGCATGGAATATCTTTTTTTTTTAAGATTTATTTATTTATTTGTGAGTCAGAGTTACACAGAGAGAGGAGAAGCAGAGAGAGAGAGAGAGAGAGAGAGAGAGAGAGAGAGGTCTTCCATCCGCTGGTTTACTCCCCAATTGGCCATAACGGCTGGAGCTGTGCCGATCTGAAGCCAGGAGCCAGGAGATTCTTCCAGGTCTCCCACATCGGTGCAGGGTCCCAAGGACTTGGGCCATCTTCTACTGCTTTCCATAGCAGAGAGCTAGACAGGAAGTGGAGCAGTGGGTCTCGAACCAGCGCCCATATGGGATGCCAGCAGTTCAGGCCAGGGCGTTAACCCGCTGTGTCTCAGCGCTGGCCCCAGCATGGAATATCTTTTTCCATCCTTTCATTTTCAGTCTGTGTGCATCTTAGTTGGTGAAATGTGTTTCTTGTAGGCAGCAAATAGATGGATTTTGATTTTTTTTTCCATTAAGCCAGTCTGTGTCTTTAACTGAAGAGTTGAAGCCATTTACATTCAAAATGACTATTGATAAGTAGCAACTTGGTTCTGCCATTTTTCCATAAATATTCCTGTTGTTTACTTTGGATTTCCTTTATATATTTGCTGGGAGATTTTCTGCCTTCACCTTTCATAGTGATGACTGTGTTTCTGTGTGTAGCACATCCTTAAGCATCTTTTGTAAGGCTGATGAGTGGTGGCAAATTCTTTCAATTTCTGTTTGTTATGTCTTTATTTCACCTTCATCATAAATGAGAACTTTGCAGGGTACGGTATTCTGAGTTGACAGTTTTTTTCTCTTAAGATGTGGATTACATCTCACCAGTCTCTCCTAGCCTGTCATGTTTCTGATGAAGTCAGCTGAGAGTCTAACTTGAGATCCTCTGAAAGAAAGCTGGTATTTTTCTGGTGCATTTTATTTATTTATTTATTTATTGACAGGCAGTTAGTGAGAGAGAGGGAGTTATAGACAGTGAGAGAGAGACAGAGAGAAAAGTCTTCCTTCCATTGGTTCACTCCCCAAATGGCCGCTACGGCTGGCGCTCTGCCGATCCAAAGCCAGGAACCAGGTGCTTCCTCCTGGTCTCCCATGCGGGTGCAGGGCCCAAGCACTTGGGCCGTCCTCCACTGCCTTCCCGGGCCACAGCAGAGAGCTGGACTGAAAGAGGAGCAACCGGGACTAGCACCCGGGGTACCAGTGCCGCAGGTGGAGGATTAGCCAAGTGAGCCACGGCACCGGCCTCTGGTGCATTTTAGGATTTTCTCTTTATGTTTTACTGTGGAGAGTTTGACTACAATGTGTCATGGTGAGGATCTTTTCTGGTCATGTCTTTGAGGAGTTCTCTGTGCTTCCTGTACTTGGACATCCCTTTCTCTAATTTAGGGAAGTTTTCTATCATTTTTTCACTTAAAAGGCCTTCTCACCCATTCTGTCTTTCCACTCCTTCAGGAACTCCTAAGACCCATATGGTGGATCGTTTGATAGTATCCCATAGATCTCCAACACTGTTTAATAGTTTTCTAACTTTTTCTTGTTTTTTGGTCTGAGTATAAAATTTCCAGAGATTTGTCTTCTAACTTGGCTATTCTTTATTCTGCCTCACTGAGTCTGTTGTTAAGGCTTTCCACCGCATTTGTATTTGATCTATTGAATTCCTTATTTCCAATATTTCATTGTGATTTCTCTTTAAAGTCTCAATTTCATGGGAAAATTTTTCTTTCTTGTCATGTATGGATTTCCTTAGTTTGTGAATTTGCTTCTGATTACTTCTAAGTAACCCTATGATCAATTTTTTGAATTCTGTTTCTGGTATTTCTTCAACCTCTTCATTTTCATATTTAGTGTAGATGCGTTGTTGTGTTCCTTTGGGGTGTCTGTTGTCTTCCTTATTCTCGTTTCTTGAATTGCTGCATTTATTTTTAGGCATTTGTGGAGATACTTGGTAGTTTATATTTTGTCCTTGTGAATAGTGGGGTGTCTGCTCTGTCTGTTCACTCAGTGAATTCCCTGAGACGGGTGCAGGGTGTGGCCAGGGAGCTCTGTTTAGTGCTCCGGGACAAGGGGAGTGTCCACGGTGACTCCCAAATTGGGTGTGGTAAATCACCCAGCCCCCCCACCCCATCAGTTCTCCCAGCCAGACTCAGGGGTCTCCTCTCAGCTGGCCGCTGTGCTCGGAGCAGGCACAGCTGTTATGTATGTCCAAAATGGCACCCGCCCACTCTTGGCTAGTTACAGGACACTACTGCTGGCTGGTTGGGAAGAGAGAAGCATGCCCCGTTTTGTCCCTGTAGGTTGGCAGTATACTGCCCACCACAGGGCTCCCAGCCAGGCTCACACCAGGCTCTTCCCGCAGCTTAAATGCCCGTGGTTTGGGCCGCTGCGGTCTGGTTTTACCTCACTCTGCGAGGCTGGTGCTGAGGCTCTCGCTGCTGGGCTGCTGAATTGTGTGCGTCTACACCCTCCACACGGATCCAGTGTTCCTAATTGGAGTGAAGTTTCCTCTGCCCTTCTCTTCCTAACTCCTCCCTGAGATTGCACTCTCTCCATGTTGTTAAACTGTCTTCCCCTGGACCAGAGCAGTAAGCTCCCTCCCTATTCTGCCATCTTCTGCTCCAGTCCTTTGCATTTCTGTATGAATTTTGGCATCAATTTCACATTTTGCTTGTGATTGCATTGAATATATATAATCAATCTGTTGGGAATTGTCATTTTTATAATAGTGAATTGTACCATTAATAAATATGGTATGTATTGCCATTAATTTAGGTTGTTAGTGTCTCTCAGCAAGATATTGTAGTTTTGGCCGCGACAGCCAGAGCTGGGCTGATCCGAAGCCAGGAGCCAGAAACTTCCTCTGAGTTTCCCACTTAGGTGCAGGGGCCCAAGGACTTGGGCCATCTTCTACTACCTTCACAGGCCATAGCAGAGAGCTGGATCCGAAGTGGAGCAGCCAGCGCCGCGGCTCAATAGGCTAATCCTCCGCCTGCGCCGCCGGCACACCGGGTTCTAGTCCCAGTCGGGGTGCCTGATTCTGTCCCGGTTGCCCTTCTTCCAGGCCAGCTCTCTGCTGTGGCCCGGGAGTGCAGTGCAGGATGGCCCAAGTGCTTGGGCCCTGCACCCCATGGGAGACCAGGAGAAGCACCTGGCTCCTGCCTTTGGATCAGCACGGTGCACCGCCCGCGGCGGCCATTGGAGAGTGAACCAACCACAAAAGGAAGACCTTTCTCTCTGTCTCTCTCTCTCTCACTGTCCACTCTGCCTGTCAAAAAAAGAAAAGAAGTGGAGCAGCTAGAACTCAAACCGGTACCCATATGGGATGCCGGCACTGCAGGCAGTGGCTTTACCTGCTATGCCACAGCACCGGCCCTAATTTTGTAGTTCTTATTTTTAAGATTTATTTATGTATTTATTTGAAAGGCAGAGGCAGAGAGAGAGGTCTTCCATCCTCTGGTTCACTCCTCAAATGGCCACATGGCTAGAGCTGGGCTGATCTGAAGCCAGGAGCCAGGAGCTTCTTCCAGGTCTCCCATGCAGGTGCAGGGGCCCAACCACTTGGGCTATCTTCTACTGCTTCCCCAAGCCATGGCAGAGAGCTGGATTGGAAGTGGAGCAGCCAGAACTTGATCCGGCGCCCATATGGCATGCCAGCATTGCACTAGCTGGTAACTGCCTTATCCATTATACCACAATGCCAACCCTGATTTTGTAGTTTCTATCATAGAGGAACTATATGTGTCTTACTAAATGTATTCTAAAATATTTCATGTTTTATATTGCTTTGAAAATAAAATTATTTTTATTTCATTTTACATCATTTATAACTAAAAATAGAAATGCAATTTTAAAAACTGGCCTTGTAGGGTAGGCATTTGGTGCAGCAGTTAAAACCCTGCTTGGGATTCCTGCATCCCATTTCAGAATGCCTGGGTTCAAGGCCTGGTTCTGCCTCCATTCCAGCTGCCTGGAGAGGCAGCAGCAGCTGATGGCCTGGGTGCCTATGTTCCTGCCAATCACAAGGGAGACCCAAATTGAGATCTGGGCTCCTGGCTTTGGCCTAGTCCAGCCCTGGCTATTGCAGACATTTGGGGAGGGGAGTGAACCAGAGGATGGAAGATCTCTCTCTGTCTGCCTCTGTTTCTGTCTCTCAGCCTTTGAAATAAATTTGAAAAAAAAAATTGAAATTGACCTTATTAAATTAGTAGTTCTTTTAGCTTTTTACACATTCCTTAAGGTTCTGTGTGTACTCATACATGACCATGTCATCTTCAAACAAAGCAATTTTACTGCCTCCTTTCCAGTTTGTGTGCCTTTTGTATTTTTTTGTGCTTTATTCCAAGGCTAGATCTTCCAATCAAATGATGACTAGAAGAACTATGGGACATGGACATCCTTGTGTTCCTGATTTGGGGGGAGAATTTTTAACATTACCATAAGCTATAGTGCTAATTGTTGGTTATTTATAGATATCTTTTATCAGATTGACTGAGCTCCCTTCTCTTCATAATTTCCACAAAGCTTTTATCAGGAATCAATATGGAAAGTTGTCAAGTACTTTTTTTCTGTGACTGATTAATATATATTAATTGTGTTAATATGATGAATAGCTTTAATTGCTCTTCTGAGGCTAAATCAGCCTCACTTACCTGGGTTAAACCAGTTTTGTGCTCACACATCTTCCTTTTACATTGCTGAGTTCAGCAGGATGATATTTCATTATACACTTTTGCATCTGTTTTTATGACTGGTTTTGGAATTTAATTTTCTTTTTGTGGCATGTTTTCATGTGGTTTTGTTATCAGGGTGATATTGGCCACATTTATTGTGCTGAAATGCATATCATTATCTTCTGTTTCTGAAAAGAATGTTTTAATTTCTTACCATCTCTTCCTTGAGTGGTTGCTAGAATTCCATCAGTGAAGCCACTTACTCCTGTAGTTTTCTTTTGGGAAATTTTTAAATTATGAATCCAATTTTAAAGGGATATTTATGTTTTCTGTTTCTTCTTGCTCAGTTGCAATAATTTGTATCTTTCAAGGCATTTGCCTAATTTGTTGGTATTTGTTCATATTGCTTACAATTTTCCATTTTTAAAAAGTTTATTTATTTGAAAGGCAGAGTTGCAGAGAACTAGAGAGATACCAAGAGAGAGAGATCTTCCAGCCACTAGTTCAGTCCCCAAAAGGCTGCAGTGGCCAGGGCTGGGCCAGGCCAAACGCAGGGGCCTGGAACTCCATCCAGATTTCCAACATAAGAAGCAGGAGCTCAAGTACTTGGGCCGCCATCCAGGGCTTTCTCCCGTGCATTAGCAGGAAGTGAACAGTCAGGATTGGAGCAGTGTGGGATGCTGGCCTCAGCTTTGAGGGTGGCAGCTTAAACCACTGCACCACAACCAAGGTTCCAACCACATATTATATGATTTAGTTTTATGGAATGTTTGCACTGGCAAATCTGTAGAAATAGATTAGTGCTTGTGCAAAGCTGGGAGGGGGGTGTTGG
The DNA here is from genome assembly GCF_964237555.1 of Oryctolagus cuniculus. Lineage (NCBI taxonomy): Eukaryota > Metazoa > Chordata > Mammalia > Lagomorpha > Leporidae > Oryctolagus > Oryctolagus cuniculus. Next base: position 228,809,633 of record NC_091432.1, on the reverse strand, counting down.
AACCAATATGGGAAGGTTATCCTAAGTTCACAGGACTTCATTCTGGAGGAAAATGTTCCAAAATTGTGGTGCTAGTTGCACAAACCTGAAAATATATGAAATACCATGGAGTATGTACATTTTTTAAAAAAGATTTATTTGAAAGAGAAGGAGAGGCAGAGAGAGAGGGAGGTCTTCCATCCACTGATTCACTCCCCAGTTGGCTGTAATGGCTAGAGCTGGGCCGATCTGAAGCCAGGAGCCAGGAGCTTCCTCCAGTTCTCCCACGTGGGTGCAGGGGTCCAGGGACTTGGGCCATCTTCTACTGGTTTTCCAGGCCATAGCAGAGAGCTGGATCAGAAATGGAGCAGCCAGGACTTAAACTGGTGCCCATATGAGATGCCGGCACTGCAGGCTGCATCTTTACCCGCTGCACCAGCCCCATGGAATATATACTTTAATTTTTTTTTCAATATTTATTTTATTTATTCAGAATAGTTACAGAGACAGAGAGGTCTTCCATCCACTGTTCACTTCCCAAATGGCCGTGCCAGAAGCTTTTTTCAGGGTCCCCCATGTGGGTGCATGGCTCTAAGCACCTGGGCCATCCTCTGCTGCTTTCCCAGGTGCATTAGCAGGGAGCTGGATCGGAAGTGAAGCAGGACTTGAACTGGCACCCATATGAGATACTGGCACTGTAGCACTGGCCCCAAATTATACACTTTGAATTAATGACTTGTATGAATGATATCTTAATACAACTTAGTCTCACTTTCTTTATCTGTAAAATAGTGGTAGCAATAGCTGTCTCATGAGGTTGTTTTGATATTTCAGTGAAAGCAATTGTGCAATACTTAGCACAGGTGCACTCAACTTTTTATGCATTGTTTTAGCTGTAGTATTTTACTGTTTTTAAGGTTATTGTAACTTGTGACTTATGACTCAGGTTATTGAGACTTATGACCCAGAATGTGATTTAACTTGGTAAATAGTCTTTCTGCACTTGAAAATAATCCTTTGTATGTTTGAGACAGAGAGAAATGTCTTCCATCAGCTAGTTCATTCCTCAGATGGCTGCAATGGCCAGAGCTGAGCTGATCCAAAGCCAGGAACCAGGAGCTTCTTCTGGGTCACCCACATGGATGCAGAGGCCCAAACACTTGAGCCATCCTCAACTGCTTTCCCACACCATAGCAGAGAGCTGGATCGGAACAGGAGCAGTTGGGATTTGAACCATCGCCCATATGGGAGTCCCGCGTTGCAGGTTGAGGTTTAGCCAGGTGTACCACAGCACTGACCCCAGGATTCTTTGTATTCTAATCTTCTTAGACGGAATCCTGTAAAATGTGAACTTTTTCAATTTGATTTAACTCATGTTATTTATATCTTCTGTATTCTTACAGTATTTGTCTGCTTTTTCTATGCCTGAGACCAGGAGTATTTTTTTTTTTTTTTTTTTTGACAGGAAGAGTGGACAGTGAGAGAGAGAGAGACAGAGAGAAAGGTCTTCCTTTGCCGTTGGTTCACCCTCCAATGGCCACCGCGGCCGGCACGCTGCGGCCGGCGCACCGCGCTGATCCTCCGATGGCAGGAGCCAGGAGCCAGGTGCTTTTCCTGGTCTCCCATAGGGTGCAGGGCCTAAGCACCTGGGCCATCCTCCACTGCACTCCCGGGCCACAGCAGAGGGCTGGCCTGGAAGAGGGGCAATTGGGACAGAATCCGGCGCCCCGACCGGGACTAGAACCCGGTGTGCCGGCGCCGCAAGGCTGAGGATTAGCCTAGTGAGCCGCGGCGCCGGCCCGAGACCAGGAGTATTTTAACCTTTAATTATAATTGTGAATTGGTTTCTCATTTCAGTTTGGTTTTCCCTTGTGTATTTTGAAGATCTGTTTTGGGTTCAACTTTGTGAGGTGCTGAGAAAAGTAGTAATTTATTCCTCCAAATATTTTTCAATATGTGGGAATATGTAGAAATAGCCAAATGAATAATTTCCAGGGGACAGTTAATTGCCTGATTCTTCAAAGAGTGCTCCTTTTGCTTCCATGTCAGGTTTTTATTATTCCTTTTTTTTCCTAATTGTATTTTTCTGATTTTTCTTCACTTTTTAGTACCTCTTGAACTTTTTTTCCACTTTTTTTTCTGATGTTCTGAAAAATCTCATCACTTTCATGTTGTACATTTATTGCTGAAACCTGTCTTCCTGAGATACAGCCTTGATTTTTCTAATTCTGCTTGTGTGACGGTTCTTTCTGTATTGCCTGTTACCGCAAATAGGTTATACTGTCCCCAAGTTATCTCCTCCTTTACTTCTCTTTTCCTTCAGTAGCCACTAACTCTATTCTCTAGTCGTCTGTTCCTGAAATCTTAGTCATTTTTAAAAAGATCCATTTCAAAGGCAGAGAGAGACTGAGATAGATCTTCCATGTGTTGATTGATTCCAGAAATGGCTACAGCCGTGGGGGGCTGGGCTAGACCAAACGCAGGAGCCAGGAAGTCCATTCAGTCTGGTTTGTGAGTGGCAGAGGCCCACTGCTTTCCCAGGCACATTAGCAGGGAGCTGGATTGGGAACGGCAGCCAGGACTCGACCCAGTGCTCTGACATGGCGTGCCAGCACCTCAAGCCATGGCTTAGCCTGCTGTGCCCTAACGCCAGCCCCTCACGGTCTTTGTTAACACTGCCTCCTTCTCTTGTAATTAATCGACCCTTTCGGTGCTGTGTAGTCAGCTTTATGGCACTGTAACAAAATCCTGAGACAGCTAACTTTATAAAGAAAGGTGTTTATTTAGCTCAAATTTCTTGAGATTCTAAGTCCAAGGTCATGTCTTTTCCCCATTTTATTTTCCACTGCATTGTCTATTCATTCAAAGACTGCCTCCAGCAGGAAGGAATGAATATGGTTTCTTTATGATTGTAATCCCAGGAAACAGCGGGCCTCAGTGAGCATCTGTGGAAGGACCCACCAAATGAGTCATGCGACATGATCATTTTAAGAGCCATTCAATATGTTCAACAAATATATTAGCAATAAGATTCATACTAACATGAAGGAAAACAATGCAGGTGAACTTACTCCTGATATCAGATCAGTGCAATTTTCTGCCATTTGACTCTAAAACTTGACTTTTTTCTTCTTTCACTACCAGGAAACACGAAATTACCCCGAATCATATCCACAACTGCCAAGAGACGAAACAGTGGAGAACCCTCACCTGCAGAAGCACATTTTGGAATTGGCATCCATTCTGGATGTTCGAAACGTGTTCTTTGAGAATACCATAGAGGACTATTAAACCCTCTTGTTGAAACAGTTTCTCATTTTCCACAGATTTTAAATGGTGCAGTTTTCTAATGTGATGACAGACACATAGTGGTGTTACTTAGTTTTTATTTTTTAATTTAGGACCACCGTTTTAAAAAAGAAACTGAAAAGAAAAATATTCAAACTTTTAGGGTAACTGTTTTAAAATGCAATCTTTCAGATCTTTTAAAAAAGTCAATCTTGGAATTTTTATTTTTCAGTTTTGAGGTATGGGTATTTACCTCCAACATCTAACCCTACACTCCAGTAGTCACTATTCTCATCATGAGAAGAGTAAATCATTTATTTTTGTATAATGAGGAAAATCCAGCTCTTACACTTGGACCTTAAATGTCTGATTTTGGAAAATACAAAATTGTTTGTAGCGATGCGACGAGCCAGCACGGACTACCGAAAATCAAGAACAGAGTCCTGCCATGGGTTTCCTTTTCATTCCAAGTTAGTAGGTAGAAATCTGTGTGATTCTCAAAGCATGATCAAGACAGTTCTTCAAATTATTTAATTCCTTTAAACACTGACAAAGTTTCAGAAACTGTAGAGGATTGATTTGCATCTGAAAACTAAATCTTTAATTGGAGACCTGAGATGATAAATATTACTTGGAACATGTGAGCACTGTGTTATCATGAAATTTGCATATTTTGTTTTCTTTGTAGTCTTTGCTGGAAATGGAAAAAACACCAACTTTTAAATATTTCGGTCAAAACATCAGGTTGTTGGTTGCCTACTACAGTGTCTCCACTGTAAACTCTGAGTTTATGAGATCAGGTTTAAAGCTGCATTGATGCCCGTGGCAAACAGTACAGTTTTTAATTGTTTTTGCCTAATTCAAATTTATGAGACTTCACAGTCAGGTACAAACTTTAGTTGGGGGTAGCTGTGTGTGATCCTAAACTGTAAGTTGATTTTGCATTGACAATTTGGGAATAGGATTTGTTCAAACTCCCTGTATTTAGAATTTTATATTCATGCCCTTTTTATAATTTAAAAAATATATGAAGATTTTTACATTTTTCTTCCCTGTCATCCCCTTCATAATTTCACAGACAACAGCTATGACATTTTAGGATTCTTCCCTATTTTGATTGCACAGCATTCAAGTTGGGAATTCTATGTTTCGAAAGGCCTTCCTACCTAATTTCTGTCTAGGCTCATATTCTACCTCCGGTAGTCCCAGGTGCAATGAGGCGATTGCTTTTGGTACCCCCTTCCTGTGTCCCTAGGGAAATGTTCCCGTAATATCTTTAACTGACTTTCACTTCTGGCATGGAGGATAATTTGAATCTAAGTTATTCCCATACCAGCTCCATTTTGCTGGTTTTTCCATTGAGGCCTTGAGAAAATTTCTTGGATTTGGGGTCTTTGACGTGTTATATTTCCTTTTTAAAAATATTTTTGTTGGTTCTTTCAAACAGTGTTTCAGAAAACTCGAGCAGGGTTACCCTGGAAAGAGGTTTCCATTGCTGGTGGGTTTTCCTGTTCAGATAGATTGCTTTCCTTTCTTCAGTACCATACTAAAGCCCGCAGCTCTCCCTTTGTGACAGTGCTTACTGGACCCTAGTGATATACTGTCATGAGTTTTCTGACCTCTGTGTGAAGTTCCCTGAGGTTCTATGCTAGTGAAGTCCAGCCAACATATATATTCCTGTTCTCTGATGTTTACCACAGTATTTACTGTCCTGGTCTTTATTCCCACCTGCTAAGCATAAGGAACACTCGTCTGAGGACTGGGAGCTGTGTGTTGGATTCCGGCTTTCCTGGTCACAGTGTCTTCATTTCTTTTCTCTTCAGCACTCTCAACTGTGAATGAAGGGTTGGTCCAGGGTCCTCTCCAACTCAGTAATTCTACAATTTGAACTCTTGGTTCCAAAAATACTGAAATCCTCACTTCTACAGTGAGGAAAACTGGATTCCTTGTTTTTAGTATACACAACATTTCCGTTTTCATTTCTAGGTCATATTTACCTAGATTTTGTTCAAGAAAATATCTGAGTCCCCCTTAGCTGTTTTAGAAACTAGTTCAGAGAGACTCCCTGGAGAAACTAGAGCTTTTATGATTAGAAACACATATATCTTAAAAATCCAACAAGGGTTTGGATTATGACATTGCCCTTCAGTTTATGTAAATGCGATTTTTTTACTGACAGTTAAAAAAATCTAAAGTAGACTGAAGTGATCTTGAATCTTCAAAGAGAGGAAACTGTGCTAGAAAATTCCTTTTTTTTTTTTTTTTTTTTTGCTCTGACAGCCAGAGTGGACAGTGAGAGAGAGAAAGGTCTTCCTTTGCCGTTGGTTCACCCCCCAATGGCTACTGCGGCAAGCACACCGCGCTGATCCAAAGCCAGGAGCCAGCCAGGTGCTTCTCCTGGTCTCCCATGGGGTGCAGGGCCCAAGCACTTGGGCCATCCTCCACTGCACTCCCTGGCCACAGCAGAGAGCTGGCCTGGAAGAGGGGCAACCGGGACAGAATCCGGCGCCCCGACCGGGACTAGAACCCGGTGTGCCGGCGCCACAGGCGGAGGATTAGCCTATTGAGTCTTGGCGCGGCCCTAGAAAATTCTAAACTATTGCTTCGCTAATGCCTTCAAATGTATACTGAGCAACCACTTTACTCCAGATTCCCTTCTGGACAAGTCTGTGTTAGAAGATGGTTAGTAGACCAGAAGACATTTGGAGCATGCTGAGGGGTCTCTTGTTTTTTAGAGAACAACTCTTTAAAAGAGTGATCCGGATCAACCTCAGTGGAACTTCACATCTGCACACTGTGTGTTTCTTTGTCTTGTCTTTTTTTTTTTTTTTTTCCTTTACTTTGATCATGGAGGTTTTAAACACACATAGAGTTTAATGATCCCTTGTAGTATCCTTTATCCAGCTTCTACATTTTAAGGTTTTATTTTAATCAAGGAAGGAGAAATGTAAATGGACAGTCATTCAATGGGCTCAACATGACAATGGCAAAGAATCTATTGTTTTAAGGGCATAGGCCTCTCCTGTATAAATATAAAAATTTTAAGCCCTGTTTATTTAATTTTATAATTCACAAAAATTTAAGTATTGGAACTAAGAACAGAGCAAAGCAATGGGAAAGAGTGCTGCTTTGCTTTCAAATTGCTCAAACTCTGCCTGGAGATTCTGATCTAGTCTCTGGTTTCCCTTCAGAATATAGAATACATGCAATTCCAAGAAGTCAGTTATGTACAGAAGGAAAGGAAGCACAATGTAATTTTTCTTTATCTGTGTATTTCTGAAGTCAGTAAAGTGACTGTCCTTCCTGATACTGAGGAGAAACTCAATCCAAAATGTCGCTGTTACTCTGATAGAGGTAGAACTAAAACTCAAATCCCATCGCAGTCCAGTCTGCAAGTAGCTCAGACAGCTTGCTCCCTGTAACAAACGAGAAGGAACTGGAGATTTATAAGTTGGCATAAAAAGCTGTGGTTTGGTTTGGGTTGCCACTCAGGCCTTGAAGGTTTTAAATTATAAAAAATCCAGTTACTTTTGTCTTTGAGTGTGTATACGTGTTTTCCTCCTAGAAAGGTGCTCTCAAAACTTCTCAAAGCACAGAATTTATCATACCCTTTATGTTTTTACCAAATTGAAATGTTTCGAGATAACAGAAGCAGAATAGATGGTAATTGTACCGAATTTAGTTGAGACAAAGGGAAAAGTGACAAATCCTATTTATATATCAGTTTTGGAGTTTCTCTAGCATTCTTCAAGTTTAATCTCTGACCTGTGATTCAGTAACTGTGTAAAAAAGCAGTTTGGACCCAGTTGAAAAGTCTCATGCTTAGTTATCCACGGAGAGTTATAATCAGCCTGATATCCAGATCATTCTTGACTGTAAGTGCAGTAAGGTGCCAAGATATGCAAACTTGGCCCCTACCAATGATTCAGAACCACCTCCCTACCCTCTGAGAGATATGATGCAGATATGAATGCTTTGAGCCTCTTAGTGATATTTTGGTTGTTCTGGTTCTTGTGTGTTTCGAGAGTACAAAGGGTATTGACATTGAGGACTCTTACTGAGTTTATTTATTTGAAATTCTTGTTTTATTTGCAATGGCATGTGTATATTTTTGTGATGCTAAATGCAATCTATGTGTATACTTTTTGTATATGTGTACATACGTGTAAATATCTTGGTATGCAATGATACAGTATGTGTATATTATATACCCATACCCATTGTGGGCTGAATTTATTTAAGTTCTGTGAGGACATCCTAGTGGCATTGTTCATGCTGCTGTAATTAGGTTGTGGTTGTATCTCATTCACAAGCTTCTATTTTGAGGGGCTTGTGTTGGGATAAATGGGCTAATTTGGAGTTGAAATTAGGATATGAAGATCTTAACAGAAAGCTGGACATTCTTAGCTTTAAACCCTTCTGCAAATTTAAACTGATGATAAATTCATGATATAAACATGAAATGCCTAAGTATGTGAAACTGAGACACCAGCAGGTTCTTTAGGTGTGTTAGTTCTTTATTTTCTTGACGCACATTTGAGTACTGTTACTGAATGGGAAATTATATTGTTACTTAATCAAGGGACTTTGGGAAAAATCACTTGACTCACATTTAAAATAGGAAATTGTTCTTTAAGGGGGCAAAATATATTCCTAGTTATCATTTCAATACCTGATACTGAACTTTAATTTTGGAACTTTTTTTTTTATCACTGTGCCTCGTTGTGTATGTGTCTCTGTGAGGCAGTGAAAGGGGCATGAGCTAAGGGAAGGCCCGTCCTCGGTGGGATGGGGTTCAGCGAGGAGCGGGACGTTGTTAATCCGTGTGTCTGCAGCAGCTGTCGGCATTTCCAGCTACAGACTTTTCTTACTGGAACGGCATGCCCAAGATGAGTATGCTCATCTGAGAAGGCGCTCCCGGTGAATCAGATGCCTCCAGTCGTTTTGCTCTGTCTCTGTGAGACCACTTGTGTTCTACCATTTTATGATACATTCACACATAGAGTTCTCAATATTAGGATGGTATGCTATCAAAATCCGGGCCTTCAGATGTTTACCAAGGATGATAGGTTTGGGGAGGATATGTGCAGTGCCAACCTGTGAATCTATGGAATACTGCAGAGTATCAGTGTTCATTTACTCCTGTCTGTCTTCAACTGACATGTTTGCGTAAAGTGAGTGTTAAGAGATGTATTCGGGTACATAGTAAACGCTCACTGGAGAAATTAAGGTTATTTTTTCATGACAAAATGCAACTTGCAAAGCAACTTTTTGCCCTACTCTTCAGAAGACTAAGTCTATTTGATTCAACATTTAAAAATGATCCTACAGAGGGAAATTAGTTCAGGAGTCGGTTTTAACCACCCCCCAAATGGTACATTTCCTCTTCTTAGTCTACTATTGGCAATTCAATTATGGTATTAAATTTAAAATTACAGCCTTTTTCTTGAGAAGTCAGTGAAAATGTCCATAGGGTCTGATACTCTGTTGTTTTATAACTTTTTTTTTTTTTGCAATTGGAGAGAACAGATACGAGGCTACTTAAAATTCAGGGAATTGACTCACGCTCAGTGTGGGCACTAATTTGAAAACATCAGCAATGAAAAAAATGCCAAAAGACTGTATTGTGACTACAGCCTCTAACTGTGGGAAGTCAGTAACTGCAGCTGAGTAAGAAATGAATTACTTAGAAAAGCAGCCCTTTCCCCCATTCTCCCATTCTCCCACACTGATACTCTGTGTGGTACTTCTGAGATTCTGCGACCACTCACATTAAAAATGGTAAACAAATGATCTTCCTCAAACTAGAGTTTCAAAACAATGTTCCACTATCTTCCAGTTTCAAGTTTTTAACCACAAAGACTCACGTAAGCATGCCTTGTATTTAAGGACAAATAACTGATGTGTGAAAGCAATCAATCACCTGTTGACAGTAAAGGTGCCAGCAGATATAGGGGAAAATGCGCTTAATTAGGTAAAGGTAAATGTGTGAAGTATAATTTGTTGGTGCCATAGAAATATTTTCTTTAGAATCTTGTAAATACAAAATGTTTTCTTAATCTAAAATTGGTACTTTTCACTTACTAGTTTGGTGTAATACTGACTTTTGAGAAGAATTCCATTTTTACATAACATTGTTACTTTACCACTGATGGAAGCACCATTTCTTAATTTATAATATCTTTGTTAATTTCTTTTGTGGTTTTTAAAATTTTTAGTTATCAGACTGCTCTAAGCAGGGTGATTTTTAACAACATTTGAACAGTAGATTCAGAGTTTTTAAATAGTTTGAAGTACAGTGTAATATATATCACAGATTCACTTAAATCATTAACCCTGAATTTGATCTTAGAACACACTATGTATTGGGAGTATTCTTCCTGTTTTGGTAGATACACCGTCTATATCCTAAGACAATCATCTTTTTAAGTATAACATTATTTACTGATAATTTCAGATTTTTACTTTTCTGATTGGCTTACAGAATGACAGTCAATAGAGCGAGTTTGTATCACTCTGCGTGAGGTAAGGAATTATGGCTAGCCTTCTAGTAGGTCTGCAGTGATGCATATTTAAATTTTGATGTTAAATCATAATATATCTTGAAGCTTTTATTATGAATGTCCACCTGTCCATGATTGAACATTGAGATTTATAAACATTAAAATTCAAATCATAAGTATTCTCAAATTTCAAATCAGTATGAATAGCCATTTTAAAATATGGAACGATATGTAATCCCAAGTACTTCCAAACCATAGAGAAAATAACTATCTTTTTTTTTTCAAAATTTTATTCCCACCCTCCTTTGTATGCTACTAATTTTTTTCTAAATTAAAAGTATGTAGTGTGATATATTGAAAATCTGCAGGAAAAAAGGCTTAAAGTGCTGTGGAACAATAAGAATTTTTATTACTATTTCCTGAAATTTTTGGTGGTTTTAATACTGTCATCATTAAAATCACCTTCCAAGTGTAAACTTACAACTTGAGTCTTGTGGCTTCTCAAGAGTTACCTGGAAACACTTTTTGCCACATAGACCTTGTGGCTAGTTAATCCAACTGTCTTTTGTTTTTAATAAACCTTGCTGTTCAACTATCAGAGTCTTATATTTTTCAGGGTTCTTCCAGTTGAGATAGAAAGATGTTAGATAATAGAGAAGGCAGATACAATGTCCTAACATATTCATAGTAGATTTTACAAGTGAAGAAATTTTTACAAATAGTCTCTTCATTGCATAGCACCAGTATAAAATAGGGGTTATATTAGACATGGAATCAGATGAAGCAGTTATAAATCACTTTTTACTTTGCTGTAAAGGTTGTTCGTCACCTCAGGCCATGCATTTTTTTCCCCTCATAAAGTTGAGTATCATTCATATTACTCAAACTATCACTAAAGGTTAAGTTAATCAAATAGGAGTTAAAAGAAGTTATGTTTGATCTTTTTCCCCTGAAAACTGTCTACAATTTTGAAGCTATTATCTACATTATGAGTATCAGGTAGAAATGCACTTGTTTAAATCACAGCAAACACTATATTTGAAGGACCTAATTACTTGATTTTCTAGTGGTGTGAAATACTATTTAAAACAGTTGTGCTTGTCTGTAACTGAAATGTTATAGAATCGTTAGCACTGTAGGGATTAGAGTTCCATTAGCGCTCCTCCAGAGACTGAAGCACAATAATGTCCATGTCACACTTATCCAAGTGCTGCTAATCTGTCATGCCGATAACGAAGCTATTTGGTTGCCTCTCTAGATGTTCACAAATCAGTGTAATCCTTGAGACCTAGTCTTTGTTGTTCATTTGTATTGAAATGTGGATATTGTGGGTGATAATTTTAGAACCAAATTCATTAGCTCAGCTCTTCTTAAGACAGCAAACCGTTTGGATGTTTTTATGTTACCAGAATAAATTCTGAAGGCGTTATTTACTACCAGTGACTAAGGGGGAAAGTCAATACTGTCAATATCAATTGCCTTGAACATTTGTGGTATTGTAAACGTTCTTGTCTGTTGTTTCTAAATCGCTTAAGCCATACATTCTCTTAAATAGGGATTGTTTTGTTTTGTTCCTTTCCAGCAGCCTTTTTCTGCATTGTCTGTTACGGTTAATACTTCATAGGTTTTAGAAATTGAAAAGTTCTCGCGAGATTTTATTTTCTTGAGCTCATCACACTTGACTCTTGTATGATACGTGATTTGTCATAAAAGATAGCAAGCCTTTCACTACTTCACTGAGTAAACACTGTGATTCTGCAGAGCGGATTCAGTGGGCTTTCTAGTATTTTCTTCTGTTATACGGTGCCCACCACCTTAGGGCACTAAAATACTAGCGGATGGAAAGTTAAACACTATTGTTTTGATGTTTATGAATAATAAGATTACAGAGTATTCGATTTTTGTTGTCAGTATATTAAAGCAATTTTTGCATTGATAAATGTTCTCTAGGAATGTGACTGCATACATCAGGTGTGAACTCTTGTAAATGAATTTTGTATCTTGATCCACATATATATTAAGTGTATCATCAATATAAAAATAAACATTATTTGCTTAAACTTTTTGGTACTTCAGAACTGCTGACGGTTTAAGAGGTAAGCTGTTAGGGTTTGCCTCCTTCAGCTGGCACCCCAGATGCTGCCAACTGTTTGGGGTTTGCAGATTCGAGGCTTCTTACTCTAGCTGGTATATCTCTTTAGAGCCCTGGGCTTCACACACCCCCACCCCCACCCCACCCCCGCCTTTCTCCTGGTGGTCAGACTGGAAGAATCAGGTGCACTGGCTGGCGGTGGGGCTGGGGCAGGATTCGACACCTGACCTAGGATACTGATGGGCACTGTGGCCACGCACAAGGCACTTGCACCCTTTAGACTTTCCTCACGTGTTAAAAGGAGGCGGCCCATCAGTAGTGGATACTGAGATTAATACAGCGGGCTGCCCCCAGCGGATTTTTCAAACGCCAACCAGATCCGAGTACTTTCAGAACAAGGGCAGAGTTCTGGAAGCTTCTCCCAGGTGCCGTTTACACGTGTGCTGGGTTGCGATGGAAAAGGTAGCACCTACAGTTAAGGCACAGACAACAAAAGTTGAAACGCCACTCACATCGCCAAGATCCCAGAACTAGTCTCTGCAGCCCCAGGGTTCCCGGGATCACCCAGACACAGTGACCAGGCAGCTGCGCGGCGCGCGGCGGGGCTGGCGCCAGGCGGCCATGGCCCGGGGTTTCCATCCAGCCCGCGGCACACAGCGGGTCTTCCCTTTGCCACGAGGCTCCTCCCACTTCCTCGACTCTACACCAACCCCGTTCACAAAGACAGGTGAAACGACGCATTTGTCACCCACGGGGCTGGCCGGCCGCTGACGTGGCGAGTCCGCCTGAGGGAGCGCCAGGCCCGGCGCCCGCGCCCTCCAGGCGTTCCGGCCCAACCGCCGCCCCAGAGCTCGCGCGCGCGCCGCGGAGGGCACGCGGGCGCATGCGCGCGGCGGCCCAGCCCCGCGCGCAGCCACTTCCGGCGCGCCGGGGGACGTGCGGTTCCGGGTCGCTGCTCCGGCTCCGCGGCTGGCGGTGGGGGCTGGTGACGCTGGTCGGCGCTCGCGAGAGGCCCCGGAGGCGGTGCTCTGCCGGGTGCCCACAGAGCGGCAGGTGCGCGACCCGAAGCTCCGGGGATTGGAGCCGCCCCTCGCCCCCATTCTCCCGGTGTCCTCGGTCTGTCCCCAAGCGCCCCGGACGGGGTTGCCCGAGACCCTAGGCGGGGGGCGGTACCTGGGGACTGGGAGGGCGAGGATGGGGGCGGAGGCGGGCTGCCCCGGCCTGGGGGGCTGGCGCCTCGGGTCCTGAGATTCCTCCCTGCGCGACCTTGGACACGTCCCTCCTCGCCAGTGGGCTTCAGTTTCCCTGCTTCCAGATGAGAGAGACGTCGGCTGCTAGCCCTGGCAGTGGGAGCACCGGCGGGGCTGGCGGGGGCTGAGGGAGTGGGCTCCCAACTGCCTGGCAGCGCCCTGCCCGCCATCCTGGGCGTCAGCATCTTCTTTCTTTTAAAAAAAAAATTTTTTTTTTAAACCTAACTTTGCCGTCCTTCCTCTCAGCGACTGTCTTAGGCGTCCGTGACCAGACAGCCCAGGGTCTGGCCAGGTAAACAGTGTGTGAGGGCCAGAATCAGCTGAGAGCTAAGCCGGCTCTGGAAAACCGGAACTCGCGTTGCAGTTTGGCTCAGGGCTGCCTAGAAGTGAATTTAGACACTGACTGCGTTGAGCGACTCCAGCTCTAGGGAGATTCCAGACTGTAGGAGACCAGCGTGAGCGAGGGGAGCCCGCCTGGAGTCGGGCAGTGACAGGTTTTCCCTCCCCGACTTAATTCTTCCCTTGCACTCATCTCCCACCACCGCCCCCCAAGATTCTGGCTTTGTACTTGAAACATACCCAACGTGTTTCATCTTGGTCTTCGTGAGAGCTTTGACCTGCCGGCCGTCTTAACCGGGTGAGTAAGGACATTGCAGGGAGAGCTTCCGATGAACTGTAGGGGTTTCACAGGTGATCCCAGGCGGTAAGAGTCATTTGTAGGTCTTAGAGCAGAGCTTGAACAGCGTCCACAGGCCGTGGAAAGTTAAGGCTGGACCCAGAACAGCCATGCTTCAGACCGTGTTGGAAGGAAAAGGTGCTTGGATATCATGTGAAACACTGAGAAGGAAAACTGTGATTTGAGGTCATTTTTTCAGACTCAAACCACACATTTCCAGGAACAGTTTAAGAATGATCATAGTAGAATCTTCTGGCTTGCTTGGTTTTTTTTTTTTTAAGTGATGAGCTTTCTGCAGACCACAGGGAACATAAAATGTTACATCTTTTCCTCTTACTGAGTTACATATGTTTTCTGCCTTCATCTTAAAAAAAACACACACACACACACACACGCTAGTTAAGCTTATTATTACAGGAAGGATTCAGAAGCGTTCAGTCATGCTTATATGATGTTAGTGTTTGACCTGGGAACTTTTACTAAATGTGTCATATGCCATAGCCACTATGGTCTAATTAAGAAGAACAAAAGTAGGGCCTGTGAGTCAGAGTTCGGTGCCCAGATCCCAGCCCTGCCGCTTAGCCACACAGTCTTTGATAGGTTGCTTCACCTTGAGGCTGGATTTCCTCATCTGTGTGTCCATATAGAAAGCAGCCAGGGCCTTTTAAAGGTTTAGTAATTATGTTCTGTTACCTTTACGTGTAAGTTATGAAACTTCATTTTGAAACCTAAAGCTTAAGGCAGGGGATCTTTCCAGTGTTATCTTACAGATATCGCTTCCATCTAGTTTATAGATACTATGTTGCCATAAGCC